>NC_140977.1:37143047-37253047 GCF_056783735.1 Eptatretus burgeri | reverse complement strand
TCAGATACAATGACATCATAACTAATTATGACGTCATGACATCATAACCTCCACCACGTAATGCCCGATCCACGAGAACATATCAGGCCCAATACATTTTTGAAATATCATGCGATGTAGTACTGGATCGTTTTTAGGCCCTCTCAATGGTAAAGAATCACTTTTAAAATTAAATAATTCTTTATCCAGATCCGGATTCGGATCTTCACCAAAATCCAATCAATTTGTCGTGGTTACACAACCAACCTGTCCACCAAGTTTCGTCCGAATCCATCCACAACTTTGAGATATCCTGCACATAGACAGACAGGCATACAGAGAGGGGTGAAAACATGACCTCCTTCCTTCACCTTCTGTGGCGGAGATAAAGAACAAAGTCGACCGACCAATGTACTTGCAAATCTTCGATTTTACAAGTAATAAGACGAGTGAAAAACAATGTCTGTCCACCTTCGGTGGCAGAGGTAATGAAGCAATTACTTCCCTTTCAAAGCTTCAATGTTTTGTACAAATTCCCAATTTCTGTGACTTTATTTGTCAGGGATTTGATCGTGAATTTGGCTCACTGGTTACATCATTTTTTTTGTGATGCATAGCTATTCCTCTGATGCAGTGTTACTTTAAGGACAGGATTTGGTATTCGGCTGCTCTTTTTGAAAGGTACTATGGGACATTTAACTTCCAGCAATGGATGTGAGCAGGCTTAATGACCCCTGTGAAGAAGGGCATACTCAATTTGATCCAGCTAGAAACTGGTTTTGCATGCAGAGCGATACAGAAATGTGTGCGTCATCCATTCAGAGGACCAGTCTGCCAGCACTGTTATCGGTGGATGTTAAAGTATCAGTCGGTAGATGTTAAAGTTAAAGTTTTTTTTTTGGTTTCAGACCAGGTCACTCGACCCGAGATATGCTGCTTCTGCTCTCCCAACAATGGATGGAGGTTCTCAATGCCGGACATGAAATCAGCCATATCCCTCGACATATCACGTGCTTTTGACACGGTCTGGCACCCTGCCCTGCTCACCAAACTCTTCCTATGGTATCCAAGGCCATCTCCACTCATGGCTCGCAGACTTCCTCTCCTGTAACAGTCAACGTGTGGCCCTAAGTGGAGTTCTTTCACCCCTTCTTCTTGTCCAGGCTGGAGTTCCTCAAGGTAGCGTTCTGGGCCCTGTTCTTTTTCTGGTTTTCATCAATGATTTCTCCGACTCTCTGGAAAATCCTCTTTATCTCTTTACTGATGACTCCACCCTCTGCCGTACCATCTGTCATCCCTCAGACCAGCATGTGGCAGCTTCTTCGCTCTGTGCAGATCTGGATAAAATTGCAAACTGGTCCAACACATGGAACACGTCTTTCAGTCCGGACAAATCCCACACTCCCACTATGTCTCTCCGAAAGGACCGTTTAGAACCCCCCCCCCATCCACTTTCTCAACAATCCTCTGGAAGAAGTCCTTTCTTTCAAGCTTCTGGGTCTCACCATCTGCCATGACCTTTCCTGAGAGAAGCCACATTTCAAACTTGGCCTCCAAAGCCAGTCGCCGACTGGGCATCCTCCGTCATACAAATTCCTTCCTCGGCCCACCTGAGCTCCTGACCACTTACAAAGCTGATGGACCACTCGGATGGAGTGTGGAATCTCTGCGACATATCATGCAGTCACAGAACTATTTCTCAGCATATCTACAGAGTTGGATCTACCTGTGAGGAGGAAAATCAACTGGAATGGAATCACACTTACAGCTACGATACTATATCTATAAAACTGCCCCAAAACTCAGGTGCCCTCAACACGTACTTTCTATTTAAAAAAACACAACAAACAAACCAAAAATAAAACCCCTTTCTCTCAGGAAAGTGGAAATGGTTCAGAATGTTTTCTGCACCGCCAGAGCGTAGGTCCTGATAACCAGAAAACAGCAAAGCGCAGCAATATGAACCAATTGATAACCCTCATGAAGATGCCATTGAAAGATTAAACACCAAAACATGCAACAAGAATATGCAAAGGAACCAGCAGCTTCGCAAGAGCGCCTTACTGTAGAAGGGTATTGAAAAGGAGACAATGTGGGCATTTGAGAGCAGGTATGGTATCATGCTAACAAATAACTCACATGTGTCTGCACTTAACAAGGTCAGGACCCACACCGAGTAGGAACACTAACACCACCTGGCAGGTGCAGCCATATTCAAAATCCCATGCAGCTGGATAGCCTGGCAAGTGGTTTAGAATAACTTCCTTGTTTTAAAAAAAAAAAAAAAAACACAAAAAACAAAAAACAAAAAACGATAAATCCATCAAAATAGAAAAACATGAACAGATATAGTACGGTCCACACTGACAGCAATAATCCTGCAATCCCTCACCACCCCCCAGCCCACCTCTACCCTTTTTTCCTCAAATGCACTTGCCCAGGTTGGGAGGCATCGTTTAAACAAACGCCATTTACCACTTCAGAACATTCAATCAAACTGGTGTGAAGTGCAATACATGGCCGCACCAGAGCCGGCACTGCTCAACGGCAAGACCGCGATGGTTTGTTTGCAATGATGTCGCACTGATCTTGGATTTCCTGCCTCAAGCTGCAAAACGCATGGCAGATCAGGAAGTAGAAGCTTTAATCTTGGCACTTGAAAGTTTTTGCAATGGCAAGGGATTCTCCCGCAACCTTTGTCACTTCGGTCAAATAGTTCACATTCCTGTGAAGCATCGTTAAGAACGATTGCAGTATATGGAGTTTGATTGCAAGTGCAGGTAAAAGTGAACAGGTAAGTCAAATGGGGAGATGGCAAGTGTATTGGATGGCCAACATTGAAATATTTTTGGTCAAGGTCTCATGTTTTACGGATTATCGAGGCCTGTACAACTTCACAAGGCTTTGGGGTGTATAAAAAGGAGAAACATTTTGGGGATAGAAGCAAACCCGGGCAGATCACCGCTGTCGCAAGACGTTAGACAGGTGGTGGCAAGAATTTGTAATTTGTTGAAGGTGCGGCGATCCCTCATCTGTTTGCGAAAGACACCGCGAGATCTTCAATACCTAGCAACGCCAACAGTGATGGCAGACGGATCCCTCGGCTGTAAAAGTTCCAATGAACGGGACACACATCGATACACAATTCTGCATGCCTCATTTTATAGCTGAGTCAGGATTCAAAACCAGGCTAGACGGTCCAAAGGCGAGTGGACATACCTTCAAGCAACCCTGCGAGCCTCTGACTCATTACCATCCAGAGGATTTACACACTGCATTTTTAAAACAAACAAAACGATTTATGTACCCAATTTCAGAACAGGTTGTGTTTCCGAAAGACAGAAAAGCAGACAACTTATATACCAGTACTGTATTACAACATAAATGCCATTTATAAAAGGTAAATGGTTTGAGAGCGATTAAACAGAGAAGAGAATCAGAGCTGAAAGCAGCTTAAAAACAATAAATAAATAAGCAAACAAATGTATCCATCATCGCTGTGCAAGCAAGCAAGCAAGGCAAGTGCTCCATGTTAATACAGAACTTTACTTCAGTACAATGTCAAAACAAACAAGTTGTGGTGAATAAAGAGGAGGCATTCGATAGGTGAAGCTTCCATTCCAGGTGTACCATCTATAATGTCTTCAATGGAGGGTTTATACACTATAGTGTCATCCTGACTTTGTAAATGTATAATTCCATTGAAAGGTTAACTTTCCATTGACAACATTCAGCAAGATGATGCAAAGAATTTCACAGTAGGAAAGAGATTACAGTAGATCTGGAGGTAAGGTAGCTGGCAGGGAGGGGTGAGGGGGGGGGTTATCAGATTCAAGAAAGTCTGGATACTTTCATCGATTTGGTAAGGGAATAAACGATACAAGGGGAGGTCTTTGTATGTGTCACACAGAAGGACCTGGGGGTGGGTGGCAAGCAAGTAGCTGGAGGTAAAGCTAACAGGGTTTTAGATTGTATTCGTGGAGGGATAAATCATAAACAACAAAAGGTAGTGTTGTAAAGGAATTTAGTGAGGCCCCATCCAGAATATCATGTAAAGTTTTCATCACATCCGAGGAAGGACATCATTGACGTAGAGAGGGTTCAGCATTGGGCTACTACATCGATTCCAGGCCGAGCTAGACTCAGCTAGGAGGAGACAGGGCACCTGATTGAAACGTTTAAGATAATGAAGGGTTATAGACAAAATAAATGCAGAAGTGTTTTTCAATAGAATAGACGGCGATAGTGTTGCGGAGCCGGGTATCGGTAGCGAGCACGACCGCAAGGTGGAGCAGTGGAGTCATCTCCCACCGAACACCCGGAATTTAGGTCGTGACTCTAGGATAAGTCCGAAAGGCACGGGTCCCTTACAGGATCATGAAATCGCCAATAATTTGACCATGTGGGGTAGGGTCAATTGCCAAACTTCAATAAACCTAATTACCTACGCGGGCAAAGCAACTGGGGAATTCACACCCTCGACGGACCTCGAGCGGAACGAGCCGTTACCGTGTGTAACCAGAGCGGAGGTTACCAAGGCCGGTCGGTCCAAATGAACAATTTACAGCCTCGCTATTTCTGAATACACACTGTGCCAAGCCAATGAAAGAAACACAGAAACGAGCTGGAACATGTAACAAAAGGAATATTTATTTATAATGGGGCAGGGGAGCATGCAAGAAGGCAGAGTTAACTGAATAAAAGGAATGCAATTTACACACACAGCACTTAAACGTTTCTACTTAAAAGACGGGCCCACACAGACACATACCCCCCAAAAAGAAATGGTGGCCGCGGCCTTTATTGATACCCCCAGCTCAGAGGGAAGGTGAGCTGGAGGTAAGAGACTAGCTTGGACCTTCCCGCTTCGTGCGGTTCTCGACGATCTGGCCCGGCAGGACTCGAACCCGCAACACGATGCCGCTCCAAGCATCAGGTACGGAGGGTAGCATCGGGCACTGGCACGCTCCACCGGCAAAACAGGCGACGAGGCAGGCAAAGCAAGTCAGCTAGGCAGGCAGGCAAGCGATTCTCCTCCGACTCGCAGGCAGGTGATTCACGGTGGGAAGACTCCCTCAGCGGGTCGCCCCCCCACACAATTATCCCTCCTTTTTGACAGGTGGGAGGGATCCGTCTTGTGTCAACCCCCTCCTCATTGGGAAGGCGTGTTGGGCGATCTCCCGGCCGTTCGAGATTGGTTGGGGGGGGTGCTCATGTCTCCACCCCTCGACCAGGAAGTCGAGCAGCAATATGTTGCGTTGGCTCTCCATTGGCCAAGAGGTGGCAGACGTGCTCGCACCCCTCCGATTGGCTGAGAGGGGCGCCATGCCCGTATTTGGAGTCAAATCCAAGACGCCAACATCCAAAGAAACCCCGCCCATGTACATGCTGACACACACGTGTGCAATGGTGCCGGTGGAGGATGGTGGAAGGAAGCGAAGGCAGGTGTCGTTGTGAAGTTTAAAATTTAAAAATCGTAACTATAAAATAACAGTGCACGTACAATCAATCACCCATTAAACATAGGACGGGACCCTAACTAGAAACACATACTTACCGATATAGCTGATCTATAGGACCTGGCTGTTGTGTTGCAATAAGCTTCCAAATTCGCAACACTAGGACGAGGGACTACAGCCTGAGAGTAAAGGAGAGAAGAGTTAAGACAGGAAAAGGTAGGTGACGGCAGAAACAGTAGAAAGGTATAAACTGGAAGGTACCGAGAGAAGACCCAGGGATAGAGGGGTTCATAGGTATTGGCAGGACTGGGAGGTAGGCTGAAGTATGGATGTGGGTGATGGTGAGGTCTGCAAGAGGGCCTTGTCAAAAAAAAAACCAGAAAGACGCTGTCGGTGTGGGCGTGTTCATTTCTCAACCCACTGTTCTCACCAATCTGATAAAATGATGGATTGAATGAACGTGTGGGTGAAGCACAGGCATGATGGGCCAAATGACCACCTCCTATGTATGTGCATTCAAAAGACAAATATAAAAATAAAAATAATAAAATGTCTATTTCGTGAAATGCAGACGCAGGAACGGCTGATCTCAACACAATGCAAACTAAAAAAAGGAAATATCGAGCTCGAACGAACACGAAATAACCAACCACTCCGAATGTCCTCGTCCTGCTTGTGATATTTACGTCTGACGTGCTCCGAAGGGCCATCAATCCGTTTAAAAACGTTCAACAACTTGTATAGCAAGCGTTTAAATGTCAATTCCATTGTAAAACCATTCGTCATACCAAGCCCGACAATGACTCACCACGACTTCCTTGCTCTTTCCTATCGCCTCAGATTTAATGGCGCTTCCTCTTGAATGAAGGGCGCCTGGCTTGATCCGAATAGACCGCCAGTCAGCCCTTGGACGAGGAAATAGAAACAATTTTACAACGCCCGAACATAAAACGATTCACAACGGACGGTAATTTCCAATTTCCATTCACAAAGGTCGAACAACCGCCCGTCAGGTGTGTGCGCGGTTCAACAACGACCAAAACCCGGAAATGACGTCACTAAGACGTAATGAGTACGCTCGAGCTTGCCGGTGAGGCATCTCGTATGAATACATTTATCTTTTTTTCTCGGTGCCGTAAAGCGCTTCGGGTTCGTCATAACACGGCCACACGTATAACGAATAAGGGGGAAGTTAGCCGAGCTGAGCAATACACGAAGCATACACCACGACAATTTGTTATTTTTTTTTTTTAGCTTGACCTGCAGTCATGAGAGAAAATACGCTAAATCCGCCTAGAAACCCATTAGAGATATACACCGCTCCGATCGCCATCGCCATTATCATAGTCACCGTCACCGTCACCATCACCATCACCATCACCATCACCATCACCATCACCATCTTCCCCATGATTACCTCCACCACCGAAGGTGAAGAAGGTTATGTTTTTAAGGAAATCAGACACAGGTGGAGGCCATTCAGCCCGTCATGCCTGCGCGACATCATCCACATTAATTTATCAACAATAGATCCAAAGAAGAAAACACAATTTTTTTTTTAAGTGTTTTTGTGTTTTTACTTATTTCTTTTAAGTTTTTGTATTTCCACCCCCCCCTTAGGGGAGGGGGCATGGGCTTGTTTAAAAACACACCACATCAAGCACACAACACCCCTTGATAAGACCCTCACCAACAGCACTCTGTACACATGTCCACAATCACCCATCAATACTCAAACTACCGAAAAGTCCTGTCAACATCCCCATACCCCTCTATCTCCATAACTTCCAGGTACCTATCTCATTCGAATTTAAACTTATCTACTCTTTCTGCTGCCACTACCTTTCCAGGGAGACCATTCCATGCATTAACTAGAGGGGGAGCACTCGGTAGAGTGCAAAACCTCCGCCGCCAATACTGCTGGGTCACTCAAGTGAACCTTATATCTTATTCATTAAATATGTCAACAGTGCTGACAGAGTTGTAGTTCTTTTCTACATTTTTTTTTTGGGGGGGGGGGGTTGGAAATCACTTATAACATGGAGAAATGCAAAAAAAAATTTCTCTAACAATTTTTTTTTTGGGGGGGGGGATTGGAAATCACTTAAAACGTAGAAATGCAAAAAAAAAATTTTTTTTTCCCTAAATTTTTTTTTTTTGGGGGGGGGGGACCAAGTCCAAAATCTAATGGCATGATCCTTGGACCATACCAACTCCCCCCCCCCCACCAAGTTTCGTCGAAATCCGTCGAGGAGTTTTTCCGTAATACTGTTCACAAACAAACAAACAAACAGAAGGGGGATGAAAACAGCAACCTCCGATCTTCGATGGCAGAGGTTAACTACTCTCCGAGTGAAAGTCCCCTGCCTTACTACCATCTTAACTCTCCTCTTCTTTACTCTCAAGCTACGGTCCCTGGTCCTATCACTGTTTACTCTGATGAATAATTCATCTGCACTTATTTTATCGATACCTTTCATTATCATAAACATCTCCATCATATTGTTGTGGGGCTGGGTCTCGGTGGCGAGCAAGACCGCAAGGTGGAGCAGTAGAGTCGGCTCCATCGAACACACCGGAATTTAGGTTGTGACCCTCGGATAAGTCCGAAAGGCACGGGTCCCTTGCAGGACCATGAATCGCCAATAATTCGACCGCGTAGGGAAGGGTTAATTGCCGAACTTTAATATACCCAAGTACCCACGCGGCAAAGCTACCGGGGAATTCACACCCTCGACGGACCTCGAGCGGGACGAGCCGTTACCGTGCCCGAACCGTGTGTAACCCAAGCGGATGGTCACCAAGGCCTGTCAGTCCAAATGCACAATTTACTGTCTCACTATTTCTCAACACGCACCGTACTAAGCCAATAAAAGAAATGACAGGGAATGAAGCTGGGACATTCAACAATAGGGGAATTTATTTACAATAATCGGGGGACGAGGGAGGCCGTAAGGGCAGAGTTATCTGAATAAAGAAGGGAATCAAATGTACAAGCAATTCCTCAAACAATTCAACTTAGAGACAGGGCCCACAGACACACAAATACCCAGAAAGAGATGGACCTCGAGGTCTTTATTGCCCCTTCAGCTCAAGAGGGAAGATGAGCTGAGGGAAGAGAATGCGGCTGGCTACCTGGCCGCATTCGCGCGGCTGGATGACCGCACCTTCCCAGAGCACCAGGCGTCAAAGAATGGATCAGGGCAGCCGAACTCAGAGGAGGTGAGACGAGGTGACCTCCCGTGATGAGATGATCGATCACTTGTCGTATTCCGCCAGCCGAGACCCTCGGATGCGTGGGAAGCAGTCAGCCGCAGACCCAGACAGAAGCGCGCTCGAGCAGACGGGACGCAATCATGAATCCTTTCCCATCCTTTTCGGGGTGGGTCCGCTCCCCCGTCGCCTGCGCCCATTGGGTGGATGGCGTGTCGCGGCTCCGCCTTCTTGAGAGGGACAGCCCCGGCTTTGGTCCGCGCGTCACACATTGGGCGGAAAATGACGCATACCCTAATTTGGCGCGAAGTCAGAACGAAGCGCTCCGGGCCAAGCCAGAGCGAAATGCTTCGTGACCATATATGGTGGAAAATCCACACCACACGGGGCATGGAATCCCGCCCACGCACACGCCGCATGCCGGCGAGTGCATGAACAGCGCGGACAATGCCGCGAGCAGAAGGTTGTTGTTGGGGTAAAAATCCTATCTATAAAATAACTTCGTAGTGCACGTGCACTTAATTCCCATTAGACATAGGGGAAAGGGAGCTATCTATACACATTTACTTCACTAAATAACTGAGCTACGGGGACCTGAATGTTGAGTGCTCATGGCTGCCAGATTCGTAACAATATCTCTTTGCAACCACCTCCTCTCTCATGTATAAAGCCCTGTCTCCTTCAGTCGCTCCTCATAACTGAGTCTAGCTAGGCCCATAATCAATCTAGTAGCCCAACACTAAACCCCCTCTCTGGCATCTATGTCCTTCCTGATTTGTGGTGACCAGAACTGCACACAATATTCTAAATATCACCCTCACTAAATTTCTGCACAATGTTAACACCACCTCTTTTGATTTATAATTGATCCCCCTCCGAATACAACCAAAACCCTATTTGCTTTACCCATAGCTGCCTGGCACTGCACTGCCTGCTTACCTCCAATATCTGTTACCACCCCCAGATCGTTCTCCTGTGTGACACGTTCCAAAATTCCCTCTTGCGGCCCTGTCTGTTTGTGTGCACGATATCTCAAAAAGTTGTGGACGGATCCGGATGAAATTTTGTGGACAGGTTGGGTGTGTGACAAGGACGAACTGATTAGATTCTGGTGAAGATCCGGATACTAGAATATTAAAAGTGATTCTTCACTATTGAGAGAAAGGGTTAAAAAATGTATTGGACCCGATATGTTCTGGTGGATCAGCCATTATGTGGTGGAGGTATATATATATTGTTGTGGTTGACGAAATTCACAAACCACCATTCAGGTCCCTTAGGTGAGATAGCTCTGTAAGTATATGTGTAGTTCGGCCCAAACCCGTTGTTTAGAGGGAATAAATGTCATTCACTCGGGCTGCGACCCCTCTCGATAGCCGTTTTTATTTTACTATCTTTATTTTGGACCAGCCGCCATTACTACCACCACCAACCACGTCTCAACAGCCATCACACAACAACCACAATGCCGCTTCACAACAACAACCACCAACCACAACACCGCTTCACAACAACAGCCACGACCTTTACCGTCACAACTCGCCACCATCGCATCACCACCATTCTTGCGCCACTTGTGGGCACCGATACTGGACTCGTGCAGGGCGCGCACCGAGCAGCGTGTTCAGAAACATCACAGACTTTCCGAGGAAAACGGATCAAAAACGACTCACGCCCACTTCTGTTCCGTCCTATCGGTGTGCGTGGGGCGATTTGGCCCCGCCTCCAGGGCGTTGGAGTGCGGTCGCTATATGCAAATTCATGGATCAAAAAGCATTCACGCCCACTTTTCCTCGGTCTAATGGGGAGCCAGTTAGAGGTGAAGGGTCGGAGGTAAAGGGTCAAAGGTGAAGGGGCGAAGCCACGGGGGATATAAACGGCCGCGCTCGCCAAACAGTTCAGTTCGGAGGGGAGAAGTCAAGAGTTCGCAGTTGGGAGTTCGCGGAGCCAGTGAAGAGTTGGGACGAGTCAAGAGAGGAGACGGAGAGGGTGATCGGACGAAGCTGTGGAGAGGCGGCGGCGGCGAAGGCGGTTGAGGGGGTGCTCGCGTCGGATTCGGGGAACTGCGGAGGGAGAGGCCGGCGGCGCGACCGAGGTAGTGGTGGAGACGCTCGTCGCGGGACCCGAGACAGGGAGATATCCTCCATCCCCCGAGCATCAACAACCCCCTCCTGTTTCCCCCCGCGCTGAGATAGTGCGACAAGGGGGCCCCTTTCCCACCCCCTACCAGACACTGTCCGCGAGGCCTGCGGAGTTGGGGCGCCACCGCCACTTTGCGTCTCATCAGACGGGTAGGCCCGACACGGTCTCGGCCCCAGGCCCGCCTACCCCCCTCATCCTTGAGGGTGGTCCTTTTCTTTTGCTTTGAGTGTATGTGTTGTCGGCGCCGTCTGTGAAGTAAAATTGTATAAGTGTTGCCGTGTGCTCGGTAGTCGGATAGCTCTGCATTGTCTTCTTCTTTTATATTTGCTTTTTGTGTAATATTGTGTGTTTCTTCTCCTTTTACATTTGCTTTTGGTGTAATTGCATATGTGTGCTTTCCGTTCATCGTGAAATAAATGTGAGCTATGTTGAACTGTTTTCCCGCTTCGCTTCGTCTTTTCCTTTATTGAATCTCCATCTTACTTCACGTAAAGGGTTGGTCGTGGGTTAAAACGCCCGATAATTAATCGAACCGTCGGGGCCGACGATAACACCACTCGGTTATCCCGATAGTACGGAACGGGTCGCTTAAAGTGGCCCGTGTCCGAAGTCGACCTGCGGCGAGGTGCGATCGCCCGGTCTACCCTCCGTGTGGGTACTTAGGTAGGTCGAATTTGGCGAGCAACCCTATCCCACGCGGGGGGCCGATTGGCACGATCGTGGTGAGGCCGAAAGGTCCACCCGTGACTGGTTCCCGGCGTTAGTCCGAGAGGGTCACGACTGGATTGTCCGTCCGGTGGGCGACGTGCCGCGATTTGAGTTACGTGGTCGTTCGCACGCCGGCGGGCGCGAATCCGCGACAATATATATTGTTATATATATATATATATATATATATATATATATATATATATATATATATATATATATATATATATATATTGTCCAATATATATTGTCGCCAATATTGTTATAATCCAATATATATTGTCGCGGATTCGCGCCCGCCGGCGTGCGAACGACCACGTAACTCGAATCGCGGCACGTCGCCCACCGGACGGACAATCCAGTCGTGACCCTCTCGGACTAACGCCGGGAACCAGTCACGGGTGGACCTTTCGGTCTCACCGCGATCGAGCCAATCGGCCCCCGCGTGGGATAGGGTTGCTCGCCAAATTCGACCTACCTAAGTACCCACACGGAGGGTAGACCGGGCGATCGCACCTCCCCGCAGGTCGACTTCGGACACGGGCCACTTAAGCGACCCGTTCCATACTATCGGGATAACCGAGCGGTGTTATTCGTCGGCCTCGACGGTTCGATTAATTATCGGGCGTCTTAGCCCACGACCAACCCTTTACGTGAAGCAAGATGGGGATTCAATGAAAGAAATGACGAAGCGAAGCGGGAAAACAGTTCAACATAAAGCACATTTTATTCGCGATGAACGGAAAGCACACATATACAATTCCACCAAAAGCACATGTAAAAGGAAAAGAAACACAATGCAATTTTACACAAAAAGCAAATGTAAAAGCGAAGACACAATACAGAGCTATCCGACTACCGAGCACACGGCAACACTTATACAATTCTACTTCACAGACGGCGCCGACAACACATACCCAAAACCAAGAAAAAGAACACCCTCAAGGATGAGGCGGGCCTGGGGCCGAGACCGGGTCGGGCCTACCCGTCTGATGATGAGGCGCGAAGTGGCGATGGTGCCCCAACTCCGCGGGCCTCGCGGACAGTGTCTGGTAGGGGGTGGGAAGGGGGCCCCCTTTTGTCGCACTATCTCAGCGCGGGGGGAAACAGGAGGGGGTTGCTGATGCTCGGGGAAAGGAGGATTTTTATTCTGTCTCGGGTCCCGCGACGAGCGTCTCCACCTCGACCAGGTCGCGCCGTCGGCCTCCCGCCTTCAGCTCCCGGCACCGACGCGAGCACCCCCTCGTCCGTCTTCGCCGCCGCCACCTCTCCACAGCTCCGCCGACAACTCGTTCCAACGCACAGCTCGTTCCAACGCGCGACTTCCTTCCAGCTCCACCGACGACTCTCTTGAACTCCGAACTCACTCTTTCCAACGCACACACCGTTCCAACGCGCAACTTCCTTCCAGCTCCACCGACGACTCTCTTGAACTCCGAACTCACTCTTTCCAACGCACCCCACCCTTCTGACGAACGCAGCCGCTTATATAAGCCCCGTGGCTTCGCCTTTGACCCCCTGCCTTCGACCTTTCACCTCGCTCCCCATTGGCCCGAGAAAAAGTGGGCGTGAATGCTTTTTGATCCATGAATTTGCATATAGCGACCGCCCTCCAACGCCCTGGAGGCGGGGCCAAATCGCCCCTCGCTCACCGATTGGACGGAACAAAAGTGGGCGTGAGTCGTTTTTGATCCGTTTTTCTGCGGAAAGTCCGTGATGTTTTGTACATGCTGTTCGGTGCGCGCCCTGCACGAGTCCAGTACCGGTACCCACAAGCGGCGCAAGAACGGTGGCGATGCGACGGTTGCGAGGTGTGACGGTAAAGGTCGTGGCTGTTGTGGTGAAGCGGCGTTGTGGTGGGTGGTTGATGTTGTGATGACTGTTGAGACGTGGTTGGTGGTGGTAGAGATGGTGGCTGGTCCAAAATAAAGATAGTAAAAGAAAAACGGCTATCCTGAAGAGTCGCAGCCCGAGTGAATGACATGTATTCCCACTAGACAACGGGTTTGGGCCTAACTACACATATACTTACGGAGATATCTCACCGAAGGGACCTGAATGGTGGTGTGCGAATTTCGTCAACCACAACAATATATATATATATATATATATATATATATATATATATATATATATATATATATACATACATTTTTGAAACACAAAATGGACCAAAATGCAATACCCTCTTTAGTGAGGGTAAAATATCAGGCTATATATCGTTTTTGGCCCGATCGCTCAATGGTGAAGAATCACTTAAAAAAAATTTAAAATTCTCGTATCCAAATCCGGATTCGGATCTTCACTAAAATCGAATCAATTCATCGTAGTCACACAGTCAATCTGTCCAAGTTTCATCCGAATCTGTACACAAATTTTTGAGCTATTGTGCTATATATTAGTTTAGCCTTCTCTCAATGGTGAAAATAGCTTAAAAAATTATCATATCCGGATCCGGATTCGGATCTTCACCAAAGTCTAATGAGTTCGTCCTTGTCACACACAACTTGTCCACAAAATTTCATCCGAATCCGTCCACAACTTTTTGAGATATCCTGTACACAAAAAAACAAATGAAATTGCTCGTTGAGCAAGGAATTGCCGGAATAACTTTGTCATATCTCCATGATCTCTGAAAAAACAAAACCTGGAAATCAATTTGGTTCTTATAAGTTGATAGTGCTACTGTTTAATGAGTTATAGCACTTAGTTTGTTCATGATCATAACTTGGAAGTCAATCGGACTTGAAATGGCGTTTTTATCGCAATTTGAAAGTTTTGACCCGATCCCCCTGACATTCGACCCCCGACCGCGAAGAAGGGTGTTGGTGTGACACCCCCAATTAGACATATGGTTGGATGCAGGATTGGAAGATGCACATTTAGGATTTGGTTTGAAGTCGATACGACCATTTTAGCGGACGTTATTATGAAAATAAGAATTTCGGTTTTTCGGTGACCTTGACCTTGACCTTTGACCTAGATTCACCAAAAACGACAAGTGTCTAAGTTGGACCATGGCCGACGTCTGTACCCAGTTTGGTCATGATCGCTGAAACGGTGTGGCTGCTACAGGGTAAACAAACACACAAACAAACAGACAGACACAGAATGACACACAACCGACCAACATAATTACCGAAATCCGAAGGATTCCAGCAATTAACAAACAGACAGAGAGGGGTGAACACATTACCTCCTTCACCTTCATTGGCGGAGGTAAAAAAATTGAATTGCAGGACATTGAGTCCAGTACTATCGTCCTCCTGCAGAATCTATCTGTTTATTACGTACCAACCCCGTTACTCCATCAATGCCCTCGTTTCTCTCCTTACATAACCTCTCCCATGGTCCAAGCTCCCTTAAACCCTCAATTCTGTCTTCCATCATAGAGATATCGATGTATTTTTACATGAATGTTCAAGGACATCAGGCGACTGGATAAATCAATACCGAATATGGGAATTCAACGAGCTGTCCCACCTCGTGCCAAGCCGGCCAAACAAAGGTGGGATCACTTAACAGCTGAAGAGATTCGAGCAATATTCCAGAGCCCCAGCCCCACGATGGCAACTCGGGCTATGTACAGTCTGATACATGAATCTGGATATAGCAGCATCATTGTACCTTTCTTGTGGTAATATGTAAATATGTGAGAGCTTGGGGTTCCGGTTCCGGTGGAAACCGGAAGTGACGAGCTGTGGATAAGGATAAAGGAGTTCACGGCCTGGTGAATAAAAGATAGACACGGATTCCGAAGGCTCGGATGGCTTGTCCTTATTTGCTAAATTGGTGATGTGACCCCCGACGTGATACAATGGACAGACAAGGAGATACGAACGACCAAGCATTCGCTGGGAACGGGCCTTTCACGGTCGCTCACCAGCTTCATCCGGGGCAGCGGTTTCGTTGAAACTGCCGCCATTTTGACCTGACGACCTGCAGCTGTGGTTTACACAGGTCTAAGTGCAATTCGATACCTGGAGTATTACTACCTAGTCGACGTGGTTCAAGTACATTGTTGGATCCTTTATCACAAGAATATGTGACGGAGGTGAGAAACATTTTGCTGCAACCTCTGACGAACAATCCGGACACGATTTTGAAGGCCGCGCTTACAAAGCGCACAACCCCCTACCCCCTCAAAGCACTGCCACCTTCAATAACACCTTACAACCGAGGGTGTACGAGATCGAAGACCTACACAGATACTGCGTCATACTCAGCAGCTTCTGGGTGACAGACATGCCACCTTCGACCAGTCGCTCCTTCGGGAGTTGTGTTTGCAGCAGTTGCCACCCCACATCCGCACGGTACTTGCGGCTCATGCAGAGTCGGCACATCAAACGAATCGCAAACTCTGCGGCCGATTCTCTCTCACGCATCGAGGTTTTGGCGTGGTCTTCAACCAGCACACTGGCCATCAATTTTAACGCACTGGCAACAGCACAACGGGAAGACACGGAGCTCAACCGTCTACAATCTGCGGTAGGTATGCTTGCATTTCTCGAGGTCGCAAACCCAGGGCCAGCCACAACAAATCCCAAAAATACCTTTTAATAACGGACACAAAAAATTCTAACCACCCTCAGGGAATCCAAATCCACACTGGGACTCCACGTTCAGCTCGACTTCTTCTTGTGCATCATACAAGCTCATGTGACACAAGGGACAACTTTCTCGCTTCTCAAGCCAAGTCTTCAGGCACCACTTGCTTCTGATCCATTTGGACAGACGGCATTGTGACTAACTGGAGGTGGGTCACTGCAGTGCACATCTCCCAGCATCCATGAGAGAAGGGCTTCAAGGATGTCAAACGCCTCCTCACAATCAAGAATGTGAATGGCATACGCTGGGACTCGTGGAATGACAGGGTATCCCGAGGGTCTGAATAACTTTGGGATAAATCTTCGAAGAACACATGAGTCATCAGAGCAGTGTCTGGCATCTGTCAGGGTCGATGGGGTTGGCACGCTCGACGCCCGTTGGGTTCCACTTCACACAAAGATCCACCAGAAACTGGTTTCAGGGTCCTGGTAGCCAGTTTGAATCTGCTCCGTTTCGTGAGCTGACTCGACTCCAGGGTACTGACAGTGTACGAACGACCACTTACATTTCAGCAGGGAATGGTGTGGTGGAGCATTTCCACCACCAACTCAAGTCTTCCCTGAAAGCACATGACAACTCCACGCACTGGACGGACGTTGTACCTCTGGTCTTGCTTGGTACACGAGCTGCTCCAAAACAAGACTTTGGATGTTCCACTGCAAAGCTAGTGTACGGTGCAATGCTTCGTTTCCCAGGATAATTCTTCTCAGCATCTGATCACTTCTTGCCCGATACCAGCAACTATGCCAATCAATTTTGTATGGCCATGCAGGGCCTCCAGGCGATTGCAGCACGTATGCCTTTGGCACGCCTGCTTTTTATTCCCCAGTTTTCTCTGTGCACCCATGTATTCATGCAGAATGACTCTCTGGAGACCCTTGCAGCAACCATATGACGGACCTTACAATGTTCTACAACCCTCCGAGAAGACGTTCAGACTCAATATTAATGGTGGTTGGGAGACGGTCTCCATAGATTGCTTGAAGCCAGCTTTTCTTGATGCAGCATCAGATGACCCTCCCCGCGACTGGTGGTTCGACGCCTATGACAATGGTACCCTTACTGTTGTATTCAACTCACCTTGAGTGCCAATGTACACTTCCTGACACAATATTTGAGTACAATTTCCTGTCCTTTCCAATTTCCGTGGATGGACGTAAAACTGAAGGACCCATCTGCCAGCGTTAGTTGGTGGACATTAAAGGTGACGGTGTCATTCGTGAAGAGTCAGCAAGTTATCACCAGCAGCCTGAAACAAATTACAAATTCCTGCTCTGACTGACTGCTGTGAAGGCACTGGCAAACCATGCAGTATCATCAAGACACTGCTTTGGCATCACCAACACTCAAATCAAGAGTATATATCTCACTAACGGGCGACGTGAAGTCGGGTGACGTGAGACTGCTGGGGGATAATTATCTCCCAAGACACTGAGTGGAGGAGAATACACAGCTAATTCGCCACAATGCAGTTGTTTTACTAATTTTCAGTGCATGGCCGTTTCAGCACACACGGTTGGCTTAACGGGTAATTTACTCACACCGGAAGACACAACCACGGCTCAAAATAGTCACTCGTTTAAAAGCAAACAGGTTTAATCAATAAATACTGGGATGGGGACATGGGAGTTGAAATGCTGCAAGACAGCTAATAGGACGGCACGCTGAAAGGTGGTAACAGTGTCTCGGTTATCCTGAGCACTAATCTTCTCAGAGGCAGACTCAGTCGGGAACACAAGATGTAAGACAGTGTGCATTGGTGGGTATCTTTCCTGAAGCGCCAAGGGCGTGGATGCAGGCATGCTCTTGGTCACCTCCACATTTGGTCTCTCCCTCAGCAATTGTTGCACCGATGGCTGCTCACTCGCTCTCCCTGTGGGGGACTGGTCGAGAGCTGGGTGCTCTGGGTTGCGCGAGTCCCAGGCTATGAATCTGAGAGTTTTGATGGTCCGGCTGTGCATCTCAGCGCGGTGAGTACAGGAGAGATGTGAGTTGTGTTGCTGGCTGGGATCCCAGCTGTATCTCTTTGCGAGCCGTGATCGTCGTACTTGCTACAGCCAGCCCTCTCGCCCCCATGGGTCTTGTGCAGTTGTGCAAGGCAACACATGTGGAACAGCGATTGATAAGTGCGATTTATGCATGAAAGTACAATCATGGTGATTTAGAGATTAGACATGAATGGGAGAAAGAGACAGACACGAGGACAAAGGGTGACAGGGGAATCTAACTCAATACATGATCCTGGTCGATGCCAATTGGGATTTCCAAACACTGATTAGGATATAACTATCACATAATTAACCCCCACGCCATTTGTGCAACATAAACCATTGCAATTGAGAAAAGAAACAGAATCAAGAAATTGGACATGCAACATGAAATATTAGAATTATTCTTACCTGAACTGAGCGCTCATTCATATTGAAATCACAGCTCCAATCTAATCTGCGTACATATCTGTACAAGACCTGTGAGAAGTGCCATGCTCCTCTAAAAATTGACCACCCATGTCATTTAAGGATACGAATGGCTGGGCATTGTTCAATACCAAACTAGAACGGCACTCGGTAGAGTGCATACCTCAGCAAGGTTGATCAGTTTATGTTTTGTATCCCACTGATAGGCCGGATCTGCAACAAAATCTAATCAGCTTATTCTCGTCACCCAACCAAATCATCCACCAAATTTTGTCATAATCCGTCTGCAACTTTTAAAGATATGCTACATATCGTTTCTGGCTCAATCTCAATGGTTCCCATTGTGTGCTGCTTTTTTTTGGCTGCTGGTTGCATCATTGGTTAGGGGCGTGGCCATGCCGCTGATGCAGTGCCCCGAATACCAATATACTGATGCTCATTTCGCCGACCTCGGAAGAATGACAAGCTGTCAACCCCCTGGTGCTAATTCAGTGGAAACGGGGCTTGAACTCAGGACCCCAGGATCCCAAGCCACCACAAACCTAATCGCTAAGCCAACACCAGGCTATCTCAATGGTGAAGAATCACTTGGAAAAATAAATAAATAAATAAAATGGTCTTATCCGTATCTTCACAAAAATCAAATCGATTTGTCACGGTCACACACCCAAACTGTCCACCAAGTTTCATTTGCCAAGAATAAACTTTGATCACTTTCTCACTGAAAAAATAAATAAATAACTACAACAAATAGCAATGGCCAATCATTGCAATTGCATTGTCACCTTTTATTTGAAAGTTGATACAAGTTGACAATTCAATAAATTACAGAAAGCAAGGTAATACAATCTTTCTGTTCTGATCAGTATAAAGATCATACACATTATAACACACAAAAAGCTGTATTCTAAAAACAACACCAGTTGCAACGAATAGCCTTGGTCAAAAACAACAACTGCTCTTCCTTTAAGACAAATTAATTAACTCCGCAAACCACCTTGACCAGGATCGCTACAGTTTGTTTTTTATTAGTATTATTATTATTTTTCGAACAAATCTCGAAAGTTCAATGAAGACCATGTGCAAGTACGACGTGCTGTACTTGCAAAACGATGGTACATTCCGCTCAGGAGGCAGACTGCCAGAACCTTGCAATATCTGGATTAGATTACAAGGTGTTATATTTTTTTGGTAGTTTTTTGACTTTTTAGGGTATCATGAGTTCGAAATAGCATTAAGCCACTCCATCATCGTTGGGAAATTATTTTTGTGGGTACGAACCAAAACCACGTACACTAGAAAAATGGGCAAATTTTACAGGGTGGAAAAAAAAGAATTGAAATATACTATTATTGCAGCAATTAACGAAAATGAATGTTAACTGGCTTGAAATGAGATACAAATTATTCTGCAGCCCTATTATGTGTTTAATAATAACACTAGTCTGTGTCATTATATGTATAGTTTGTACATTTTCTGTCAATGTAAGTCTGATTTTGAATTTAAAAAATGCTAATTAAAAAAAACAAAAATTTTGATTATTTTTTTCCTTAAAATTAAGATAGGATTAAGATCATAAAAACTTGATCTGATTGAGCGAAATTAGATACATTTCTGAATTCAGCATGCAAAAAGCATATAAAGAACCGTTGAGAAAACCTAGACCACTGAAAAAAAAATTTCAAATGCAGCCCAGTGTAATCAACAGATTTATTTTGGCCACAATTTTATTTTACAAGCCATTGAAATGCGTACGTGTCTGATTTTGAATTCTGATAATTCACTAAAAACTATGGAAGGGATAAAGTTGACAATGCCACCTCTCATACCTTGCAGGGATGCAATCATGAAGAACAGATCCACCAAACAGGAACTCATCAACGAGCTCTGTAACAATATTTTGTAATATCAGAAAATGTCACAATGGTTGGAGAGGGATATTGCTCTTTCGGAACGGACATGAGGAGGTTGATGTGAACATAATCTCAGATACAAATCTCCTTGTGGAGCAAGGCAAGAGGAATACCCAAGTCAATGCTGAGGCCAATGACATTTTCTTTCTCCTGATGTATGGTGTGGAGTGGAAAAAAACTGACATCCATCCAGATGAAGTTTGATGGCTTGCTCATAGACATAAACACTTCGGTTAGGGAACTTTGAGCTGCATGCAGTAATCTGCTCGCCGCACACACCTCAACAGGTTATTACACCCTCTCCTACCCTTTCAAGAAGGATGAAGCTTCGGCAAGCAATGCTATGAAAAAGAACAGAAACCTCCAGTTGCATATCTTTGGAGAGCTGAATGGTGACATTAAAGAAGTGAATGTTGACAAGTTCTTTATGTGTATAATGGTAGCAAGAAGGTTGTGGCCAGGGAGTGCTTGCGCCATAAAACACTCCTATTAACAGAACCTGTGTTAGAGTGCCACATCCTTCAAGCTCATCTACAATGTATTCTGTGGAAGGCAGCAGATCAGAAAGATCAGCAATCTCTCGAGGTCATGGAAATTGGAAGGTGGAGTACTCCAACCTAAGACTGGGATCGAAGTAGCATGTGTCCTAGAAAGTTACTGCGTGTGGGTTCGTTTCTCAACAGCCTTGTGCCAGAGTTTCATGGCAGCAGGACTTCCTTGCATGACTACTTGTAAATGTTCAGGAGACATGGAAACTTGTCAGCATGAATTCACAGCAGAGGGGGCTAATGTAGAATCATGTGAAGATTCAGGTAGTGGAGATGAGGATTATTAGATCAGATGAACTGTGATAAAGGAAGCCTCAACTCTTGTAAAGTGGTTCGTGTATGTCTTGGAACTCTTGTAAAGTGATTTGTGTATGTCTTGGAACTCTTGTAAAGTGACTTGTGTGTATTTTAAAAAAAAATTTATGATGGAATTGTGTATTTCTTTTCACTCATTTTACAATTCATGTTGAATGATGGCTGCTGTTATGTAATAAACGATTGTATTTGTTTTGTTTGACACCTTATTTGTTCATTTTGTACCACTATTGCGAAAGTAATCATAGATATCATTTTTTTCTTTTTCAAAACCCTGAAATTGTCCTGTTTTTTTTTCTCGTGTACATTGGGTTTAGCAGCTGCATATAAAGAACTGTCCATGCCCACAGAAAGAATTGCTCATGTAGCAGCTGACAGTTTAGAACACCCAGGTAGTATTGGTTTCACAAAATGGGAATTATCATGACCAAACATCTCTTCATCGTCATGGCAGATACAAGAAAATGGGAAGGAATTCTTGTCTATGCTTTGTGCGTTTGAGGAATGAAAACGTTCCTAGCTCAGGTTTTGACAGGTGACGACATGATGTGAAATACTGATATTTCAAGCTGTTGTAAACAAAGCATTAAGCTCACAGCTGAAGTTGAAGAAGCAGCAGAAGCAGCAGCAGCAGAAGAAGCCAAATAAGAAACTGTAGGTGTAGAGAGTAGCATCATTCATATATCCAGCAACGCAAGACCAGAGATAGAAACATTCTCTTTTTGCTCGATTACAAAATCAAGAGTGAAGCGACTCATTGTAGGTTTCTTTATGCTATAAAGTGTTTTATATGGCATGAAGAAGAATAAGTTCACTCTCTGATGGGGATAGGGTGTGTTTGGCTGAGTGGTGTGAGATGCATTAAGTAGCTCATATTTGAAGATCCCCATTCGACCTTTTCATTTCTTTCTTTGCACATGACGAACGTTTTCAAGAGTGATGAAATTTCAAGCACTCCACCAGCACCCACCCTTCCAGTGAAACTTCCATAATCCAGAATCATTGTTCACCTCTTATTGTTGCCAAAACGAAGTTTTTGCAAGATATGTTAGTCAGCTTGTATGTTTTTTTATTTTTGTTTGTCTGTAATCACGTATCGATCACTCTGCAGAGCACAGTTATCATTGGAAATTTCTGTAACTTCGCATATCAGAGTCCTATAGAGGTCCCTTTCAGCGCATAAAATTTAAGGTCAAGGTCAAAGGTCAAGGTCACTTTGTTGCAAATCAGAGGAGTCGACGAAACCCTTATTTTTTGAGTAATTTTGATCGGATCGTCTTTAAACTTCATGGGAATATAATTCATGGTCTGGCGCTCAGATGATTAATTTTTGGTGGCGATCGGCCTTGACCTTCATGGTTAGCACTGGAGGTCAAAAGTTTTTGACCCCAAGGTCAAATTTTGAAATCTTAGATACCATATCGAGTAATACCTCATATGAAAGCGCTTGATAAGTGCTTTCCAGATCTGTAAAAAGTTTGACGCTACGACGTCATTTGATGACGTCATGACGAAAAAACGGATTTTTCATGAAAATTTTATTTCCTCAGTTCTCATCAAAATCTCTTGATATTTCATGTACAACGGTCCTGGAGAGATACCATTAACCGTACGAAAATATAAAGGTCAAGGTCAAAGGTCAAGGTCACAAAAAGGTCAAGCATCAAGGTCGACAAAACCCTTATTTTTTGAGTAACTTTAATCGAATAAATAAGTCACTCATGTTCACATTTTGGCAAGATACTGGTCACCCTGGGGGTGACATTGTTTTTTGTTTTTTTTTAAACCCCACCTGGACAACCAACTTCCACATTCTTTTCATTCTCCTTATTCCCTCCTGGCCTTCAAGACAGCTGTTCCCCACCATATCTCATCCAAAACCATAATATTCCACATTCCATTAACCTCCCCCAAATATACCTCAATCCAAGTTTCCTTCTGTATCCACCTTGTCTACCCCCTACTTATCCAAGTCTTCCTTCATTTTGTCCCTCAACCCGGCTGTTGGTGTTTCTCCTGTTCCTTTTCGTTCTGTTGCATCCTGATCCGTTCCGTGTTTTAGATCCTTTACAAGCCGAGACTTTGCATTCAGAAAAAAAAAAAAAAAACAAGTCTCGTTCATCTTTAAACAGAGTACGTTGACACATATTTAACTTAATGAGAGAAGAGTGTAATTAAAATAAGACAACATAACCACATCAAAATGTTCACACTTGAAAATGGAAGGGGGGAGAGGGTGTTACTAAAAAGACAAAGCAAAACATTTCTCAGGATTAAAATGAAAGAACCAACAAGTTCGTAAAATCTCCAAACTCAAAAATCTCACTCAGGACTTAAACCCAAACCATCTCGCAATAAATGCAAAAGCATAATCTCAGAACTCAGTCCTTCGGTCCTTACTTTTCATTAGCATTTTTCTCCAAGCTTAGAATAACCAGTGCACATTTCAACATTGTTTGTTTTCAAAATCCATGTTCATTTAACTGCCTTAAATGGATTCAGGCGCAGTGCGAGAGCAGGCTGATGTCACGCTTCTCCAAATCCAAAGTCATGTTTCTCATAGCAGGAGACTATGCGCTGACAAATAAGTCTCAGTTGGAATACACCAGCTTCTCTGAACATCTGGAATTGCATACAGTACTGATCCAGAACTACCTTACATCTGCCATGTTGAAATGAAAGACATTTTTTTGTTCTTTGCATGTAATTATGGATGCCAAGCCCATATATTATATGATGTAACTAACAGCAAGAGTGAGAATGAGAGGAGAAGAATCCAAATTCAATTCTATTTTCTCAAATCTCTGATGTTACAACATGGTCTTATTAAATATCTGAGTGAATGAAACCAAAGTAAACGAGAAGGGCATTCTGACGTCACCAGATCTGCCTCCACCCACATTATTACATCATTATACATGCTTATAACAAGTTTGATTTAAATCCCTGAACCCAGATTCAAAATCTTTAATAATTCGGGCTGCCAGACCATACAGTATGGGCTGCCAGCCCATACTGCTGCATGTCAGGTCAGGTTCGATCTGTGACCTGCTACAGGTACCATGTAAACCTGTACTAACCTGTTCCATGGTCGGGTTGTCGGCGACTAAACCGTCTCCCCCACCAGGTTTTCTGGTGAGGGGGGTGTTTGGATATGGACACCCAGCAGGATTAAAAACAAAACCTGTCAAAGGGCGGAGGAGCTCCTTGTGAGCCAACGGCCATCCGTATATAGTGCCCAACTGTGTCTGCGAACGTCCTCCTGCAGTTGGGTCACTTCTTATTAGGAGGTTGGTGGCAGGATTTGCACTCCGGCCACTGTAAAACCCTTCATTCCGCAAAACGCAAAAAAATCTGAAAACCCACTCCGTGGGAGTACCTCCTGTGCAGCTTCCCTTCGCAGGGCAGCTCACCGGATGACGGGATTGGGGCAAAGCCTTCGGGACCCCCAATCTTTGATGATAGGAGGGAAACATCCCTGGGTCAGATTGCGGGAGAGTGTGTCGGAGTGGTGCTGAGGTGTCGTCCACCAGACGGCGGTCTCCTTGGGTTAACCTGAGGCGGTCCCTTCGGGTGGGTGCCTGGAATGTCCTATCCCTAAGAGAGGATGATCACCTGTCTCTGTTATCATCTGAGCTCAAGCGTTTGGACATCGGAATTGCAGCTCTCTCTGAGGTTCAGAGACCGGATTGCGGCGAGATAATGGTGGGTGGTTACACCGACTATTGGTCTGGTCGCTCTGATGGTTACCATACCCAAGGAGTTGCTGTAGCTGTGTCCAATAAGCTGACCCCAATGATAATTGAGGTAACACCGGTCAACGAGCGTATTATGAGATTAAGGATTCGTCACTCCTTAGATGTCATTTCCCTGGTCTCTGTTTATGCTCCGACTGAGGCGAGTGATCTCACCGTGAAGGATGCATTCTACGCCACGCTCGAGTCTGTGGTTGATCAGTGCCCCAGACGAGATACACTTCTAGTCTTGGGGGATTTCAATGCATCGACTGGAACTGATAGGGATGGTTATGAGGTGTGTGTTGGTCCCCATGGGTCAGGAACTATGAACCAGAATAGCACTAAGTTCCTTGACTTTGTAAGAAGTCATGGACTGAGGGTGGCTGGTTCATGGTTTCAGCGCCCACAAGGTCATCGCTGGACTTGGTATTCCAACGCTGGTGGTGTGGCAAAGGAAATTGACCATGTCCTCATTGACGGTCGTTGGAGGATGATCCAGAACTGCAGGGTCTACCGGAGTGCTCAGTTCCTCAATACTGACCACAGGCTTGTTGTAGCAACTCTAAAGCTGAAGCAACTCTAAACCAACTCTAAACTCTAAAGGAGAATAGAAACCATCCCAGCCTAGGCTGGATGTTGCCAAGCTCAGGGATGAGAGAGTAGCTGAGGAGTTTGCGAACAGGCTGAGTGGACACTTGGGGGGGTCTGGGTGCTTTGGGGGTCCTGAAGAGTTGTGGAGCGCCTTCAAGACCACCGTCCTTGATGTTGCTGGTGGATGTCTTGGAGCTCACCGCAGGGCAAAGAAGAATTTTGTCTCTCAAGGGACACTGGATACCATTGACCAGAGTCGCAGGGCCAGGCTGAATGGCAGGAGCTGAGCTGTTCAGGGAGCTGAGGCGTAAAACTGTATGTGCACTGAGGGTGGACAAGGAGGCCTATGTATGAGGAATCTGTGAGGGGGTAGAGCATCACCTGTGGACAGGTGATTCTCGTCCCGCTTACAGGGGAATTCGCGCATTACGTTCATCCAAGCCCATCCCTCGGAGCACTGCAGTTCGAGCAGAGAGTGGTAGGCTCTTGACAGAGGAGTCTGAAGTGAAGGCCCGCTGGGCCGGTTACTTTGAGTGGTTGTACCAGGCTGATCCCCCAGTTGTCGAGTTGGACGTCAAGGGTGTTACAATCCATGTTGCTGACCCTCGAATCAACTGTGGTTCACCTTCGCTTGTGGAAACACGGGCTGCGGTGAACCAGTTGAAACGGGGCAAAGCTCCAGGGATCTGTGGCATCCATGCCGAACTTCTCAAGGCTGGTGGAAATGCTGCACTCGTGTCGTTGAATGCAGTTTTGTGCTCTGCCTGGAACACAGGCATCATCCCAACTGACTGGAAGAGGGGCCTTGTTGTCCCTCTCTGGAAAGCGAAGGGTGATCGCCAAGACTGCAACAACTACCGAGGGGTGACGCTGCTCTCAGTACCGGGCAAGGTCTTTGCTCGGATAATTATTGATAGGGTTCGCCACCATCTGCTTGAGCACCAGCGTCCAGAGCAGTCAGGCTTTACACCAAAGAGGTCAACGATTGACCGTATCCTTGCCCTTCGTGTCCTCACCGAACGCAGGCGAGAGTTTCGGCAGGGGCTGCTTGCAGCCTATGTTGATCTCTGTAAAGCGTTCGATTCAGTGAATCGGGATGTCCTCTGGAGGATTCTTGGTCTTAGTGGGGTGCCACCAAAACTGATCGATCTGATGTCTGAACTCTACTCTGGTACTGAGAGTGCTGTGAAGTGTGGTGGTACCATCTCTGACTTATTTCCAGTTGTTACTGGAGTTCGTCAGGGATGTGTACTTGCCCCCACACTTTTCAGCACTTGTATGGACTGGATTTTAGGGAGGATGTCGGAGAGATCAAGTTGCGGTGCATCGTTTGGGAATGTCAAGATCTCGGACCTTGATTTTGCAGATGATGCAGTCATCTTTGCGGAGACTTTAGACATCCTTTTGGAGGCCCTCGAGGTGCTGAATGAGGAGTCGGAGCCGCTGGGATTACGGGTTTCTTGGGTCAAAACTAAGATCCAGGCTTTCAGTGACATCTTGGATGCTGCTGTCCTGTCTGTGTCTGTTTGTGGTGAGGATGTTGAGGTCGTGGAGAGATTCACTTACCTTGGCAGTGATATTCATGTCTCTGCTGGCTGCGAGTCAGAGGTCAATAGACGTCTGGGTCGGGCCTGGGGAGTCATGGATTCACTGGATCATGGGGTGTGGCGCTGCCGGTACCTGTGCGGGAGGACGAAAGTCCGAGTCTTCAGGTCCTTGGTACTTCCAGTCTTGCTCTATGGGTGCGAGACTTGGACTCTGACCAAGGATCTGAGACGGAGACTTAATTCCTTTGGTACCAGGTGTCTTCGGAGAATCCTTGGCTATCGCTGGTCGGATTTTGTGTCCAACGAGCGGTTGATGAGAGAGACTCGGATGAGATTTGTTACCTGCATAGTCCGTGAGCGTCAGTTGCGGCTGTATGGACATGTGGCTCGTTTTCCTGACGCTGATCCTGCTCACCAGATTCTCTCAGCGAGGGAGTCTCATGAGTGGAGGAGGCCAGTGGGCCGACCACGTGTCTCATGGTTGCAGCAGGTTGACAATCATCTCAAGGAGATGGGGATGGGCCTGGCATCTGCCTGGGGGATGGCCAGACGGAGGCCCCTGGAGTACCGGCGGAAAGTGGACGCAGCGACGCGCTGTTCTGTCACATGCTCCCATACCTGACCTGACACCATACGTCTGATCAGGTTGAAATTTGAAACAAATACTGCATTCACAATGACAACGAGATCACAATTGTGATATTTCATGTTGATTGATGAAGCAGGTCAAGAGAAAGAAATTTTTAAAGTTTTTCGTTCAATCAAAATATGTCTGCCAGACATTATTCCTGAACATCCTGGCATCCCCAAGGCTTGAGGAATGTGTGTGAAGTTTCCCCTCAATCTGACCAGCCGTTCTGAGGATGATTTTTAAAGGTTTTAGCGCAAATTCAATCTGGCTGCCAAACATGTGACCAACGATATCATATGTGTGAACTTTTTGTTCCTCATGGAAAGGCGATCAAACCTGTGAAGTTTCCCCATCGATCTGTTCAGCCGTTTCATTGAAGGTCTTTATGTTTAAAAAAACATGGCTGCTGATCGTGACCGATGACATCATTATCACACCATTCTACATGAGTAGTCGCACTTATGGTGAAAAATTTGCGCCATTCAGATAAGCGCTTGCAGAGAAAACAGAGAAAATTAACATGGATGGGCGTACGTATGTGCATATGGACGTACAACCTGAAAACATGCCTCCGGCAACAAAATATTTTTCTTGCTCCCATGTATATAAAAACATACATAAATGTTATATTTAATTTTTAAAACGCTTCGATTGAGTTTAATTGAACGGTTTGATTGAATTTCAAAGACAAATTGATCTCTCAAAGGAGAAGTTGCACTGCACAACTTGGTGCATTACCGACAGCTTCAAAATGACAAATATGATCATGGAGAAAGCTTTTGCACATTGTTACCCAAATGGACATCGATGAAAGGCTTTGCTTGCATAATGACATGTTTGGCTTCAGTTCACAAAGTGAGAGAGGTATTAAATACCTGATACCAATACTGTAGCTTTGAAATTGTAACAAACGAGAAATCCGAAACATGTCGAGCCAATTTTGTGTTAGCACCCAGTTGACCAAGATGTTCGTGAGCAGAAGGGACAGCATGAGAGTTTCATTGAGGAGGACATTTTCTTTGTAAACAAAGAAAACCAAATCTAATTATAAAGAATGGCACGAGGGCTTTTGAGCAACACACAACGTGTGTTGTATATATATATATATATATATATATATATATATATATATATATATATATATATATATATATATATATATATATATATATATATATATATATATATATATATATATATATTTTTGTTTTGTGTTTTTTTGTATATATATATATATATATATATATATATATATATATATATATATATATATATATATATATATATATATATCTTGCATTTAGACACAGTAGCCATAAGTCTCCAAATTTCTCAGCCACAAAATATTACAACACAGATCCTTTGAGCAGATCAGACTCACGGGTCTTGTTACAGATCTTCAAGTGTTGCCTTAGACTGGACTTGTGGCGGAAAATTTTCCCACACACATCGCAGCTAAAACCACCTATTTCACTATGGCTACTCAGGTGGTCAACCAGTGAGGACTTCACGGTGAATGCCTTGCCACACTGCTCACAGGAAAATGGCTTCTCCCCAGAATGTATACGGAGGTGCTGCAGTAGATGTGATTTCTGGCTAAATGCTTTCCCACACTCCTCACATTTGTGCGGTCTCTCTCCCGCGTGACACCTCTGGTGCTGCTTCAGGTTAAACTTTTGGCTGAAGCTCTTTCCACATTCCTCGCACTCATAGGGGCACTCACCACTGTGACACCTCAGATGTAAAACGAGGTGCCCCCTCCGGCTAAACGTCTTGCCACAATCTTGGCATTCGTATGGCCGTTCTCCAGTGTGAAATCTCACGTGCTGTTTCAGGTTGTAATTGTGGCTAAATGCACGGCCACAGTCTGGGCAACTGTATGGTCGTTCGCCTGTATGGCAACGCCTGTGGCGATCACTTGTTGATTTGTCGGCGAAGGCCTTGCCGCAAATCGTGCATTCATAGGGCTTCTCCCCTGCATGAAATCGCAAGTGCTGGGTCAGAGATGACTTGTGACCGAAAGCCTTGCCACATTCATCACAACTGTAAGGACGCTCGCCAGTGTGGCACCTAAAGTGCCGCTCTAGTGTGTACCGGTCCCTGAAGGCCTTTCCACAATCCTGACACTCAAATGGTTTCTCCCCTGTGTGGCTTCGAACGTGGAGGGATAGATGGGAGCGGTGTCCAAAGTCTCGGCCACAGATATCACAAACAAACGGCCGATCTCCAGTGTGCAAGCGCACGTGCTGCGTCAGGTGTGATTTATCGGTGAAAGTCTTTCCGCATTCCTCGCAACCAAAGTTTCGTTCACCGGTATGGTTGCGCAGATGACGCAAATAAGCAAAGCGTGATGAAAAGGTTTTGTTGTCACACTCTTTGCAGACCCAAGCCTTATCATCACTGTGGACCTTCTCGTGGCACAGCAGCTTGGCGAGTTCTCCAAACATCTTACCGCAGATATTGCAACAGAAGTTCAATTTTTTCGGTTTTCCAGAATCTTCAGCACAATTTTTAAAAACAGCAGACTTTGCCCGTTCATATTGCCCAGTAGCAGCGATCAACATCACTGGCTCCACCGGTTCTGGCATCAGATGATCTTTACTTCGTAATCCTGCAAAGTGGTCTTCCATCATTTGAATTCCCGTGCCTTCAGGTTCCAATAGCTCTGCACACGTGTGGTTTACAAAAAAGAAAGAGTTTAAAAATAAGCCTTGTGCTTACATTTAAGCATGCGATTGCAAAGATTCAACCCAAATGTTAAACTCTTGGATCAAACAGCAGCAATTATGTTCCAGCATAGAAAAGGAGATTATGTTCAGATGGTGATTGAAAGCTCAGAAAACAAATGCTAAAGTCGGCGAATCGCCAATCCGATAAGTCCCAGAATACCCTGGATGATCTGCCTTAAGGTTACTGGGGTTTTCGCACAAGTCACCTCGGGTTCTCCTCAAGCTCGAGCATACGTCTCATGGGATTCACCCATGTTCAAACCCTTCCCAAAAAAATAAAAATAAATCCATTGGGACCATACCCTATACAGAGCGTTGGTGCTGCCGAAACAGTCTCCTGGGCTATTGGGCAAAATCCTGGATGGTCACCACTCCGACGCAGGCTAATCAAATGGCTCCATCATCCCAGCAAGCTGGTACTCATTTTGCTGACCTCAAAAGGATGACAGGCTGAGTCAACCCCACCTGGTATTAATTCAATGGTACAGGATTTGAACTCAGGACCCAAGGATCCCAAGCCCACCACCATAACCATTAAGCCAACAGGCATACAAATCCTTTGACCCACGTTATACTCCCCACGTATCATCAGCAGCCAATGAACTCACATTGTGTTCATCGGGATATCCCCAATGGGCTACTATGCACTCAATGTCCCTTCCCCCCCACCCCTCGAGAATGTTGAATTGTCTGGGTGAATCACCAAAATTAAGGAAGGATAAACCAAAGCATTTGAAATTCCCTGGAAAACACCCCAGGGATTCATGCCAGGCACATTATTTTTCGCTGGGAAAATGTCAAGCGAAGATGACAATCACTCCATGAATATTCGCAAGGAGAAATTGCCTCTGCATGGGGTGGCCGAACGTGCGTTGCTAAACTTTGTTGACCCTTCCAGATATACAGTTAGTTAAAAAATGAACGAAGGTGGATTGTAACCGGTGAGGTCAGCTTTCCAAGATGATCGAATATGAAGTCAACCATATCAAGCAAGCAGTGAGCATCCAATGTGGCACACCTTGCCTGGTCGGCACGCAGAATCCCGGCTCCACTTTAACAGCCTTACGAAGCCCTGAAAATGAATGCACACAAATAGGTATCATCGTGATCTCACTTCCTTAAACCATCATCCATGATGTCATTCACTGGTCCGTTTGGGAGAGAAAGGGGGCGGGCGGGGGGGGGAGTCAGATAGGCAGTTCCATGACCACGTTATTGGTTGATGCAAGCTTGTCTGGCATGGATTCAAACTCCGACACAACAGTACCAGATGGTTATGTCACTCTGTGACAAATACTTTCAAAACGATGAAATCACTGACATGCCACTTCATCATTTGGATTGTTTCGGCTTATACATGGTATTGTGTACACTGTGGTCCTAAATGAGGAGAAAGCTTAGAAATTGAACCCAGTTTTAATAAGATAAACAATCTTAATGTTATATAATACCCAAGTGTCTGTGCTTTCAGAAAATGTATACTTTGCTATGCGTCCCATGGATATAGTTGCTTACAAAGCATGTTTTTTTTTATCCAAACACAAGCTATTTTTTCCATTTTTATAGCTCATTTTTTAGAAATGGGTGACATGTATGATTGTATATATTGTCCAAAATGGTTGAAAATGCATTTTTTGTTTGATATATAACATTATACATAAGAATAGAACAATTCCTTGAAACAGTACATTTCTTATGACCTTCTGCATATCTTGGCACCTTCAAATGTGTAACATCTCAGATTTTGAAAAATTTCCCCCAGTCATAGTGAAGCTTTCAAAATCTTATTCCAGAAATTTGAAATGCATCTGATAGAACATCTTAAATAGCAACTTACTTCTGCATAAAGTGATGATTTAAAATGGCAAGTTTCAACATGGATCATTACTACATACCAGTTTTTAGGTTCACTTCTATGATTGGGTCAAAAATGTTAGGAAGTACGTAACAAATTGCATTTACCAAGCTGCTACAAAATTACTGGTAGCTATAAGCTTGATTTTATAACCATTGAATAAGTTTACCAAGATGGCCCTATGATATAAAAATCAATACCAAAGGCCAGTTTGTGTTCAGTATACAGAACATCAAAGGTCGTTAGGAAGTACGTAACATTTTAAAGAAATCTGCACTTTTAATCCTAAGATGTTAGTTTGGTTCATCACAGCATTTATTTCTATGGTTAAGTTTATGTGCATATATATTTATGACCTGAATGAACACTGATCAATTTGATAATTTCATATGACCTTGACCTCTTTGCTCAAGGTCAAATATCAGGTAAACCAAATATTCTCCATATATGTGGTTTCCAATTAGTGTATAATACATATCTAAGCCATCAGACCAATTTTAGAACGATATGAGAGGTTCCTTGATACAGATAATTGATAACCAACTTTGACCCTGTCAGAGCAATAGAAAGAGGAAGAATTAAGCTCTGCCCAAATAGATCCTGAATCCCCATGATGTTGGCTAACAAATGATATGCAAAACTTAATCATACAATGACTTTCATTTTTTGGTCCCCCGTGTCCTAAATGTGTACATAATACCTTGCTACAAGCCTTTCTCAAGTTAAGAAATCTTAAGGCCTTGAAAAAATCACAGAGTCGCACATTCGCAAAACATTGGAGGCATGCAATCAACTCAACGTGTTGCACCAAGTGGATTGGCCTGACAAGCATTCCCTTCTGAACTGATGGCTCATGACATTTAGAGAACCCAGGTTTAAAATACTATTTTTATTTGTCCATTGTCTACCAGTCCTTCCAAATCAAATAAAAGCACAGCGATGTTTACAAACACTTTTGTCCTGAGCGCAATTCATCTACAAGCCTTCAATCGATGTAGAAAAAGAAAAACCGTTTTGAACACTTTTAGAATGTATCCTTGTGTGGTTGCCATGAGGTAAAGATGTTCCTTTGTTCTGTTCAGAGGAAAAAAACAATTAATTTGGACTATTAATGAGCCTCACATGTAGTTGTTTACTGAACCGATCTTCACTGATGGATACTCGACTTGGATTGTGGAAGTTCTCGTAAGAGGACTTAGTCATTGGTGAGGATCGGAGTTGGAAACGAAGAAGAGTGCTCTTTATACTCGCTCTCAAAAGTAAAACTTTTTTTGGGGGGGGAGGAGGGGCAGGGGTGGTTTACATCTGATTTTGTTGATTCGAGAGCACCTGAGATCTTAAGTGAAAGGCCTTTCAGTCACAGTAGTTGTAACAACTTCCCTCTCCTGCCCCTCTTGTCTCCTGCTCCCCTTGTTGTATGTTCTTTGTGTTAGCTCTCATACGAACTTCAACGGTGTATACAAAAAAAAAAACAATACTAATAACAGTAATAAAAACCCTAATTGTGTGATGATTAGCCAAGTCCATTGTACGGTGCACAAGCTGTGTGAAATTTCACTCAAGAGATCCACGATTTGGTGGAATATTTTGAAAAACGTTTATTTTTTTTTTGGGCTCACTGCAGCTTTCATAGTGACCATCTCTGGGGTTGAAGGTCGAGTCATGTGAGACGTCTACCTTCTCTCGGCGATGGCAAAGCAGAATTGCGAAGCTCGCCCGGTCCCTTCTCGCTTGGCAGGAGAGGGAAATTCAGATATATTTGGGCATCAAAAAATGGCTAGTCCTTCATCTGGTATTTTTGCAGCAGACTGTTCTCCTGCATAAAATATATCCACACATTCAGCATATTTAATCTTGTATTCACAAAAAAAAAAAGTTAAGAGTGCATCACTGAGGCCTTTACCATACATCCAAACAATAGAGCCGAGAAGTAGAAAAAAAACCCAGTAAATACCAATGTCCAAAAGCTACTTGGAGACCACACCGATCCTGCACAACCTCGGGACAATAGCAATGGTTATTATTAGTTTGTATGCAGTCTGTGACTGCTGGTTGCATCATTGCTGAGGGCATGGCTGTGCCGCTGATGCAGTGCCCCCTGCTGCCAGTAAGCTGGTATTAATTTTTCCGAGCCCAGACAAATGACAGGCTGAGGCAATCCACCTGGTGTTATTTAACGGCACAATAGGGGCTCAAACTCAAGCCCCTAAGACCTTAAGCAAACCCCCTTAATTGTTAAACCAACACCAGGCATATTACAATAGTCTCAAGTCTGTTTTTTATTTTTGAAACATCCAATATTTTGACTTTTAATTTTGTCAGCCATTACACAAATATTAATTACTAGCTCTTTTTCCACTATTTCAAACTTTTCCAAGCATACAAAACCAATAGAAACAATTGCACTAAAGATATTTCAGGCTCTTTCTTAGGAGAATGAATTTTATCAACCAAATGTTGAGAGAGATAATATGTTAACCAACATGAGAGAGAATGTGAAGCAACTTTTTGGGTATAAGCACTTCTTCAAAGCAAGAGGATGATGATAAGTTTTCCTTTGTCTTGCTTACCTGCTGTAGTGTCAAAACCATCTTTGTCATGCTCCTCTTCCTGTTTCAAGTCTCCCTCCAACTGCTGTTCTTTTTCTTCATCATAATCACCATCTTCTTCTTCTTCTTCTTCTTCTTCTTCACAATCATAATCTTCTTGTTCTTCTTCTTCTTGCAGGTTCTCCCACTTCACTCCCATCCGAAGATCTTTGGCGGTCTGGTTTGAAGCCGTTGCATCTCCCTTGCTCGATGCATAATTATCAATGGCACTTGCCTTTTCCTTTTCTGCACTCAGCACGTCATGAGTGAAAGAAGAATACTGGTTACAAATCAAAATCAAACATTTTCCCCACAAGTCGAACGACAAATCTACCGCAAAACGATTTTTTGAGTTAACAGTGAGAATAAGTACCGAAAGTGCATTTCATCTCAAAATACGTTTTAAGCATCACAAAGAATCCGACTTGCGGCTCATGCCGTGGTAAATCAGGCGACATCGCTCAATCTCAAATACAACATCCGTCTCAGCCAAGAAACAATAAAAGCATGAGCCAAGCTCTCGCTCTTCCGTAAGTGTAGATGTATTTGACATACAATAACAATCCCAATCGCCAAATGAAACATCATGCAGGTTTATGCAATGGGGCGTTCACACAAAATATATCGGAGCAAACACCAACATTGCATATGTTTAGTCACAATCATCATCCCTCAAAACTTATCTGACACGTGCACAATTCATATGTGCCTTGTGCGTGTCAGCTAAATCGTTTCCATCAACAATTCTGAACCATTCTTCTTATTCTTCTTTTTCCTTTCACTGTCAGGGAGTGAGAGTCAAGATGTGTAACCTAGGCAGTCATCCCATCATGACAGCACACCCAAATCTCAACAGAAATGCTCCGAGACTTCATGATCCGACGACGTGTTCTAAAAGTGTGCACATACAAGACACCTTTGGAAGAAGATGGAAAACTTGAAGTTATAGTCTTAGTCTTAGTTTTAGTGAATACTCGAGCAAAAAGGCCGACCTTACCTTTCACAATGACAGAGTCCACATAATCTGGATCCAGTTTCATAGTGCTTCGCATGGCTGCTGTGATTAAAGAATAAAGGGAAGAGTAATGCAAGTTTTAACACAGATTTGACGTGTGTGTGTGTGTGTGTGTGTGTGTGTGTGTGTGTGTGTGTGTGTGTGTGTGTGTGTGTGTGTGTGTGTGTGTGTGTGTGTGTGTGTGTGTGTGTAACGTGCGTACGCACGCATTCACACAGGATAGGACGAAAATGGTTGCTTTGTTGCTGTGGCGAGGCAACATATCTCAGAGAAAGGCTTAATGGTAAAAGAAAGGATAAACATCAGTCTATGTGCAGACGGCAGACACCTGCTTTGTGCAGTCTTTCTCAGTCGAGAAGTTTATCCTTTCTTTTGATCAAAATCTTCCTGACTACTTCTCCAGACCTCTTGGTGGACCACAGACAGAAGGGTGTGTAGCAAACGCATCCAGTTGGTCAGGATCCCTGTGACAATAGCTCGTGTGGGACAAGGTTCATCGTACCATCACAGTGAAGAGGTTCGTATTTGGTGGAGCTATAAAATGCATTTATTATGTATTATAGTGATGCTGTCCAACGTCATGGTGCTGGGGTAGCACACTTGCCTTTGAGCTGACAAGATTGGGTTTCATTCCCGACCCGAGTATAAACTGTCGGATCGGTGCTTTGCAGGCCTGGCATTGCATCACAAATTTCAATGTCCCCCGGATAGTCTTTATGCCAGGTATCCCATCTGCTAGCATGAGCTGGTGGTCATGAAAGACCTCTCGGTGTTATATGCGAAGGTGCAGTGGGTCATCACCCGTGCCATGAAAAATAAAATAAAATCACAAATTTCTTCCAAGTTCGATTGCACGTCAGGCCTGGCCAGTTGGTTTGTGAGGTTTGCAGCATAGGTTTCTCAGAGCAACTACACAATGTGGAAATAATTGGGGCTTTTGAAGGAGTGGTAGTAGTAATAGTAGTAGTAGTAGTAGTAGTAGTAGTAGTAGTAGTAGTAGTAGTAGTAGTAGTAGTAGTAGTAGTAGTAGTAGTAGTAGTAGTCGTAGTAGTAGTAGCAGCAAAAATGATGCTGCTTCTATTATTTCAGATCTTTTGAATGTGTTTTATAACAAAATTATATTCATGGAAAGTTTGGGTTATGTTCAAAAGGTCATTTTTGTAGTGGACAGCTAGGGGGAAGAAAAAAAACAAACATTTTAAAAACATTTGTAACTACAACTGGGATAGTCAAAGCTAACCTCAAAACCACACTAGATCAAGATGGAAAAGCTGAAAACAGTATCCACCTCTTGCTTAAAACTCCCAAAATGCAGGCCGACTGATTTGTTTCTCCTTCCAGAAGCAGCTTAATCCCACTCTTCCCTAAAGGGCTGCAGGCAGGTGGTGCACCACCATGTTACGTAATTCTCCACCTCAACCCATTATCTTTTCTTCCACAATTAACCCCACATGATATATCCCTCTAATTTGAAGACCCTTTCGCTCTCCTCATTCCCATGCTTGCTGTGTCGAACTTCTGCTTCATTGATAGTACATTACTTATCCCACAACCCCCTCCCCTACACCACCACCACCACCGCCGCCGCCGCCCTATCGCACTTGGGGTGGCAGGATGGCCTTGAGGTACACACACTCACCGCCAAGTTGTCTGTCTAGCCTGGGTTCGAATCCAGACCCAGCTATAAACTGTCATCCTGTTGTTTCACAGGCATCAATGTATGTGCCATCCCTGGGATGGACATTAAAGCAGGTGCCTCGTCTTCAAGCATTCGTTTGTGGGCGTTAAAGATCCCACATTGTCCTTTGTGAAGAGTAGGCGAGCAATCAAAGATCCCAAGTAGGCGAGTGGCCAAAACATTCCAAATTCCTGCCATAACCTCGGGTGGTTCGTCTCGTCACAAAGGAGCGAAATGCAAAAAGGCCAACCACACCCCCCCTTCCCCCCCAATGGGGAGGGGGGGCACTACACCTCTTAGCTGAGCATGCAGTTAGTAGTCGTAGGAGTCATCGCTTTTTCATCAGCTTAGGGTTTAACGACAAAAAAAAAGGGTGTTGGATGAAGGGAAAGAAGCTTGGATAAATTGAAAATGGATTGGAAAGGAGGAGAAAAGCGTAAAGAGGTTCAGATTAGGGAACATTAAGCGGGGATATAAATGGGATAAATTGGATCGGGTTGGTGTAGGTTTGGGCGTTGGGTGTCAAATTCGCATGCCATCTAAAATCTAAATTCATCCTTTGCAATCGTTGTGCTCTCCTCTTTGTGCCGGGGAATGAGGAGACACCACGTGAAGAGACATTTTGCCCTTATTGAAGCTTGCCGATAATCGCCTGGCTCAACCCAAACCAAAGCAGACATTCGTCTTTCTGCCTCATGATGTGCAATCATCCTCTTTCCAAACATGAAATGTCCAACCACCAAAAAGCATCTGCATCACACCTTTGCCTGGTTGTTCTGAAGTCCATATAAAGTATTGAAACGAATCTGGAAGCCATTTGCACACATACAGACAGCAGTCCCGAAGCTTAGTTATTTCGATAAGTATGTGTTTATCGTCAGGGTCCCGTCCTTCTGTTTAATGGGTTAATTACATGTGTGCGCTACGAGTTACTTTTACAGTCAGGGTTTTTTTTAATATCTTTAAATCTTCATCCTTCATTTTCGCACCATCGCCATCCATCGCCCACGTGCAACGTGTCACGTACAGGGGTGAGGTTCCCTACGCCCACCGTGAGCTCGTCCAATCAATGGTGGCCACGAGTCGCCTGACAACCCCTCGTCCAATCCGGAGGCTAGTCCCTCAGAGCGTTTCCCTCGACCCCCGGGGGAGGGGAAGGATAAGAAGAGGTGGCGAGCCGTCGATAAGGTTCGTTCGCCCGGTCGAAAAGAAAGAAGGAGGGAGAGAAGAAGCCTCGTCTTGCCTGCTGGCGTTCTCGTCTACCGCGGGTGCTCGTCTGGTCCATCCCCTCGTCCGTTGCGTCGTTCCTGGTCCCTGGTGCTTGGTGCTGCGTTGGCGGCGGGTTCGAGTCCCGCCACCGGACAAGCTCGACCAGACCGCACGAGGCGGACAGGTGCAAGGATAGGGCCCAATAAAGGCCGCGGCCACCATTTATTTGGGTGTGGGTGTGTGTGTGTGTGGCGCCAGTCTTTTAAGTCGAACTGTTAAGTGCTTTTCACTCATTGTAAATTGCCTGCATTTCCCTTATTCTGATAACTCTGTTCTTTGTGTGCTCCCCTCCCCGATTATTGTTTGTAATAAACCCCTGTTAAATGTTCCAGCTCGTTTTCTGTGCTTTCTCCCATTGACCCGGCACGGTGCGTATTGAGAATTAGTGAGGCCGTTGGTGCCGTAAGTTGTCATTTGGGACCGGCGCGGATCTGGTAACTCCGCTCGGTTACGCCGGATCCGTGTCGGTACCTGCGACTCGGTTCGGACAGAGTCGGCCGAGGGGGTGATTTCCCCGGTAATTTGACGACGTGGGTACTTAGGTATATTGAAATTTGGCTAACATTTACCCTACCCCACGCCGTCAGAGCATTGGCGATCACGGTCCTTAAAGTGGCCCGTCGACTCCGGAGTAACGACCTTTTAATTCCAGGTGTTCCGATGGGAGACGGCTCTACTGTTCCACCTCGTGGTCGTTTATCGCCACCGAATCCCGGCCCACAACAGTATATGTATACATTGTATAGACAATTAGGGTATGTGTGCGTCATTTTGTCTTTTTTGCATCCTTAGCTGAGCGTGAATGTGATGAATGAATGAGGAGGAATAATGTGCTTGGTTTGTACGTGACAGTGGAGATCATTACGTGGTGTCCATCGGGTTACGGGCGAGTGCACTCGTTCCTTACTGGAATTATTGCTTCCAAATAATCTGTCGAGCAATTGCCGCGACTCCTGCAGACAGACGGCGTTGCTGCTCGAAGCATCTTGTCGTCCTGCTTCCATCATGCTGCACGTACACATTCAGTGTCGACAACAAGTTTGGCGACATTGCACGGTGTACATCGACAAAATACACGTTTCCGTCGATGTCGAATTCTTCTGCAGTTGCGGCACTTCTTCTAAGTGATATAAATCGTGCATTTAAACGGTATTCTTGAAAAAGATTCGTCTCACCAACACAAGACACAGATCGATTCCGATTGTGACGACGTTTGGCGGGAAAACCCGACGTGAAGAGCGTCATTTGAGCGAAAAAATAATTTAATAAAAACTAAAGCACATTTACCGGTTCATAAATACTTTTTTTTAATCACATCAAACTATCAATGGAATTAAGGAATTAACCAAACGTTGCAATGTCAACGGTATTTACCTGAATCGGACCGCTGCTCATGGAGCTTTCGTGACTGCATCGTGCGAATACAAAGGCGATCCGGGGAAACGGGGAGATTCAATGAAAGGATTTGGAGACGTGAAAACGCAAACTGTAAAACGAGCAGGACCGACACTGCGAACAAACATTCGGCGAGGCCTTCCGGCAGAATTTTTCTTCTTTTTTTTTTTCTTTTTTTTTTTCTCGGTCTCTTCATATAAAATTTCACTGGAAAAAATATAAAAACGCCGAAATTAATATACACCAATCAGGCTATGCGATTAATCAAATTACAGGCAAATCATTTTGATCTGACAAAAAAAAAAAACATGATGTTGCGACCTACTGCAACATGGCCGACATACAACGCGGAAAACGTGTCACGTTAAATAGCAACATCAAAGATGGAATGCAGTAAAAATGTATCACCCACATTAATATCAATTATATACCTTCAAAATCCAGTAATTTGTAGACTACTATACACCTGTATGTGAAATGAAAGGAATCCCCATTATTAAACAGTCTTATTCTATTTTCTGCATCCGTTCTCCTCCCCTTACCTCATCTTAACCATACATACAGATATTCAGGACATCTCATAATTATGTCACCCCATTTTGCTAAGCTATAAACTGGCCAAAAAGTCATTCGAGACTGGAACATCTTTGCATGAGGAATGCAGAATATCAAATTTATTAGGACAAATGCTCAATGTGACTACGAGCAACATCTTAGCATTTTGAAATGGAATGACAGACATCGACCATAGTTTCTGGGTGACAAACACAACACAAAAATGGGATAACATAATTCTGAGACACCTAACATGTATATCCGATCCGATAGATGTTCCATATAGTGGGTTGGCATAGCTGAAAAATATGCAAAAAGAAAAAGAGCAATCAGAGATTGCAGACCCTCGCCAGGACTTTTGTGTAGTTTTGTGTAGTGTTTGTGTACTGGTGTGTTACGTAATTAATAAGAGACATAACTAGAATTGCCAATTTATAACTGCTGGTAGTGATGACCGGGTACCGATACGTTCCGCTTTGATCGGACATCTGACCCTGACCCATGACGTTCATTATTATTCAATTGAATTTAGAATGGGATTGAAATAAATTCAATTCCAATCAAATGGAAGACCAAATAGGTACAGTCTTGCATTGGAGTCATCAGAACGAACTCAAACAAGTAAAAAAAACAGATGAAGTCATCGGGAGGAACCTGGATAGGATTCACATTTCATCTCCTACTCCTCTACTCTCAAACACATCCAGACACAGCCAAGTGAGCCTCATTCAAAAAAACATTTTAAAAAATTCAAAAATAACCCAGATCAAAAAAATATATATTCTGGTTGCCAGACCATGTGCGTCCAATCATGTTGAAAACATATATTCCCCATCACTATGAGATCATAAGTGTGAAGTTCCACGTCGACTGAATAAGCGGTTCGAGAGAAAGAATTTTTTTTAAAGATTTTCGCTAAATCCAACATTGGTGCCAGACCATGTGACATCAATTATTCGTGAATACCCTGGTATTTCCAAGGCTTGGGAAACATTTTTGTAAAGTTTCCCCTCGATCTGTTCAGCCATGCTGGAAAAGATTTTTTTTTTATAGGTTTTAGGGTAAATCCAATATGGCTGCCAAACCAGGTGACCTATGATGTCATATGTGTGAACGTTTTGTTCCTCATGGAGAGGCGTTCACACGTGTAAAGTTTTGCCTCGATCTGTTCAGCCACTTCAGAGAAGAGGCTTTTTGAAGGTTTCTTTATTATTTTTAAACAATATGGCTGCCGAATCATGTGACCGATGATGTCATCAAATATTTTTCTGTGAACTATTTTATCCCAAGATGACCCTCAAAACTTTTCATACTGATCAGATGTAGCGTTCGACATATGCAATCATGACGTAATAATGAAGGCACCTCTGACGTCATAAAAAAAATTACATTCCCCATGAGGCGTACTTTATATGTGCCAAGTTTCAATTTGTTCCTTCATTAAAAAAAATATACAATGTCAAGGCTCGTATCAGTGCCAACACACAGAGGGAACAAGAGACAAGAGTGGTGGGAGAGGGAAGCACAAAACAGTGGGGACCAGAGACAGTAGGAGATCTGTGGAAGGAAGAGGGATGGGTTGGGGGACATGGGGTATACAAAATGGACACTACAGGGACGTTCAGGAAGGAAAGCAGGGAATTTGAAGGAGGTGGGTTTGGGGTGGATTAACGGGGGTAGAAAATATCGAGGATTTGGATGGGGGACGATAAGAGGTGGTGATGAACAGTTGTTTTGAAGGCGTGGAGGGAAGAATGGGATTGAACAGAGTGAGGGAGTTTGTTCCAAAGGCGGGGAAAAAGAGGAATGAAAGAGTGAAGGTGAGCAGTGATTTGTGATCTGAAATGCCTTGGTTTCCAGAGCGTGAAGTCGAGGAGGTTGAGAGGCAGGAGCACCAGCCCGGATGGGAGAGCAGTACTCAATCAGGCTGCGGATGAAAGCTTTGTATGTGGTCAGGAGCTCAGGTGGGCTGAGGAAGGACTTTGCACGACGGAGGATTCCCAGTCGGCGACTGGTTTTGGAGGCGAGGTTTGAAATGTGGCTTTCCCAGGAAAGGTCATGGCAGATAGTGAGACCCAGAATCTTGAAAGAAAGGACTTCTTCCAGAGGATTGTTGAGAAAGTAGATGGGGGGTTTTCCAGATGGTCCTTTTGGAGAGACATAATGAGAGTGAGATTTGTCCGGATTGAAAGACATGTTCCACGTGTTGGACCAGGTTGTGATTTTATCCAGATCTGCAGTGAGCAAAGAAGCTGCTGCTTGCTGGTCTGAGGGATGACAGATGGTTCGGCAGAAGGTGGAGTTATCAGCAAAGAGATATAGAGGATTTTCCAGAGAGTCAGAGAGATCATTGATGAAAACCAGAAAAAGAACAGGGCCCAGAACGCTACCTTGAGGAACTCCAACCTGGAAGGGAGGAGGGGATGAAAGAACTCCATTTTGGGCCACATGTTGGCTGCAACAGGAGAGGATGTCTGCGTTTTGTTGGATGGAATATCGTTTGTGGAAGTTCAAATTCGTATTCAGCGCATCGTTTTCAATCCGAAAATCATAATTCAATTCCACACCCGGTGGCACAACATTTGATTTTGAATCATTTTTTGGTTTAACAGTTAACCCGCAGGGGAGAGTGGGGCAATATGGTCCCTTTTTTGATTTAACAGTTAACCCGCAGGGGAGAGTGGGGCAAGATGGTCCCTTTTTTGGTTTAACAGTTAACCCGCAAGGGAGAGTGGGGCAATATGGTCCCTTTTTTGGTTTAACAGTTAACCCGCAAGGGAGAGTGGGGCAATATGGTCCCTTTTTTGGTTTAACAGTTGACCCGTCGGGGAGAGTGGGGCAAGATGATCCCTTTTTTGGTTTAACAGTTGACCCGTCGGGGAGAGTGGGGCAAGATGATCCCTTTTTTGGTTTAACAGTTGACCCGTCGGGGAGAGTGGGGCAAGATGATCCCTTTTTTGGTTTAACAGTTGACCCGTCGGGGAGAGTGGGGCAAGATGATCCCTTTTTTGGTTTAACAGTTGACCCGTCGGGGAGAGTGGGGCAAGATGATCCCTTTTTTGGTTTAACAGTTGACCCGCAGGGGAGAGTGGGGCAATATGGTCCCTTTTTTGGTTTAACAGTTAACCTGTACACTTGTAAAAAGCACAACAAACAGGCATTGTTGAAACACATGGAACCTTTGAGATTTTTTAAAACGACACCATCACATTGCAAAGATGCCGTTGCTATTGGAGCCATAAATATCAAAAATCCCCCAAAAATCTGCCATTTAATGAAGAAACCACATGGTTGTTAAACACAAACTCACCAATTGTCCAAAACTTGTGGACGGATTCGAACGAAACTTGGTGAATGAGTTGGTTCGGTGACAAGAACAAGCCGATTCGATTTTAGTTCAGGTCCCAATCCAGATCTGCCATGGTGGGATAAAAAAAAATGGAAAGTAATAAGCTTGGTGGAGGTACACGCTCTTTCGAGTGTGCCCTTGTCGTTATTAACGAGTATTTGTCGTTATTAACGGTAACGTTATTATTAGCAGAGTACCCACCCTCCGGGCGATCTTGTTCCAAACCTGCAACGCATTTTTCTGACGCTAACCTCTATTTGGGCGGTGTATAAGCAAAACAACTCACTTCACTGGAAAACGCGGGGACAGGAATCTTGCACTGTCAATGGTAACAGACTTGTAGTACCCTCCCTCACCTGCAGGGGGGCGCAACACGATACACATTCACATGGAGAATTAGCGTTCCTCCTTTCACCCTCCAACATCACCGGCAAAGATAAAAACACCTCTATACATTGAGTGGGGTCATGCTGATCCGATGTAGCACGTCTGGATGTAATTGGCCCAGAACTGTAGGAGCAGCAGCCCAACAAACAAACACACAAACACCAGTCCATGAGTTACAGTGACGACTCGACGACCCGTGAACCCGTTGGGTTCCCGTTGTGAGCGGTTGATAAAAAAAAATCATTTCAAATTTTTTTTTTTTAAAAGACAGCTCCAGCGAACTATACCGCTTAGGTTATTTGCAATGATCAAATTATCCCGAAGAGAACTTGACTGAATCAGGAATTGATTTTTTAATCATTTTTTTCGTTGCCCGATTTGAACGAAACTTGATACTGCACACCGCAGGAGAATGGTGAGTAAGGTGGGCTGAAATTTTTTGCGCTATCGTGTATTGTTTTGGCTGTATTTCGGGAACATACACATATATACATATATACATACATACATACATACATACATACAAGATGAGAGTTTTAGTAATATATACATTACTTGATGCTTATAAAAATGTAATCGGTTATTGATTCAAAAGCTCTTGGTATAACGGCCCTTTCCTCTCACGCTGAAGGCTGCCAGATTGGTAGTGCGAGGAGAGGTGGCCATGAGGGGAAGATGGCGGCGATGAGGGTTAGGGTGTATTGATTTTAAGGCCGCTCTTGGTATAACGGCCCTTTCCTCTCACGCTGAAGACTGCCAGATTGGTAGTGCGAGGAGAGGTGGCCATGAGGGGAATATGGTGGCGATGAGGGTTAGGGTGTATTGATTTTAAGGCCGCTCTTGGAATAACGGCCCTTTCTTCTCACATTTCCACAATACTTTGATGTGCTGATTTCAGGGGATTGTTTTTCCTTTCGTAACTCACAGTTTGCCAGATTTCTTGGAGAGAATGGAATATTGTGACCGTGGCCCAACGAGGTCAATGCTTCAGCCAAATCAACCCGAGACTGAGAGACGATCCGTTGAGGAATAAAATGGACGGCTTTCTGGACGAGACCCAAAGTCTCAAACACACGGTCTCCGCTCTTCCAATCCAATGATCAACCCTGTCACCCCCGAGCGCTCACATACGCAAGGTGTTTCATTACGAGGTCGACAATGATGGCCAGGTATTAGAATTCCAGTTCTCGGGTCTTGTAAATTGTCGAAACATCTTTATCCCAATACCACCGTCGTTGAATTAACACCAGGGGGTTGACTCAGCCTGTCATCCTTCTGAGGTCGGCGAAATGAGCACCAGTGCACTGGTGATTTAATGGTTAAAAACAAAAGGTTTAATTTGAGTCGGGAGAATTGTAAACCGTTACTGTAGATATTCACGGATACACAAAATCAAACAGGGAATGATTGTAAACCGGTTTTGTTCCACGATCGGGGTATTTCTTTCTTCATTGGTCGACCGAGGGTATGACGTCGAGGCCAAATCCCAAAATCTGCAGCACAGGAGCAGAGTGGATCCGAAAAAAACAACAACAACAACAACAACAACAAGGTATAAAATGTGTCAAGCTGTTTGTACCTGTGAATAAGTTTCACACAGGTAGACGGTCAAACACCTTCAAAGACATGGAAGTCGAGGGCATGTTGGATGAGAATAAGGTCTTGGCCATAGCAGGTAACATACGAGTACTTTCGCATTATTTATCCTTTTGTTTTTTTCTTTATACCATTCTCCATCTTGCTTCCTGGCATTGTCTGTTCATCCTACTAACCAGAGTTCCCTTGATTCAGACTTTTTCATGCTGTAATTGAATGGTTTCCATGGTATTTTGAAGGACACCTCATGAATATTCATGTACACACACACACACACACACACACACACACACACACACACACACACACACACACACACACACACACACTGACAATTTCTGTCTCAGATCTTGTAAAGAATTTGCACCTTGCACCATGAGAAGGAGGACATCGAAAAGGTCATCGCTGCAAAGCTTCAAATAAGCCCGAAATTTGAGAAGAGGAAGGGTGAAGGAAGTGCCGTGTTGTAGACGGGATTTTATGCATTGAAAAAAAATATTATACACATCATTGTATCAAATTGGATGAGTAATTACCTCTACCACCGAAGGTGAAGGAGGTGAGGTTTTCACCCCTTTCTGTGTCTGTCTGTCTGTCTTTCTGTTTGTTTGTGTGTTTGTTTACCCTGTAGCAGCCACACCGTTTCAGCGATAATGGCCAAACTGGGTAGAGACATCGGCCATGGTCCAACTTAGACACTTGTCGTTTTTGGTGAATCTAGGTCAAAGGTCAAGGTTAAGGTCAAGGTCATCGAAAAACCGAAATTCTTATTTTCGCAATAACGTCCGCTAAAATGGTCCTATCGACTTCAAACTAAATCCAAAATGTGCATCTTCCAATACTGCATCCAACCTTATGTCTCATTGGGGTGTCACACCAACACCCTTCTTAGCGGTCAGGGGTCGAATGTCAGGGAGGTCGGGTCAATAATTTCAAATTGCGATAAAAACGCCATTTCGATCCCGATTGACTTCCAATTTGGCACGTGGTATCTTGGTATGAGTGTCCTATTATATGCCAAAAATGGTGAAATTTGGTTCAGCCACTTCCGGTTACCATGGAAACAAAGTTCCCTAATGATTAACAAATGCAAATTTTCAGAGGTCAAGGCAAATCTGGTGACCTTGAAAGATCAAACTCCAGGTTTTTGTTTTTTCAGAGATCATGGAGATATGACAAAGTTATTCCGGCAATTCCTTGCTCAACGAGCAATTTCATTTTTTTTGTTTGTGTGCAGGATATCTCAAAAGTTGTGGACAAATCCGGATTAAATTTTGTGGACAGATTGGGTGTGTGACAAGGACGAACTGTTTAGATTTTGGTGAAGATCCGGATCCGACTTCTAGAATTTTAAAAGTGATTCTTCACCATTGAGAGATAGGGCCAAAACGATATATAGCACGATATCTCAAAAAGTTGCGGACGGATTCAGATCAAACTGTTGGACATGTTGGGTGTGTGACAAGGAAGAATTTATTCAATTTTGGTGAAGATCCGCATCCAGATCTGATAATTTAAGTGAATCTTCACCATTGAGAGACAAGGCGAAACCGATATATAGCATGACATCTCAAAAAGTTGTGGACGGATTCTGATGAAACTGGGTGGACATGTTGTGTGTGACAAGGAAGAATTGATTCGATTTTGGTGAAGATCTGAATCCGGATCCGAATTCGAGAATTATTTAATTTTTTAAGTGATTCTTCACCATTGATTGGGCCAAACCGATATATAGCACGACATCTCATAAAGTTGTGGACGGATTCGGATGAAACTGGGTGGACATGTTGGGCGTGACAAGGAAGAATTGATTCAATTTTGGTGAAGATCTGAATCCGGATCTGGATTCGAGAATTATTTAATTTTTGAAGTGATTCTTCACCATTGAGAGATCAGGCCAAAGACGACATAGTACTGTACAGCATGATATTTCAAAAATGTGTTGGGCCCGATACGTTCTCGTGGATCAGGTATTACGTGGTGGATGTATGCGCTCTACCAAGTGCCCTTCCCATTGTTAAATTTTGCACAAATGTGCACATCATCGGCAAAAAGGATGGTACTGAGCCATCACGTATTCATTTGGTCGAATGATCTGCACATTTGTACAGGAGTCTCCGGTTCACAAACGGAACAGTAAAGGGATGGTGTGATGCCATCACACACTTCCGCTGCTCATCCTGGAAACTGGAGTGGTAAATAATGGTTTGCACTCGCATGGTTTTCCTATTGTCTCCTTCATGTTTTTAGATCCTCGTGGAGGATTTAGATCCTCTTGGAAGTAAAAAAGTTGACGTCATAATATCAAATTACATAAAAAAGTAATACCAGTAAAAGTTGACGTCATAATATCGCCGCTAGTGGAAATCGCCTATACCATTATCTCCGAAACTAGGCAAGCTGTTTGAATTTTGTTTGCGGGAATCAAGCCGGGCATTAGCACAGATAATTCATCGCAAACCTGATACATCACAATGATGTCATATTCGTTTTTATGACGTCATCATTAAGAGGATGAGGATCTTAGCTCATTTGAGCTTGTTTTTTTTACTTGTATGTTTACGAGTGCCTATTTTAATCCCTTGTTTTAGTTATTAATAAATCTTTGTTTCCAACAAGAGAATCATTTTTGTGGTGAATCAGGATTTATTATATTTAGCAGGATGTATTGATTCGTGCCAAATGCTGCATCAGCAGTATTTCAGCTATATTGTTGTGAAAGTTTGGTTTAGTTTTAAGCAGAATAAATTTTTTTTAGCAAATGCCATTTTATATAAATCAAATTTGGTAATTTGGAAAACTTGACAACCTATCATGATGGAATGTTGTGCATAACAAATTTAGGTGATACATTTTCGAATTGCTGGCTAATGGGTGTTCTACATGTTTTGCATGGCCTTGACCTTGGACGAATTTTGATCAGATTTTATACACACATACATACAAACAATCTCTGTAAGTTTCAAATTCGCAAAACGCTGCATTTCACAGAAAGAACTTGTAAACGCAAAAATGCTCAAATTGGCCTAAAACAAGCTTTTTTCACCAAACAAAAGCATTGTCCGACTCAACTTTTTGTTCTACATCACTATTCTGAAGCAAAAACGAGTGATTTTATTGAAATAGTGAGTATTTTAGCTTCAAATTCCCAAAAATGCTCAAATTACCCTAAAACAAGCTTTTTTCACCAAACAAAAGCATTGTCCGCCTCAACTTTTTGTTCTACATCACTATTCTGAAGCGAAAACGAGTGATTTTATTGAAATAGTGAGTATTTTAGCTTCAAATTCCCAAAAATGCTCAAAGTAGCCTCAAACAAGCTTTTTAAACCAAACAAAAGCATTGTCTGACTCAACGTTTTGTTCTGCATCACCATTCTGAAGTGAAAACGTGTGATTTCATTGAAATAGTGAGTATTTTAGCTTCAAATTCGATAAATGCTCAAATTAGCCGAAAAACAAGCTTTTTAAACCAAACAAAAACATTTTCTGACTCAACTTTTTGTTCTGCATCACAATTCTGACGCGAAAACGTGTGATTTCATTGAAATAGTGAGTATTTTAGCTTCAAATTCGATAAATGCTGAAATTACCCTAAAACCTGCTTTTTAAACCAAACAAAAACATTTTCTGACTCAACGTTTTGTTCTGCATCACCATTCTGAAGTGAAAACGTGTGATTTCATTGAAATAGTGAGTATTTTAGCTTCAAATTCGATAAATGCTCAAATTAGCCGAAAAACAAGCTTTTTAAACCAAACAAAAACATTTTCTGACTCAACTTTTTGTTCTGCATCACAATTCTGACGCGAAAACGTGTGATTTCATTGAAATAGTGAGTATTTTTGCTTCAAATTCGCAAAAATGCTGAAATTACCCTAAAACCTGCTTTTTAAACCAAACAAAAACATTTTCTGACTCAACGTTTTGTTCTGCATCACTATTCTGAAGCGAAAATGCGTGATTTCATTGAAATAGTGAGTATTTTAGCTTAAAATTCGCAAAAATGCCCAAATTAGCCTAAAATAAGCTTTTTAAACCAAACAAAAGCATTGTCTGACTCAACTTTTTGTTCTGCATCACTATTCTGAAGCGACAACGTGTGATTTCATTGAAATAGTGAGTATTTTAGCTTCAAATTCGAGCCAAAAAATGCTCAAATTACCCCCAAAACAAGCTTTTTAAACCAAACAAAAGCATTGTCTGACTCAACTTTTTGTTCTGCATCACTATTCTGAAGCGAAAACGTGTGATTTCATTGAAATAGTGAGTATTTTTGCTTCAAATTCGCAAAAATGCTGAAATTACCCTAAAACCTGCTTTTTAAACCAAACAAAAACATTTTCTGACTCAACGTTTTGTTCTGCATCACTATTCTGAATCGAAAACGCGTGATTTCATTGAAATAGTGAGTATTTTAGCTTCAAATTAGCAAAACACTTCGCTGGTAGTTGACTTGCCTTCCAGATGTGGTTTGCTGAACAGGAAATGAAAATGATTAAATTATGTGATGTCTCTTGGCCTTGATTCCATCCATCCCACAGCTCTTAGTGATAAGATAAGTGGAAATCCACCGAATGGCACAGTCACTTTTCCAGACAGATTCTCCCCACAAAAGGTCTTCCGAATCAGAGTGTGTGTGTGTGTGTGTGTGTGTGTGTGTGTGTGTGTGTGTGTGTGTGTGTGTGTGTGTGTGTGTGTGTGTGTGTGTGTGTGTGTGCGTGCGTGCGTGTGTGTGCATGTGTGGTTGGTTCTTTTCTCCATATGCGGGTTTCAAAGGTGGAACGAAGTCCTCCCAGGTCTCGAAGTATCCACCTCTGTTTCAGTAAGGATCATGATTCAAAAACCAAGCTGTGAAGATGTGTTTTTCTCAGTTTTCTTCCGAGGGCTCTTTTGAGGATCGTCACTGAGCCCCAGACGGCCTGCATCTGCAGTTCGTTTGTAATAATATTCCCCAGAATGTTTTTTAAGATCTCTGCAAGGTTCTTCTTCATCATCCCCGTTGCTCCAATTGCCATTGGCACAATTTCAGCACTCTTCAGCTTGCAGGATCTTTTTACTTCATTTTTGAGATCTTAATATTTGGTTATTTTCTTGATTTCTACGTTGTTTAGGCCAGAAATTGCTGGATTCTGACACCTCAACTAACAATGTCTCATTTTCTTTTTTGTACCTCAGTATTATATCCGGTCACAATGCTTTGTTTTCGATGTCACGCTCGATGGGATCATCAGGTCATACATGAGCATTACTTCCTCATTTGTTTTCAGTGATTGCTTTTGCTTCATGTTTCCATGAGTTTTCTGGAACTGGGATATTGAAATTTATGCAGATGTGCCAGTGGATTACTCCACATACCTTGTTGTACCTTTGTGTGTATAGCCGTTGTGACATGAGTTTTTTTTACATCCCAATAGGAGGTGGCTCGTGCTTACTGTTTCTACCTTGAAAAATCTACAGTTGTCCGATTGGCTCAGTCCCACCATTTTCTTAAAGCCATTCATGTAATGTCCTTGGTCTGGAGCATTTTACAATGATTTGTTCTCCATCCCAATTGAGCTGACCTCTTCTTAGCCATTCCAATGGGTCTTTTTTGTCAATGCCCAATCGGTTCAACTCTTCTTTCTGTTTTTTAATGGCTTCCTGCTGTTTTATCATTCTCCCAGTTGTCGGTGTATATTTGTTTTTGTCTTTTGCAATCGTCGGGGCTGTAGTCGTTGCTGTTTTGGTTTCATGTGTGACATCTTCTATTTACACCTGTCTTTCAATTTTTTTTTTGCAAGATGGGTTATGGATACTCTTTCTGACTTGCTGTCTTCATGTTCACGTACAAACTGGATTTGTGACAAACACAAACAGAGTGTGTTTGGGTGTATACACTCAAGTCAGACAAATTAAAGATTGCATTGAAAAGGAACGAGAAAATGGAACTTGATGTGACTGCATCAATGGATATGCCTCCACCCGCATTATACATCAACCCACCATTATGTCTGATCTCAGTTAAAGATCACATGAGAGAGGGTGTGAGAGTGAGAAAAGGTCACATGCTTCCAACTTGAGTTATGATCTGCAAAATGATTTTCAAATGGCTCATGACCTTTGGCCTGTCAAATCCAAAATCGAATTACTTCATCTTTGCATTATAGTACATACTCGTACTAAGTTTGGTCAAAATACCTTCAGCGGTTCACAAGTTATCGCAGTAATGAAGATCTCCTCTGCACAGATGGACGGACAATTCGAAAACACACTCTTCCGTTGTGGAGGCATAAAAAGTGTGAAAACAAATCTTATGTTTCGAGATATTCATTCAGGCGTAAATGAAGAAACACCAGAATTCAGAGATTGAGCAAATACAAGTTGCATTCGGGGGGGAAGAGGAGGGAAAGTTGGACGTGGGGTGCGGGAGTTAAGAAGATGACAATAGTGAAATGCACTTCATCAGTCCTTAAAAGCCTGTGTAAGGAGCTCATTAAGACGTGACACCATTGGTCGAGGGTCTTCAGTCAAACCGGCAGCCATCATGGCGTTGTCACAAATCTGAAAGCAGATGAGAAATGAGGATATTGCATTTAGAAACCAGGTTACACATGACATTTTGTACAATTGAGAAGGTAAGACTATGTCCTTAGATCACATCAACAACGTAAATGTCCAATCGACCATCAATTAAAGTCTGGTCGGCTGCACACCTGTCCAACATCGGAAACGTCTTCCTCACATATACTCTGCCTTCAGAATCATCTTACCAACTCAGAATCTATCTTTTGATCTTTATTCCACATTCCCTTTATCAATTTTTAAAAAATGTTTCATTTTTCAAATTGATTACCTTCACTTTGTCCTTCTTTAACCAAGCTGTCCAAATGATGCAGAGGTCATGAAATGGCAAATAAAAACGGAAGCACAGCAACAAAAGTGACGCTGCAAGTCTCGCAGTCACACACCATCAAGAATACCCAACCTGCTTCATTTTCTACTCCCTCATTACTGGACACCTGCACCTGGATCTCATAGTCCCTCATTGTCACCCCACATCCCTATCCCAAGATTCTTTCCCAGTGGGTATATTAATGGTTGATAAATGTGTCCTACTGCGAATCACACATGAAGACCACTCTGTGGTCACAATGTCAGATCACAGTGCCTTCTGTCATGAAGTACGATATGCCTGTGGTTCCCCTATCCGATATCCCTGTGGTTCAGATTTCATCCATTTTGCGATACCTGCATCAGTCGAACATCATGTGCCCCTTACTACATTCGATTTTCAAACATACATTTTGGTGCTTCGCCAAGCCGATGGATGAAAGTCTATCTTTGCTAGTTCGGCGGCAAAAGCCAACTGAAGTATTTGCGTGGGAAAAAGGCTCTTAACGAACGTTCAACCAAGAGATGTAGCTTTCATTAGCAAACTACAAAGCAATGCACAAAGGTGCAACAACAAAAAGGTGGCAATGGAGTAGGTAGCTCAATTACTTATCCACTAGCCATTGAGCTATCTCGCCGATTCCTCATTGGGGTTTGTGTTCATTGCTTGAAGGGTGTGTTGGATCTCAGCATGCCGTCGTTTTGGATTGTGATGGAAAGCCGACCGTTCCGTTTGCATTTAGATTGCGGATGTTGAAGATTCAACGGTATCCTTCAAAAATAGCATTTTGTGGTGGCAGCTTGGCAAAGACAATTTGAAGCGTATGATGGCCTACTCTATGAGCAATCCACCACATAACTCATTTTTCTCTGCACAGCACCGATTGTTGTTGTGGAACTATTGGCCAATTGCCACCCCCCCTCAAGCCCCGATTTTATATGCTCTGCAGCAATCAGTACTCAAGTTGTATCCGTGTGCTAGAGCGTGCACATAGAGAATGTAGCTTAGGCAGGATTGGCAAAACGACTCCTTCCTACATTAAAAAAAAAATCTTTCTTGGTATAAAAATTTTTATTCACCCCTAACACTATATTTTCCACGATCATTCTAATTCACCTCCTTCAATACCAATTTCAAATCTGGATTGCTCTCAATAAATCCAGCCATTTATCAAGCAGGTTGAGGGAAGTATAATGTTTTCAAAGGGTGTTCCAGTAAGCCTGAGTGAAAGCGAAATGGAATAGTCGGTTATGGAATAACGAATAATACTTGTACCTGCTCCACCAGCAACCTGGCCAGCTCTGGGTCACGGGTTTTCAGCTCATTCAGCTTTTTAATCAACGTGTGCCTGAAATGAAAAGACAAATACTCTTCTCAATCCCCTTCAGCATTATGAGAAAGCACAATCAGTAATGTGTGAATGCGATGTGCCAATCCATTGAATTGTGCTCTTTACATACATACAAACTGAGCGAAGAGCTCCCCCCCCCACCAAAAAAAGCTTACAATTTTGCGAGCATTTTTTACAATCAAGGTTGTTGGACATTAAAGATCCCACAGTGTCCTTGTCAAAGAATAGGCGAGCTATCGCCGGCACTCTGGACAAATTACAAATTCCCACTCTAACCTACAGAAGGAACTGCATCAGCAGTATAGCTGTGTGTCTCAAGCAAACCCCTCCAAGGTTTCAGGGGCTTACACAAACGTGTTTTTTTTAAGTAAGGAAACACGAATGACATGGAGAGATTGTTTAAGCTCTGAAACTTATCTCAAGTTAAACGTGCTATCATATTATAGCTCGCTGAAAAGAAAAGCTGCAACTCGTATTTAAAACAGGAAAAAAAAAGTGTTTCTATCCATCTCCACCAATGTTGACTGAAAGCAAGCAAAAAAATTATGGTGATTTGCCAACCCAGGGTTGATTTCCAACGTAGGTTGGAGCATCTGTGCTCGCTCCCCGGCTGTACGGCCGAGCGCCTGGGTGCGCAGGAAGTGTCGAGCTGCGCCCATTTCCAGGACGGTGACCATTGCTGGGTGCCTGTCCAGCCTTGCTGTGACCTGGGAAGTACACAAGAAGACCAAAACAAAAAAAACTCATTAAACTCCTTTCCATAAACGACATAACAACATCTGAGATGTGAGGGATCTTTGGATTGCTCCCGAGAGATTGATCGGATATCTCCCTGCCGTCAGCCTGTTCGAGTAGAACCGACTGGGACAAATCAACAACAACCATTCAACTACAATGTCATTAACTACAACAGTTACAAATGAGCTCTCCCACCCCCCTTCTCCCAGCACCATGTGATCTTTTGCAATGCAGAAAAATGGGGCAATGAAACCCCTGGTGTGACCTTGACATTAGTGATCTTGTCTGCAAGCACAGTCTTGATCCAAGACATGAGCTCCTCAGCATCTTTCTCTGCCAAGCGTTCTGACTCTGCTGGGAACAGGTGGCAGTTATTAACCGCTCTACAAAATGACACCCCAATTGAAATGCTCAACAGAGTGAAAAAAAGCACCATTAGTGATTAGGGGGGAGTCTTCTTATTTTACTTGCAGCACAAGGCTATGGGGTAGCATTGGTTGAGGGCATGGCTGTGCCGCTGATGCAATGCCCTCTGTAGGTTCGGGAAATCATTTGTAATTCGTTTATGGTGCAGGCAATAGTTCGCCAACTGTATGTAAAGGACACAGTGGGATCTTTAACACCCACAAACTAATACCGGCACATGGGATTCCCGTTTAACATCCATCCGAGGGACAAAACACACACTGATGAATCACCCTGCCATGTAAATCACCAGGATGACATTTCATAGCTGGGTCAGGATTCCAACCCAAGCTGGACAGCTCAGAGGTGAGTGTGCATACCTCGAGGCCATCGGCTCAACCCACCATTTGGCAGTAATTAATGGCAACAAAGTATTTTGGACATTATTAAAAAACATGGCTTCCCTTTTGGAGGTTACAGAGTTGTAGTCGATTTGTCATTTCCTAAACCGAGAAATGCTCTTTCCTCTGAAGTTTTTTTGTCGATTTATATTCATATGGGTACCTAGAACAATTTGAGCTTGGTTGCCCAAATGGCAACATTGGGCAACTCTGGGAATTTGCATAATCCATGATGGCCACCAAACGTCATCTCGATAATTTAGCATCTGACTCGCTAATCCTAGAATGGTGTGTAATACATCTTTTTTAGGGTTTTCATGTGTGTAGAATCCATTTCTGATATTATTTTTTCGATTGCATATCCGAGTCTTCAGGTCCTTGGTACTTCCAGTCTTGCTCTATGGATGCGAGACTTGGACTCTGACCAAGGATCTGAGACGGAGACTTAATTCCTTTGGTACCAGGTCTCTTCGGAGAATCCTTGGCTATCGCTGGTCGGATTTTGTGTCCAACGAGCGGTTGCTGAGAGAGACTCGGATGATATTTGTTACCTGCATAGTCCATGAGCGTCAGTTGCGGCTGTATGGACATGTGGCTCGTTTTCCTGACGCTGATCCTGCTCACCAGATTCTCTCAGCGAGGGAGTCTCATGAGTGGAGGAGGCCAGTGGGCCGACCACGTGCCTCCTGGTTGCAGCAGGTTGACCATCATCTCAAGGAGATGGGGATGGGCCTGGCATCTGCCTGGGGGATGGCCAGACTGAGGCCCCTGGAGTACCGGCGGAAAGTGGACGCAGCGACGCGCTGTTCTGGCACATGCTCCCATACCTGACCTGACCTGTGCATGCTGACCAGAGCCCCATGATTGATGATGCCGCTTTGAACCTCCTTATCGATGAAATGTACACTAATAGAAAACTATGTACTTGGACATCCATTGAACAAGAACAAGTAAGACAAATATGTGAGTCATGGTGGTTTGTTGACAAGGAAGCAAATGTTCACCAAGCTGGTTACTTATTGTGGTGATGATGTGATCGATCCAGGGTCATTTGAGTCACTACGCAGCTACCACTGAGAAGATCATGGTCTTTGACAAGTACCAAGATGTCTCTGCGAAGGACCATGAGAGAATGCGCCGGGCTGGTGATATTATCATCGACTACGAGCTCTCCATTGCCAGTCCTTTACCTAAACGAGATGTCATCCTAAAGAGCAAGAACAACAAGCGGAGGCTGGCGAGCATGTTGTACAACTTCACTGTTGACGATAATGCAACGATGGATACTCGCGACGATGGTGCATTTGGTCATGACGAAGCAGACAGCACCATGATTTCCTATGTCCTTGTGGCAGCCATCTCTGGAAAGGGTGTTATACGCGTACTTAGTGATGACACTGATGTGTTTGTTCTGTTGCTGTATTGGGTGTATCGGGCAGACCTACAGTGCAAAGTACAAATGGAGCGTTGGGATGGTACAGTCCTAGATACCAATGCAACCTGTGCTGACCTAGGGCCAAAATGTTTGCAACTCCTTGGCGTGCACGCCCTCAGTGGGTGCGACAACCTCATATCCGTATGGCAAAGGCAAGATCGGCGCACTAAAAACTTTGCTGGCAGGGAACTTCCCGGGCTTGGCTGATGTGCTGGGTGAGGTGGGCACCACAGAAGCTGATTTGCTGGAAGCAGCAAAATCTTTCTTCCTCGCTCTGTATGGTCAGGTACCGGGAACTTCTATGGAATCTGCTCGCTTTACGCTATTCACCAAAAAGTAGAAAAGTCCCAAAGTGATGGCCCTTCCTCCAACAACGACCAACTTGTTACAACACGTGTTGAGGGCTCATTTGCAAGTGATGTTGTGGAAAGCGGCAGACCACCAAGCTCCACCCGATGATTCAGCTGATCTCACAAAATTTGGATGGGAGATTCAGGATAATATCCCTGTTCCTGTCACTGCTAACGGTGACCCGGCACCGCCAGAGCTAATTGACGTGATCCGGTGTCAATGTAGGGCACAGAGTACAAAGTGTATCACTGAGGCGTGTGGCTGCCACAAAGAACATCTTTCATGTACGTCATACTGTAACTGCTCTGGTGAAGGTGGCTGCTGCAATCCGCACTCAAAGAGAAGAGATGTTCAAACTACCGATGAGGCGTACGTTGATATGGATAAGGCTTATGAGGATGACGTAGATGAGGAGGATGATGTAGATCAGGATGTTGGGAAAGAGAATTTTGACGAGGGTGCCGATCAGGAGAGCGAAGGCCAGGAGGATGAAGATGGTCTTTCTGATCCTGATTATGAGTGGGAGCAAACAGAAATTTGATTCAGTTGGAGAAGATGACAATTATCGTCTTATTGTATAATTTTACACTTATGTAATTGTGAATACCCAGCTTTTGTGACATGTTACTGATATTTTTTCACATGAAGAAAACATGAATAAAGTGAATCGTTAATGTTCATCAAGTTGATTCAATTCGCTGTCCACCCCGAGATCAAATTTAACCTTTATCTGACCTTCAACGTGTGAGATAGACCTGTAATCGAAGGAATAACATCAGAAATGGATTTTACATACATTAAAAAACCTGAAAAGAGGTGTTACACACCATTTTAGGACAAGTGGGTAAAAAATTAAATTATCGAGATGGTGATCGGTAGCCATCTTGGATTATGCAAATTACCAGAATTGCGCAAAGTTGCCATTTGGGCAACCAAGCTCGAATTGTTCTGGGACCTCATACGATTCCAAATAAAACATTAAAAAAAATCATAGGAAAGGACATTTCTAGGTTTGGTATTGAACAGATAGAAACGTCAAATTGACGATTGGGGCAAAATCGCAATCTCCATCAGTAGGTTTAACCAGGTACCTAATCCCATATCTGCACTGCAAAGTTTTGTGACAATTGATTCGTATAACGCAACCAACTTGATGACCCCCTTAGCAGTTGTGGGTATGGAGGCCTAGTGGTGAGGACAACGGAGTAACAGGCAAGTAACTACCTGGTAATGTTTTCAGCCCGTTCGCACATGAAGAATGAATTAAGGTTGCATCACCACATTTACAGGTTGGGCTGGCAGAATAGCTGAGAGGTATGCGTCTTCACTTGTGAGCCATCCAGCCTGGGTTTGAATCATGACAACTATAAACTGTCACTCTGGTGTCTAGGATGCAGGGCAAGGCATCAATGTGTGGGTCCATCCATTGGATGGACATGAATCTGGAGGACCCATCTACCAGCATTGGTCGTTGACGGACGTTAAATATCCCATGGTGTCTTTCATGAAGATGAGGCGAGTTATCGCCAGCACCCTGAACAAATTACAAGTTCCTGCTCTCACCTATTTAGTGGAACGTCAGGGCTGGGCCAGCCAGTTTGTGAAAGACTTGGGCCAGACTTTCTCTGGCTGATCCCATGACAATGTTTGAATATTTGAGGCCGTGACAGAACACCAACAACATTTACTGGCTATACATCACATTTCACCTCGAGGAAATAAAACAACAGAAAAAGTTAAAGATAAGTTGATTTCTGTTCTGTTGCTCAGTTTGTGAGACTTCCCTTTAAAGATTTGGATTCAAAAGCTTCTGAAGCCTGGAATAATCTTGGGAGAATTACCCTTTTCTGCCAAGCAAATTCCAAAAACTGCAGTATCTGAACAAGGAAGACTGACCAGGCATTAGATGCTCAAACTTTTCCTCTTTGAAGTGATCAACCGCAATGTCCGTCTCCACAGATACCAACTTGTTCCTCAAGAACTGATCGAGCCGGAGCAGCACAAGCTCATCAAACTGATCATAGCAGAACAGAACCTGGCCGTGAAAGGGGTCGACGGATCAAGGTAATCAAAACAAATTACATAAATAATGTAAAAAAAAAAAATTCATCATCATCATCACTGTACGACAAAGTGTCCAACTTACCTCAATGTCCTTTCTTCTGACAGCCTCAAAATAAGGCGAAGTTTGTGCGAGGACGCGGCTTGGGGCACACAAATAGTGTATGTGGCGGGCAGAAGACTGCATGCGGCCCACGTACTCCATCAGCGTTGTCCTCTGACCGGGTTCCAGCGCAGAGCTCTCAAAGCGTAAAAGCCTGGCGACGTCCTCCTTTAATGGTGACAAGTTGTACGTCATTGTGGCAAATGTCGGGGCTGGATTCATCGTATAATACACGCCCAAGTCCACGTCAACAAAGGAACCGACCTTGACCTCCTGCTCAGCTGTTGTGACGACACCTTCGCGGATGTACACACCGTAGTCATCGTAAAACGTGTCAAACTTTTCAGGATCCTTGCGCATCTGCTCCAAGAGAAACTTCACAAGGCGTCGTTCCAAGACATCCCGGAGCTTCCTGCAAGACATGCCATGCTCTTTCAATTGTACACAGTTGGTGACTCTATTCGTCCATTACGTGAAAGCCATACCTGCATTCTAATTAATTACATTACAATAATATGACGTCTACTACACAGCTGCTTAACTCAGACCAAGAGTTTCCGCGAGGTACAAGCAGAGGTAGAGAGATACTGTACCTGATGAGTGTGTTCTGCTGGAGAAGTTCCCGACTGAGATTGAGTGGAATGTCTTCACTGTCCACCACCCCTGCACATGACAGAAACCCCAAGAAGAAGAAATGTAGAGCCACAACAAGCCAGGCAAGCACCAACAAACAAAATAACATGTCATCACCAATTTCACAGAAATAATACTTGTATTATTGAATCGGTCTACAGCACAGATATTCAGATGATATGTAGAGTAGGGTTGCTCATTTTCTTATGAACAGGAAATCTGTTCAACCTTTTTGTATCCAAGGGTGTTGTAGCCCATTTCAGTATTTGCCGTTCTCCAATGGGTTCTCTTCCTAATTGGCTGGAAAAGGGTTCCCTTCCAAATGGGTGGAACAGGTGTTCCCTTTCAAACTATAAATAAAATACAGTAAAACACTTAAATATTGCAGATTTGAATATCACAGGTTTGACCAATCATGGGCAACCTCTTTAAATGTGCCAAATTAGTTATTGTGGGGATTAATTTTGACCAATCGTGGTTTTTCAGTGAAGCTGTGATGGTTATCTCGCACCGCGAGCCTTTTGTTTTTTCTCGTGCACACCGTTAATAATGGCGTTGAAGCGTAAAATGATGGACAAAAGTGATTATTTTATTTAAATTGAAGTATATATTTGAACACTGTGCAGGGTAACGTGTTCTTATGAACTCTCTCGTTTCAATTGTGATGTGTTTATTTTTGGCTGCCACGACACAGAAATAATACCTGTATTATTGATACATAATACCTTCCTCGACATTTTCTCGAATTCGAGGAATCTAACCCCTTTTTCCCCATAGACTTTTGGTTTTAACTTTCACGCTTTTGAATATTGCGGCATTTTCTAGGAACAGAACCCCGCAATATTTAAGAGTTTACTAGACAGTGAGTCTCGTCTCGTGAAGGTGGCGTAAATGCTTCTTGAAAATAAATAAAGCAGAGAAGCTTTGGACCCATGTCTGATAGCGTGCACATCATCAAATCACACTGTTATGACAGTTTGAAAGTAGGTTAAGAACATAAAGCAGTTAGAGGAACACAATCACAAATAAGCTCATCAAGAAACTGAGTCACTGGCTTACCGTGGAGAAAGCGCAGCCAGTGGGGCAAGATGTCGGTTGCTTTACTCTGCACTAGAACCTTACGACTGTAGAGACTCACTGAACTCCCAGCCTCTCTGCTCAGATCGAACACGGTGGGTTTCTGCACTCACCGACGGATGCACATGTATACATTCGTCTTTGCTTATACACGTAATCCCACAAAGCCACTGAGCTGTTAAATAAAATAAAACAAATCCAATTTCTAGAAGGAGCTGATACTTTAGGTCCCCCGCCTTGTGGGTGGTATGAGGAAGACATCTGTGTAATATTAAAGCTAAATTGTGAATGTTTTTTGAAATATCGCGCACACAAGCCGAGTTGCCAATAGAGTTGCCGTGGCAAGAGAATTCAGCCAATCACAGCCATGATATAATCAGGTTGAGGTAATGTCATGAGAAATATATATATATATATATATATATATATATATATATATATATATATATATATATATATATATATATATATATATATATATATATATATATATTTCGGCACGCCCCCTTCTTTGTTCCACCATCAGATTTTTGTTACTGCATGAAATGAAACAAGATTTGGCACATATACTAATGATATTATTGTCTTCCTTAAGAGGCCCCTCAAAATTCGTTTTGATGCATTTTCACAAACTCCAACTGATTCCATTCAAATTCGGTACGATTATGGCTTTTGGTCCAACTTAAGTTGGCTATAAATTTTTGGTGGCATCCAATTGGCTATAAATTTTTTCCATAACACTTCCGATATTCGAAAAAAATCGATAAATCGATATCCCTTATGGGATTTTCCATTCAAATCCACTCAAGTTTAAGGTCTACGGGGGACGCAAATTTCCACTTTGCCCCGGGCGCTGTTTACCTCCGCTACGCCAAGCTGTTAGGGTTTGGGTTAGGGTTAGTGTTAGGGTTAGGGTTAGTGTTAGGGTTAGGGTTAGCTGTTAGGGTAAGCCACGCTAACACGAACCCTAACCCTAACCCTAACAGCTAACCTTAACCCTAACCCTAACAGCTAACCTTAACCCTAACCCTAACAGCTATTCAGGAAATTTGCAAGAAAGCCTGGGCAACGCCGGGCTATATTGCTAGCCCGAGCAACGCCGGGCTTTACTACTAGTGTATATATATATATATATATATATATATATATATATATATATATATATATATATATATATATATATATATATATATATATATATATATATATATATATATATATATATATATGAAAGCTAAATGTTCAACGGGTTTTGAAATATCGCTACACAAAATTGCATGGACGGATGATTGGTCGGTCGGACGGAGCTAATTTTCATGTTCCCTGTCTCTGACCTTGGCGGAGGGGCGGGGGACAAAAATGGAGAATTACTAGTTCTGATCATTATCAACGTTTTATTTCACATCCTTAAATGGAAAAATAGAATGCAGCGTTAAGGAGAAAATGCAACTTCAGGGAATTTACTTCCCGTCCACTAATGAATGTGCGACACATGACATCACACCTGTTTTGGTCAATTTGCTGCACCTTTTGCTGCCTAATAAAGCATTATTTTCATCGAAGGATGCAAAATGAAAAACTGCACAACTATTCAACCGATTAATTCCACTATTTTTGAAACTAGCCTTCCATTGTAGTCCCCTTCCATGCCCACACTCATAATGAAGTCAATCTCCACTATTTGCTTCCAAGCAATGACGACACATCATTATTTTACCTCCTCTGGGACATAAAAAATGCTGCGAATATTGACTGGCGCATCAGCACGATATAACAAGGTGTATCGTGGACGTCCTTGTGCCCTGCTCAAGAACCGGTAGAAGTCCTCATGCTGCTGCTCTCCGATCGATTTTGCATCTTCCATCCACAATGCCTTGGAGGAATCGACATGAAAACGACTGAGTCACATGAGCACAAAACATTGGACAGACCCCACGCCAACTCTCAACAGCAATGCGTCATAATAGGGAAATAAGTAATTCAAAAAATAAAAATTGATTAAATACTTACTCCATATGTCGAAACACAAACGCATTCTATAATCTCAATACAACTTGTTTTATTGTGTGTTCAAGGTCAAGGCTTGTGGACAGATCAGGACACTGAACAGATATGGATGCAACAGAACAAAAGGAACAGTAGAAAGAGGGGGAGGGGGTGGGGGGCGGGAACGGTCAGCTGTTCACCAACAGCAGGGTTGAGGATAAAACAGAGGGAGACTTGGACAAAAGGGAAGTGGGGAGGAAAGAAGCGAAGTGAAAAGGATGCACCGCATGGACAAGATGGATACAGAAGCAAATTCTCAGCAAGGAAAAACTGGAAATTTGGAAGGAGGTGGGCATGGGGATGCGGATTAACAGGGGGCAGAAAGGCTCATGGTTTTGGATGGGGTTAGGGTGAGTGGTGGTGAACAGCTGACTTGAAAACCTTTTCAGAACAAACAACAATGACAGAGCAATACAAAGGAGACATTTCTCTTGAATAGCCCTCATCCATTTCTCACGATACATCATGTCATGACAGATCAATATCTCTGCACACACACACACAATATTATTTATATATATATATATATATATATATATATATATATATATATATATATATATATATATATATATATATATATATATAAAACATAACATTACCTTATTCGGAAAGTACCCTTATTATTTTATCCCTCAAAATGCTGCGTATAAATTTAAAGCGTCAGAACATAGCAAATGATACGTTAAAAAAGATTCAACTTCAAAGCCAAAAGCCCAACGACTAACGTGTCTTTCACCTGCACGGTGTTGTGCCTCGTGCCGTTGAGAAAGATCGGAAATCCAATAAAATTGCTGTATTTCATCACGATTCCTGCAAGACAAAGGGTGACGAACGAATTGTTTTGTTTCATTTTATGAACCATCATCAAACAGTGCCTCACACCTCGTTCACACCATTAGCCCAGAATCATTCCCTTCCTACACTGCCCTGCCCTCCTCTAGACGGTTTTTGAGCTGCAGCCAAACACCAAGGTATACGATGTGCAAATCAGAGAAAGGATCCTCGGGATAACGAGGTGTAGGAGGAAATAACTCGTGCAGCACTCCCCACAATAAGGTCGAATGAATTGGCACTATGAAAGCAATAACAGCAGTAGTGGTAGTAGTAGTAGTAGTAGTAGTAGTAGTAGTAACATGTGGGTTGGAAATATCAGCAAACAACATAAACTTTAACTCTCGGAGACACTCATTTGCAAAGTGCAAACAAAGTATTTTCTCCCCAAAATCCATCCATCCATTCACTGGAACCACACTCTGTACAGAGCGTTGGTGCTGCCGAAGCAGTCGCCTGGGCTATTGGGCACAATCCTGGATGGGTCGCCACTCTGACGCAAGATACTCTAATGGCTCAATCATCCCAGCAAGCTGGTACTCATTTTGCCGACCTCGGAAGGATGACAGGCTGAGTCAACCCCACCTGGTATTGATTCAACAGCCAAGCGGGATTTGAACTCTGGACCCTAGGATCCCAAGCTCACTACCCTAACCATTAAGCCAATACTAGGCATTCCCCAAAATGGTTCGCCTATCGTGCCCTTCATTATAAACCGAGATGCTGAAGGAACCCTGAAAACTGAGATTTGGGAGAAGGAAGAAAGAAGTTATATTTTCAACAATCGTTCCTGCTCACCTTTGATCACATCCTCACTGGAGAACTCCCGGCTTTCAGGCTTGAGGTGAAGAACCACCTTGGTGCCGACTTCACCACCCGCAACCTCTGCCACCTGATAGCTTCCTAAGCTGAGTTGCATGAGGAGCATAAAGGATGGATGAGGTAGAGGTGAGGACATCACATTGGACAATAACTGACAAAATATAATTATCAAAAAAAGGAGAAAATAAGCAAAAAAGCACTCCCAGCTGAGCACTTGTGACCTCAGGTTAAAAACTCGAATGCATCATTGATTTCAACGTCAAGGCAACGATATGTCTGGGTGGATTTTACTGTACACTATGGTGTTTAAACTTCCATTGGGATTCCTCGTAGAAATTGCGTCAAGAAAAGGAAGTGACCCATCCTGTTCGTCGACACAAGTAAATATGATGGAAGAAAACGTTCCACTGATGGCCCCCTGAATTGTATCAACAGCCATGCTAGGACAGATGACAAAAGTGCAAGTAACGCAACAATACCTTAAGGGACCGAGCGTCATATTGCGGCCAAACGCACATCGACAGTCCAACCTCCGCTCCTCTCCCGGCCGAATACCTTGATCTTGCCCTAAACAGTACTTATTTTGCCATGTGAGAAGTGCAAAGGGGGGTCAAGCAATTGAGTAACTGTGTCTGTCAGTCTACTGACATCAGTCTATGATGAAATAACTATTTCAGTTCAATTGAATTATGCGTTTTGAATCCTATAGAACATGAATCGCAACACAACTCGGAACACGAACCTGCAGCTTAGCAGTACTTTTGCTCAGAATATGGCAAATTGCATGGAGTAACATAATTTTTTTACTCTGTCTATCTGTCTGTCTGACTGACAGTCAAACAAGATTGAAAATAATTCCAAACAGGAAACTTACTGTTTTTAGGGACGTCATAAAGGACACAAAGAATAGGCACGAAGAACTAATTTAACGTGTTAAATAGGGTGGTGTAAAAGATGCTGCATCAACGGTGGTAAACATACGGAAATGTTTTTTTTTTTTCTGCAACCTTTAAAACTGTATTGTATTTCTATTGAATTGTATACGTTAACACTGGAGAACACAAATTGCCTTGTTGGCGCTTCCAAACACCTCAAGCTTTGCAGTACTTGGGCAAAATATTACATCATCTTGATCAATCAAATTTTGCCACTCGCGCTCTCAGCATTGGGGAATATCGAGATTCAAACAAAATTATGGCTTGTAGGAAATATAGATCGTGTTCAGAAATTCAGAGCAAGAGTTTAAAAGACCCTTCCCTTGACTTTTCTCTGAAGACTGTGTGGGGTAAGGTGTTTTTATTTTATTCTATGGAAATCGCCACGAGCAAGGCATAACGCCACTATCTGTAAAAGGGCTACAAAGAAAAAGAAGAGCAAAACTGGCAAAAACTTCACCTCGTCCTGAAACAAGGAAACCTCTTCACAGGGACCACTGTGTAGGAGGGGGTAACTTGGCCAGGTGGAAAAATAAGTTATTTAGGAGACACCATCTCCGTACTGGATAGCCGTTGGTTCCTGAAGGGAGTTCATCCGTCCTTTGTCAGGTGTTGTTTTTCATCCTGGCAGGGTGTCACAGTCACCCTCCCCACTAGCAAAGCCAGTGAGGGGTGTCGGTTCAGTAACAGACAACCCGACGATACGGCAGGTAGCACTGGGTTACATGTTACCGGTGGTGGTCCCAAAAGACTGACCTGACAAAAGGTTCTATGAAGCTTTTGTTAGGTCAATCTTTTGTTCAAAAGGTTTGATGTTCTATGAAGCCTCTAGTTTGCTTATTTGTTATTTACACAAGATTGAGGCTCATAAAGAGTGAAGTGATGGGGGTAAAAGAAAGCAAAGAACTGTGAGTGGGGCAACAGTGAGCAAGGGAATGCATGAAAAAACAGCAAGGCAGAAGAAAGAGAGTAGGGGAGTAAGCAAAGAAACCTGCGAGTAAGAGGATTCGGATAAGTTGGGTTAATGGGGGTAGTAAATGTCACGGGTATGGATGGAAGATGACTTGAGATGGCGGTGTACCGCCTGCTTGAAGCCCTGGACAGAAGAGGGGATCTGAACATTGTCAGGAAGGCAGGTTCCACAGAAGGGAGTCCAAGAAAAAAATATACCATCAGAGATGGGGAAAGACCCGCCATTGAAAAATAATTGAAATCAGATAAGCGTTTTTCCATTTATTACAAAAAACATTTTTTTCAAGATGGCCGCCCCAGTCGGCCATCTTGGATGCGGCCACGCCCAAAATCAATAGGGTTCTTCCTTTTCAGGTGGTACATGTGTGACCCAAATTTCAAATCGATATGGCGAACAGTTTATGAGTTATCGCACTCACAGCTATAAATGTTGACGTGCCAGCCGGACGGACGACCCGGGCGACAACAATATCCCCCTTCCGCCACGCGGCGGGGGATAAAAACGGAAAAGAAAGAAGACGCGCGTGGAGGAAAGCATTTCAGGTAGAACATGTGAATCAAAGTATCATCATTCTTTGCTGATTGCAAATGCACCTTCACTCGGACTCACCCATCAGACGTCCACTTGTGACCCAACGCAGCATCGGGTGGTCGAGTGAAAACATCAACTTGGTTCGAAACCATGAACGCAGAATAAAACCCAACACCAAACTGCCCAATGACCTCTTGGCCTTCACCCGAGGTGCCAAGTTTATCCACGAAAGCCTAAAAGGGAAGGGAAGTTAAGGCTCCGAAATCAGCACAAGCATCGTCTGTTTTGAGGCGAACGTTCACACCGTCCACAAGAGCATGTCTACCTTAGATCCAGAGTGGGCAATGGTTCCCAGATTCTTCACAAGCTCCTCTTTCGTCATACCGACGCCATTATCCTGCAAATGTATGGGAGGGGAATCGTTTCCAGGTAACCAGAAAGATAATGTCAAATAAGATTATTTTGGGTTTAAAACAAGAGATAAAAATAAATTAAATAAAACTCTCAATAGTCTTACTTGAGTTACACTTTGTTCATGTAACTGTGATGGGCCATATCCATATTATACCATCCAAAAATGGTGGACATCAAATCCTCTTGCTCTCACCCCCTCTTCCCTACTCATGTCCTAAACATTCCCCTTGTCCTCCCTCAAATCTCCTTTCACTCTTCATAATCAAACATACCTTCCCTTAAAAAATAAATACCACACAGATGTTCAGTCCCTCATGCTAATTTTGCAAACATCTGTCAGAAACAGAATAAGGTTTCACGATGGACACAAAGACAAGAGGAGTTGAAGAGAACAAGGATAAACAACCCATCTTCAGACACACCTGTATTGTGAGAGTATTATCATGACGGTCGGTGGTCAGGTGGACTTCCAGCGAAGTCGTTTCTGCCTGATCAAGCTGGCCAGTAAGCTCGGATCTTCGCCGTCTCTCCAGCGCATCACTGGCATTGGACACAAGCTCACGAACAAAGACCTATAAGAGTAAAAAAAAATGACAGAAAAAAATATTAAACGTAAGAAAAAAAAAATAGGGGCAATACCCCTGGACACTCACCTGGTAGAATAATCATGCTGAGGAGCATGTCAACGTGACACGGAATCAGAAAAATGTACCAATGAACAAATGTTATCGCAATTACCTAATTTTTTTTTTGGTCTACCTCTCCCCCCTCCCATAAATTCCCTTCAACACCAATTTTTTGAATATTGTGAACAAACTTTGGTACATCATGGGTAATGAAGACGGTGGGAAAGTTTCATTGAAATTGTACGTGTAGTTTCAGAGAAGAAGTTGCAAGTATTTGTGGACGGACGGTCAACGCGCCATCCGAGAAGGTCCCCAGAACTACATTCCAGGTGAGCTAAAAACGAACAAAAGGTAACAAAACAGAGCAACACACACACACACACACACACACACACACACACACACACACACACACACACACACACACACACACACACACACACACACACACACACACACACACACACACACACACACACACATACACACACACACACACCCTATTTACACCCCTCAACTTTTTCACATTTTCTTGCCTTACAGCCTGATTTTAAAATGAGTTTAATTTAATTTTCTGTCACCAATGTACACAAAATATCCCATAATGACAAAGTGAAACATGTTTTAATAAATTTTTACAAATTAATTGAATATGAAAAGCTGAAATTTCTTGCTTCAATAAGTATTGAACAACCTGAGTCAATACCTTCGAGAAGCACCTTTGGCAGCGATTACAGCTTCGAGTCTTCCATGGGTATGTCTGTATCAGCTTTGCACATCTGTATTTGGGGATTTTCTCCCATTCTTCCTTGCAGATTTGCTCAATTCTGTCAAGTTGGATGGGGAGCGTTGGGGAACAGCAATCTTCAAGCCTTTCCAGATTCTCAATGGGATTCAAGCCTGGACTTTGGCCGGGCCACTCAAGGACTTTCACGTTCTTGTTCTGAAGCCATTGCAGTGTTGTTTTGGCTGTATGCTTGGGGTTATTGTCATATTGGAACATAAGTCTTTGCTGCAGTCTAAGGTCTTTTGCACTCTGAAGCAGGTTCTCCTCAAGGATTTGCTTGTATTTGGCTCCATTCATTGTTCCCTTGATCCTTACAAGTCTCCCAGTCCCTGCCGCTGAAAAGCATCCCAATATTTGCCTCATGCACTCAGTCTGTCTCGTGCCTTCTTGTAAACTCCAGGCATGCTGTCATGTGCCTTTTTCTCAGGAGTGGCCTCCGTCTGGCCACTCTCCCATAAAGCCTACATTTGTGAAGTGCTGCAGAGATTGTCGTCCTTCTGGCAGGTTCTCCCATCTCAGCCAAGGAACTCGGTAGTTATGTCAAAGTGGTCATTGGGTTCTTGTTCACCTCCCTGACCAAGGTCCTTCTTGCCCGGTTGCTCAGTTTGGTCGGACGGCCAGCTCGATGAAGAGTCTGGGTAGTTCCATATTCTTTTCATTCCCTAATGATGAAGCTCACTGTGCTCTTGGGAACTTTGAACACACTAGAAATTGTTTTATACCCTTCCCCAGATCTATGCCTCTTCACAATTCTATCTCAGAGTTCTATGGAAAGTTCCTTGGACTTCATGGTCGAGTTTCTGCTCTGACGTGCACTGTCAACTGTGGGACCTCATATAGAAAGGTTTGTTTGTTTCTAAATCATGTCCAATCCATTGAATTGGCCACATGTGGACTCCAATCAAGTTGTGGAGACATCTCAAGGATGTCCAAAGGAAATTGGATTCACCTGAGCTCAATTTGGAGTGTCATAGCAAAAGGGTTGAGTACTTATTGACTCAACACATTTCAGCTGTTCATTTTAATAAGATTTGTAAAAATTTGTGAAAACAAAATTCCACTTTGACATGATGGGGTATTATGTGGAGATTGGTGAAAAAAAACATTAAATTCAGGCTGTGAAAAAACAAAATGTGACAAAACGCGAGGGGTGTGAATACTTTCTGAAGGCATTCTATACAGGGTGGTGCAAAGCCGACTGACACATTTGGATATGCGATAATTCAAACACACGATGTTGATTTTCAAAACTTTCCATTTTATTATTTATGGCAGATAAGATCAGGAAGGTGGCCTCCACCAGTTGTAGTGCATTGTCTTCGAAAAATGGTCCCACAACCCCAAAAGTTCCCACCCCACCCCTCGGACAGGAGAGCGGTCTGAAATGTGTCAGTCGGCTCTGCGTCACCCTGTATGTATATATATATATATATATATATATATATATATATATATATATATATATATATATATATATACATATATTAAAACAGCAAGATTCTCGAAGCAAATAGCCTGTGCAGGTGAACATGAAATATACCTCTCTGTCGGAGTACAAAGATTTGGCAACGATGTCCAAAAGTCTTCTAGTTTCAGCCTGAAATTCATATGTCGATCCCTCTCCTATATGTCACAACATAAACAATAATTAATCATCACTACGAAGGCAATTATGGCAAAAAAAGCAAATTGAAAACATTACTACAAACCAATCTCCTACTACGACCGTGCTGCTGCTGCTGCTGCTGCTGCTACTACTACTACTACTAAAAAATCTATCTTAATGTCACCAATTATTCCCACCTCCTTTTGCGGTTGGCAGGGGAATGTTCTTTGGCCCAAGTCTTTCATGAATCGGCTAGTGAGGCTTGAGGTTCGACGAAAGATGATTTTGGCAGGGACTTGCAATTTGTTCAGGGTGCTGGTAATAACTTGACTCCTCTTTGTGAAAGAGACCGCAGGATCTTTAACATCCCTCAATGGGACACCCACCCAGCCCCACATCCATCCGATGGACGTCACCCAAATTAATGAATCGCCTTGCATGTGAAACACAAGGATGATATTTCAGAGCTGGGTCAGGATTCAAACCCAGGATAGACGGCTCAGAGATGAGTGCACATACCTCTCCATTATCCCACCAGCCCATAATCTGAGACAATCTCATTGAGTGCAAATGGCGAAATCTTCTCGTTTATCCTCTTTTGAAGTGAGATCAGATGTCGTTCAGCTAAGCAGCTCAACCTAACTCTAGAATACGGCTTGAGTAACCAAATATTTTCATTTATATTCGTTGTTCGTGCATTTCAACATTAACAAATCAATTTTCAGCCACAACTACAACACTTTGTGATTGGCCAGTAAGGTAAGGATCCATGGACTCAACCAATACCAAGCATGCAAGCTGACATGCCATATGAGTTGAATATAAAATCACCAATACGGTATCTAATGGGAGTGGAGCTTAAAATCTGCAATTTGTGAGTGAATGAAACAAACAACTCGCATTTTAAATGACCAATGAAAGAATGCCAAAAACGACTATACAAGGCATAGACATTAGACACACAAACGGACAGATGTACAACTGACCTGTCAATTCACTCAATTGTTCCTTGTCCTGTGAAATGGAAAGATCTTCTGACTGGTTTCCAGTTGCTTCTGATGCAACAGATTCTGTGCTGAAGAACGAAGCCACAGGGCAGATGCCATTTTGTTGTTGGGTCTTACGCATCGCTATTGCAGAAAGGGGATGAAGAGCGAGACATTTGGTTTGCTTACTTGACATACATACATATATAAATATATATATGAATTTGAAAAAGGCTTATCTGGCTAAACAGTTGCATAGACTCTGCCGATAAGGCATGAGCTGAGCAGAGATACAGGCCCTGACATCTCCATTGGATTGTCCAGCAGCCAATACCAGGAAAATAATTAAATTCTCAATTTCATATACCAGCCCACCCCAGAGAGAGAACATCCAGACTGGTGTGTGTGTATGTATATATATATATATATATGTATATATATATATATATATATATATATATATATATATATATATATATATATATATATATATATATATATATATACAGATATATATTGTCGCGAATTCTGGCCCGTCCGGCGTGCGATCGGCCGCTTGACTCGAATGGCGACCGAGTCGCCCACCGGAACGGACAATTCAGTCGTGACCCTCTTGGAATGACCGCCAGGAGCCAGTCACGGGTGGGGGTTTAACCTCAGCACAACCCAGTCTGCATTCTACCCGCGCGAAATAGGGTGAATCGCCGAATGTCGATATACCTAAGTACCCGCGCGGGTAGCATACTGAGGAGTTGTACCACGCCGCAGGTCGACTTCTGGGACACGAACCGCTTAAGCAGCTCGTTCCGTGCTGCAGAGATAACGGAGCGGAGTTATCGTCGACCTCGACGGTTCAGATTATTTACCGGGCGTTTTAAACCCACTATCAATCCCTGACGTGATGCAAGATGGAACTTTCAACGGAGGAAAGGACGAAGCGAAACGGGAGAACAATTGGACAAGCACATTTAATGCGCGACACACGGAAGCACGTATTTACAGCAAAAGAAAGCAGGGAAAGAGTTAAAACCGAATAAGCAATTATTCACAGCACAGTCACTTACACTATTCTACTTTACAGGACACGGCGCCACACCATTCAATACAAAACCCAAAATAAATGATTGAAAGAGCGTGACCGTAGGGAGCTCCCCGAGCTGGTGTCCACCGTGATCCGGCTCCGCCAGCACTGCCGATCCCCTCAAGGCGCCCTCGGTCCGGAGCGACCCAACCAGCACGGTCCGGCGAGCGAGGTCTAGTCCGCGAGCCTCCGCGTCCGCTCGCGCTTCTACTCAGGAACTCCACTCAGCTCTCCGCGCTCGTGTTCAGCCTTTTCCGCCGAGCTCTCCTCACTCGCACGCGTTCGGCCTTTTCCGCCAAGCTCTCCTCACTCACTCTCTTTCGCATTCGGCCTTTTCTGCCGAGCTCTCCTCACTCGCTCGCGTTCGCGTTCAGCCTTTCCCGCCGAGCTCTCCTCACTCGCTCGCGTTCGCGTTCAGCCTTTCCCGCCGAGCTCTCCTCACTCGCTCGCGTTCGCGTTCAGCCTTTCCCGCCGAGCTCTCCTCACTCGCTCGCGTTCGCGTTCAGCCTTTCCCGCCGAGCTCTCCTCACTCGCTCGCGTTCGCGTTCAGCCTTTCCCGCCGAGCTCTCCTCACTCGCTCGCGTTCGCGTTCAGCCTTTCCCGCCGAGCTCTCCTCACTCGCTCGCGTTCGGCCTTTTCCGCCAAGCTCTCCTGACTCACTCTCTTTCGCATTCGGCCTTTCCCGCCGAGCTCTCCTCACTCACTCTCTTTCGCGTTCGGCCTTTTCCCGCCGAGCTCTCCTCACTCGCTCTCTTTCGCATTCGGCCTTTCCCGCCGAGCTCTCCTCACTCACTCTCTTTCGCGTTCGGCCTTTTCCCGCCGAGCTCTCCTCACTCGCTCTCTTTCGCGTTCGGCCTTTTCTGCCGAGCTCTCCTCACTCGCTCGCGTTGGCGTTCAGCCTTTCCCGCCGAGCTCTCCTCACTCGCTCGCGTTCGGCCTTTTCCTGCTGAGCTCTCCTCACTCGCTCGCGTTGGCGTTCAGCCTTTCCCGCCGAGCTCTCCTCACTCGCTCGCATTGGCGTTCAGCCTTTCCCGCCGAGCTCTCCTCACTCGCTCGCGTTCGGCCTTTTCCCGCTGAGCTCTCCTCACTCGCTCGCATTTGCGTTCAGCCTTTCCCGCCGAGCTCTCCTCACTCGCTCGCGTTCGGCCTTTTCCGCCAAGCTCTCCTCACTCACTCTCTTTCGCATTCGGCCTTTCCCGCCGAGCTCTCCTCACTCACTCTCTTTCGCGTTCGGCCTTTTCCCGCCGAGCTCTCCTCACTCGCTCTCTTTCGCATTCGGCCTTTCCCGCCGAGCTCTCCTCACTCACTCTCTTTCGCATTCGGCCTTTTCCACCGAGCTCTCCTCACTCACTCTCTTTCGCGTTCGGCCTTTTCCCGCCGAGCTCTCCTCACTCGCTCTCTTTCGCGTTCGGCCTTTTCTGCCGAGCTCTCCTCACTCGCTCGCGTTGGCGTTCAGCCTTTCCCGCCGAGCTCTCCTCACTCGCTCGCGTTCGGCCTTTCCCGCCGAGCTCTCCTCACTCGCTCGCGTTGGCGTTCAGCCTTTCCCGCCGAGCTCTCCTCACTCGCTCGCGTTGGCGTTCAGCCTTTCCCGCCGAGCTCTCCTCACTCGCTCGTGTTCGGCCTTTTCCCGCTGAGCTCTCCTCACTCGCTCGCGTTTGGCCTTTTCCGCCAAGCTCTCCTCACTCACTCTCTTTCGCATTCGGCCTTTCCCGCCGAGCTCTCCTCACTCGCTCTCTTTCGCATTCGGCCTTTCCCGCTGAGCTCTCCTCACTCACTCTCTTTCGCATTCGGCCTTTTCCCGCCGAGCTCTCCTCACTCGCTCTCTTTCGCATTCGGCCTTTCCCGCCGAGCTCTCCTCACTCGCTCGCGTTGGCGTTCAGCCTTTCCCGCCGAGCTCTCCTCACTCGCTCGCGTTGGCGTTCAGCCTTTCCCGCCGAGCTCTCCTCACTCGCTCGCGTTCGGCCTTTTCCCGCTGAGCTCTCCTCACTCGCTCGCGTTTGGCCTTTTCCGCCAAGCTCTCCTCACTCACTCTCTTTCGCATTCGGCCTTTCCCGCCGAGCTCTCCTCACTCGCTCTCTTTCGCATTCGGCCTTTCCCGCCGAGCTCTCCTCACTCACTCTCTTTCGCGTTCGGCCTTTTCCCGCCGAGCTCTCCTCACTCGCTCTCTTTCGCATTCGGCCTTTCCCGCCGAGCTCTCCTCACTCACTCTCTTTCGCGTTCGGCCTTTTCCCGCCGAGCTCTCCTCACTCACTCTCTTTCGCATTCGGCCTTTCCCGCCGAGCTCTCCTCACTCACTCTCTTTCGCGTTCGGCCTTTTCCCGCCGAGCTCTCCTCACTCACTCTCTTTCGCATTCGGCCTTTTCCGCCAAGCTCTCCTCACTCACTCTCTTTCGCATTCGGCCTTTTCCGCCAAGCTCTCCTCACTCGCTCTCTTTCGCATTCGGCCTTTTCCGCCGAGCTCTCCTCACTCACTCTCTTTCGCATTCGGCCTTTTCCGCCAAGCTCTACTCACTCGCTCTCTTTCGCATTCGGCCTTTTCCGCCGAGCTATCCTCACTCACTCTCTTTCGCGTTCGGCCTTTTCCCGCCGAGCTCTCCTCACTCGCTCTCTTTCGCGTTTGGCCTTTTCCCGCCGAGCTCACCTCACTCGCTCGCGTTTGCGTTCAGCCTTTCCCGCCGAGCTCTCCTCACTCGTTCGCATTCGGCCTTTTCCCGCCGAGCTCTCCTCACTCGCTCTCTTTCGCGTTCGGCCTTTTCCCGCCGAGCTCTCCTCACTCGCTCGCGTTCAGTCTAAAACTCAACTTCACTGTCCTTCACGTTTTCGTTCCGCCTCTTTTTCTTCAGCAAGCCCCGCCCCCTCTCAACTCCCGCACCTCCTTCCAGAACATGCTGGAAACTTTCAGAAGGAGGGGTCTTCCGCCCAATCGGCGACGCCCGCACCGCCGTGGCATTCTTTCTCTTCCCTTGCAGGGTGAAATCCACCGCGGCGGCACCATTCGTTCGGGGGAGGGGGGGACGGGGGCCGCCTGCTTTCCCTTGTCGAAGGCCAGGCCTCTGGCAACCGTGTGCCGAGTCAGAACGCGGTGGTTGTTGAGGTGGCGTGGTTTGGTGTGGTTGGTGCTGTGGTGGGGATGGCATGGTTGTTGAGATGCTGTTTGTTTGAAATAAAAGATAGAACAGAAAAATGGCTAACTCAAAGCATCGCAGCCCGGATGAATCACATAAATTCCCTCTATACAACGGGTTTGTGCTAACTACACAAGTACTTCCAGAGATATCTCACCTGAGGGCCCTTTATGGTGTAATGCGAATTTACACAGCCGTAACAATATATATATATATATATATATATATATATATATATATATATATATATATATATATATATATATATATATATATATATATATATATATATATATATATATATATCAGGGCAGGAATTTGTAATTTGTTCTGCATGTGTAGACAGCTTGCCAACTCTTCGCGAAGGACACCATGGGATATTTAACATCCACCAACTAATGCCGGCAGATGGGGGCATCAAGTTTAACATCCATCTGAGGGACCACTGATGAATCACCCTGCCTGTGAAACACTGGACTGATAGTATATACTTTATAGCTCAGTCGGGAATCAAACCCAGGCTACAAATCTTAGAAATGAGTGGGCATACTTTGAGGCCATCCTCTCAGTGCTATTCATACGTCAGGGTAAATTGATCAAATTATCAGTGATAACAGTCATATGTGTTTATTATTGTAAATTAACAGCCTTTATAAATGCACGTGAAACAAACTGCTTAAATAAATAACACGAATATTGCCAATCTAGACTCGAGAGTATCCGTCAATACTTCGTGTGTTCGCCCTTTGCCTTCTGAAGTAACATCACTCTTTTACAGTGAGGTTCAGCCTGTCACTTCCTGTAAATGACTAAAGGACTCCTGCAGGTATTTTAGTACCTTCTGCAGTTCTGTATGGTTAGTTGGGTTCCTCTTATGCTTTTCTCTGTTTCCAAGTAATCCCATATGGCTTCGATGGGACTTAAATCCAGAATCTGGGGGTGACTATTCTAACACTTAGAGCACACTTGCTCTAACCTTGCTCTCCAAATAATGTTTTACTGAAATGGAAGTGTGTTTTGGATCATCATCTTGGAATATGAATCCTCTTCCCATTAAACGATTTCCACAAAGAACGGCATGGTGCTGCAGTATCTGCTTGTACTTCTCTTTTTTTAGCGTCCCATTGATTTTAACAAGTTTTCTGACACCAAAAGCTGAGATGCAACCCTAGGCAGTCACAGAGCCTCCCCCATGTTTAACAATAGGCTCTAAACATTGTGTGTCGTGATGTTCTGCAGGCCTTCAGCATACGAACTGGCATCTCTTTGATCCAAAACATTCAAACTTCGATTCATCAGAACAGATTACCCGATTCCATTGTTCAGTGGCCCAATCTTTGTATTGCCTTGCAAATTTCACTCTTTTCACCTTATTCTGTGGTCTCAGCAATGGTTTATTTGCTGAAACTCTATCATGGAGACCTGCTGCAATCAGCCTTCGGGATCCTTCTGTGCACAGTACTGTACGAGACGTTAATGTTCAGGCCTGCTCTCATTTAATTTGTCAGCTGCTGATTTGATTTTCTTCTCCCGTGTAAGTTGAGAAACTTTAAGAGCTTGTCTTGCCTTGGGGAGGTTTTTCTGGGTCTTCCTGGCCTTTTCTTTTCTTGTACTGAGCCAGTTTATTTCAGGCGATGCAAAGTGCACCTCACACCCTTGGAGTAGATCTTTACCTTTTCTGCTATTTACCTCTGCCATTGCAGGTGGACGGAGGTGATGTTTTCACCCCTGTCTGTTCATCTATTTGTTTGTCTGTGAGCAGGATATCTCAAAAAAGTTGTGGACAGATTGGGTGTGTGATAAGGACAAATTGATTTGATTTTGATATAGATCGAAATCTGGATATGAGAATTTATTAATTTTATAAGTGATTCCTCACATTTGAGTGATGGGACCAAAACCGATATCTAGCACGAAATCTCAAAAAGTTGTGGATGAGTTATGACAAAACAAGGGGATGAGTTGGTTCGGTGACGAGAACAAGTGATCCAATTTTGATTAATGTCTGGATCCAGAGCTGGCCTATATAAGTAGGACACAATGTAAGCTCTTCAGCCTGACAGAGGTATGCGCTCTACCGAGAGCCGTTCTATTTTATCATGCTTTTCCCTTCTTCTCGCAGAGTATGGATCTTCACACACTGTTCTGTTGAAAGTTGCTTCCTTGGTGCAATTCTGAACCCACTCATAGACTTTCAAACAAGGGAACAAGCTGATGAAAACGAATTTCACATATTGACCAATTTGTAACTTTTCTTGTGGTTTCTTGTAATTCACATTCATGTAACTGGTGTTAATTATTGCACTTCAATAATTCATTATTATTTTCTGTACAAAAAAAAAATCAACAAACCGATTCCTGAATATTTTCTTTGCGGCAAGTGTATATTACGAGCACATGATAATATTACATGTAGAGCAAAAAGAAAACTTTCACATTTTTATTTTTCATACAAAGTCAAGGCTCATGGAATTTCCTAATTTATTTGACATACTTAACGGTAACTGAAATATTAAATTGACTTTCACAGAAATCTTAATGATTATCTACCGATATGGCACACTTTTAACTTCCCACAAATCGACACCTTCTTGAGGGGTTCAGCCGAGAGGGAAGTTTTAGCCCAAGCATTTTGGGAACATTTGGACAGGAATTCATAATTAGTTATGTGTGCTATCGATAACTCGCCTACTCTGTAAAATACACCGTGGTATGTTAAATATCCCCCAAAGACCAGTGCTGGTGGATGGTGCTTAAAAAGACATTCTGACCTCCTGAACATCTCAAAGACAAGCGTGCCTACTTCTACGTTGAGGCTATCCTTTCAGTGTGAAACCCTTCATCCTACATGTACATCATATATAGACATCCATTTACGTTGTCCAGATGTCAATTTATGCAAAAGTCTGACAACGAGCTTTGAATTGAGGCTTATACGAGCAAGGTACATCTTTGATGCAATATTGTTACGAATCTGGCAGCCATGAGCACTCAACATTTAGGTCCCATAGCTCAGTTATTTCGATAAGTAAATGTGGATAGATCGCTCCCTTTCCCCTATGTCTAATGGGAATTAAATGTTCATGTGCTGCGGAGTTATTTTGATAGTCAGGGTTTTCTTTTACATTTGTACATCACCAACTACAACTACAACAACACCTTCGCTCCATCCTGACGCCATAACGCTCACGGTGGGCGGAGTTCAAGAAGGACTTGGCATCTCTCTCGCCCAATCAGAGAGATGCGAGCGAGTTTGCCGTCGGCCAATGAGAAGCCAGGGCAGGACAATGTTACTCTTCCTGTTTGAGGGGTGGTCCGCCGTGATGCCCGCCATGCACCCCCCCTCCGGTCCAATCAGCAGACTTGGCACCCCTTTTGGCCAATCAAGGGGGGCGACGAGCGCATTTTGCACGCCAAAACCGTCCAGTGAGGGAGAGCGGGTTGGAGGAGGCGGCTCCTCCCCTTTGGAGAAGGGGTGAATAATTGTTCGGGCGATCCGTCTGGGAGCAGTTGGAGTTGGTTTTGGTCTGCCGAATCGCCCCGGATCGCCTGGCCCTGCCTGCTGGTGCTCGCTGCCTCGTCCGCGCTCGCGCTGGTTGGCGTCCGCCCTTCTTCCTCCGTCCCGGGTACTTGAAATGGCATCGTTGTTGTGGGTTCGAGTACCGCCGGTCCAGGATGTCAAAGACCACACGAGGTGGACAGGTCCAAGATAGCTCTGGTTTCTAACTCACCTGTCCTCGAGCTGGGGGCCTTTATTAAAGACCTGACGGGTCCGTGTGTGTGTGTGTGTGTGTGTGTGTGTGTGTGTGTGTGTGTGTGTGTGTGTGTGTGTGTGTGTGTGTGTGTGTGTGTGCCCGTCTTTAAGTAGCAACTGTATAAGTGCTTTTGCTTGTACATTGACTGCATTTCTTACAGTCGGATAATTCTGTTCTTCTGTGTTCCCCTCCCTGCCGCCTATTGTAAATAAATATCTCTTTTGTTGAATGTAGCAGCTCGTTTCTGAGTTTCTATCATTGGTTTGCAGCGCTGTGAATGGGAACTAGGAGGCTTCATTGTTGCCGTAATCGTGCAATCGGCCAGGGAGGAATCTGGAACTCTCCGCTCGGGGTACGGCTCGGTAATGGCCCAGATCGCGCAGATCCTGCCGAGGGTGAATTTCCCTGGTAGTTTGGACGATGTGGATATTTAGGTAAATTGAAATTGGCAATCGACCCTATCCCACGCGGTCGAGATATTGGCGATCTTCGGTCCAACAAGGGACCCGTCGGCTCCGGAGTTATCCGGGGTGACGACCTATAAATTCCAGGTGTTCGGTGGAGTCGACTCTACTGCTCCACATCTAGCGGTCGTGCTCGCCACCGAAACTCGGCCCCACAACACTATTACATGTGCACGCAAGGTCGTACGGCGAGATAGCACTTTGGGACCATCTATTTATTAGGTATGCACATAAAGTACATTTTCTCATTGCTCCTCACCCCCCTCACCACCCTCACGCACTCCTAACTCACCCCTTAACCCTCCTTCCCTCGTCTCTCTACTTCCTCTCTTTTCTATCTGATATCCTTTCATATTCTCACTTTGGCTCGTCCATACGTTCGTAATAAATAGACGCTCCTTGCTTGAAGCCTCCGTGTATGTCGGCCCAGCTCACGGCACGGTTGGTAAGTGCACACACTCAACCAAGCCGTGCGCGCTCGGCACGACTTGTGTGTGCACTGGGATGGGAGCACAAGGAACATCACGATGCAATGGGGATGACGGACATTGAAGCACAAACTGAGCCGTTTCTCCGTTTAAAACCCTGAGAATACAGTCTCTGTCCTCCAGTTATCCGTGATTCAGAGATGGAAGAAAGACCACGTGGGTTCGCGATGATACATACACCGAGCCGTGGTTCAGCCGTTTGTTCATCTTTATTTTACCTGAATATTTCTTCCTCTGGCGAGTCTGGCGAGGCGGGGGTTGCCAAGACCCCGACGCAGCCCCCCGGAGGAAGGTCCGGGTGGGCAGTGGAGACGCAACACCCAAACTCCGCACCACCCGCAGTACGCTCGCCATTACACACTCGCTCTCTCTCTCTCTCTCTCGATATCTCTTGTCCTCCTTTTTGATTACAATGGTGTTTCTCGATCGACGTATCTGATATTGTCAGACGCGAACGAGGAACAAAAACGATGTACTATTAAGGGGTAAATGAGAACCGTGAGGCCAATGTGGATAATAATTGATGAAGATAAATCTGCAAATTTTACCACTTTTTGTTTCTCCCTGAAATTATTAGTTCTGTATAAAATTCCTTTTTTAACAGCTATAAGTTTTTGTTTTTTTAACAATTTGGAGAACTGAGCCGAAAACCGAGCCGTGTAAAAAAAAATTTAGTCAGCGGGAGGAATCACATGCTCGCTAAACGAAAGCAGAGAATACGTCACTCGTTAAATAAACGAGGTTACGTAACTTCCGGTATTTTGTGTTGGTTGCGTCACTTCCGGTATATGTTTGCAGACGCCTTTCAGGACGAGGGTGGGAAGTTTTGATTACACCGTTTCAATGCCAGGTCATGGTTTCGACTGAATAACCTCCGATCGTGAATAATAATAATATCCAGTGTTTTACAAGGATATTTGACGCAAGAGGAGGTCATTTGGCCCATCATGCCTGTGATACATCCAAGACTGATTAAATCTTTGAGTTTATCGAGTTTATTTAACTCGCTGGTGGGAGGAGTGAAGAACAGTGGGACTGCTGCCCACAGGGACATATATAACCTGCGTTTTATAATTTTATTTGTGGGGGTGTGGAGATGGGAAAGATGAACAAACACCTTCATCTTTTGACGAGACCCCATGGCATGCATCATCACGACACGTGTACACAATCACCTATTCATACGTCATGCTACCTGTTAATTTGGTCTTGTGTTGCCATCCATCGGAACCTTTGTGGATTCACCTTATCACCGTGAGAGTTCCTGCTGACGTCACTTCCGCTGGCTCATGTTCACATTCTTTTTACTCCTTCCCCCCTCCCTCACATGATGTTCTTGGAATGAAGTCCTTAAGAAGTTCGTTCATGCTTGTATCGATCCAATCCAAACCCAGGAAGTTGCTCTTTGAACATACACCACCTCCCAGTATACTGTAAATGTCGGCCTCTCTCAAGGCTTCCACTGTTAGTGTACAGGTACCTATTCAATTCCAATGTAAACTGATCGACCACTGTATCTGCTGCCCCTGCCTTTCCAGGAAGTCCACAGTCCATCCCTGCCTTTCCAGGAAGTCCACAGTCCACCCCTGCCTTTCCAGGAAGTGCACAGTCCACCCCTGCGTTTCCAGGAAGTCCACAGTCCACCCCTGCCTTTCCAGGAAGTCCACAGTCCACCGCTGCCTTTCCAGGAAGTCCACAGTCCATCCCTGCCTTTCCAGGAAGTGCACAGTCCACCCCTGCCTTTCCAGGAAGTCCACAGTCCACCCCTGCCTTTCCATGAAGTGCACAGTCCATCCCTGCCTTTCCAGGAAGTCCACAGTCCACCGCTGCCTTTCCAGGAAGTCCACAGTCCAGCCCTGCCTTTCCAGGAAGTCTACAGTCCAGCCCTGCCTTTCCAGAAAGTCTACAGTCCACCCCTGCCTTTCCAGGAAGGCCACAGTCCACCCCTGCCTTTCCAGGAAGTCCACCCCTGCCTTTCTAGGAAGTCCACAGTCCATCCCTGCCTTTCCAGGAAGTGCACAGTCCACCACTGCCTCTCCAGGAAGTCCACAGTCCATCCCTGCCTTTCCAGGAAGTCCACCCCTGCCTTTTCAGGAAGTCTACAGTCCACCGCTGCCTTTCCAGGAAGTCCACAGTCCACCCCTGCCTTTCCAGGAAGTCCACAGTCCACCCCTGCAATTTCCAGGAAGTCCACAGTCCACCCCTGCCTTTCCAGGAAGTCCACAGTCCACATTGCCTTTCCAGGAAGTCCACCCCTGCCTTTCCAGGAAGTCCACAGTCCACCCCTGCCTTTCCAGGAAGTCCATAGTCCACCCCTGCCTTTAAGTAATTCTTCACCATTGAGAGAGATAGGGCCAAAAACGATATTGTACTGTATCGCATGATATTTCAAAAATGTATTGGGTCCGATATGTTCTCATGGATCAGGTATTACGTGGCGGTGGTATGCGCTCTACCGAGTGCCCTTCCAGTTTTTCATTCTGTGTTCGAACTCCTCCATGAGCCTCGACTATGTAATTATATATATATATATATATATATATATATATATATATATATATATATATATATATATATATATATATATATATATATATATATACATAACCATGCCCAAAGTGCAAACATCACGAATTGAATGTCATGGATCAATCCCCAGATATACAGTACTTACTTACACCCACTTTTTAAAAGGTCTACAGAATCAGAATTTTTTTTTTGATTATTGTGTTGATTTTTAAGGAAGAAACAGAAAACTGAACGTGGTTTTTAATTCTCATAATTTTTTGAGGTGTTACAATTTTAAAAAGCAAAAATTACAATCAGGTTCCACCCAAAAAAATTCAAGATAAACTGCCATGATGTCATCGAGGGGAAGATTGTCAGTCTGCAATGGATAATGGGCATGCAACGTGCTTCAAACTGGTCAGAAAGTGAATTTGACGAATAATTTTCTGATCAAGAATCTCCAGATTATGACGATTTTCAAAATCATAATGTAGAAGGTGCTGTCAGGACCACACATGGATGAACCGAGGTGGAGATGTCATCATGTAAGGGACGGGGCCAATCGAGCAGACACGGGCACCAAATAACACCATTAAAATCTACATTTCAAGCAATTTATTCAAGAAAAGAACAACGGTTAAGTGAAGCTATATCTATTAATGAAACCAAACATGATGATCTGATTGTGTGGACCATGAAGGTGGCAGGATGTTTTTGTACATTAATTGCAATTTAACCTTGACAGATTGTGTATTTTGCGAGTTTCTTGAACACATCACCTTCACCTCATCTTGCTATATGAAAAGGCAAATACAAGATACCAAAACTCATCAGGTTCTCAACCAAAAATTTCGGTATCACCACTTTATTTAACCAATATTCCCTTTGAAGTGAAAAATGTTATCTCTATGAATTGATCATCAATGTCAGCCATATTTAAATCCAAGATGGTTGCTCGAATAGGGGCATTTCAACTTGGTGCCCTCCCTAAAAAATGGTGATTAAAAAGGATGAACCCTGTTAGGATGTCATCACAAAGTGGGCTGAAGGGATGGCCTGGGCCTGAGAGGTACACACACTTGCCTCCAAACTGTCCCGAGTGGGGTTTGAATCCTGACCTAGCTATAAACTGTCATCCCGGTGTTTCACAGGAAGGGTGATCCATCCATAAATGTGTGTGCCGTCCCTCGAAGGGACATTAAACTTGGCTTCCCATCTGCCAGCATTAGGTGGTGGACGTTAAAGATCCCATGGTGTCCTTCACGAAAAGTAGGCAAGTTATCTTCAGCACCCTGAACAAATTACTGCCACAGCCAACAGGGGACCACTGCATCAGCGACACAGCCACACCATCAGCCAATGATGCTACCCCGCAGCCATGTGCTGCATACAAACGAAGAAGATTACAAAGTGTGCAACTGCTTCATGTTTTACCAAATATCATCCCCTCCTCTGTGCACGTGGGCATGTGAGCGATCTGTTGTCAGGAAGCCGTTTCCACGGCTTACTACATGCTCTTCTTACTCCAGCACATGAGAGGCATCAATAAAAAGACAAGTTGGTGCCAAGTTTGGCTTCTGCCTTTATTCACATAAACATTTCAAAATTCAAAACTTTTCTGATGCATTTGATTGAAGGCCAACAGCAAAAACAGTGATCAACTTTTCCCTTAAAGAGATCTGAGTGTTTTCTACACATCATGGGAAACTTGCGACATCTCTGTGCATGTTCGTTTAACGTAAGAGAAAGAAAGCAAGGAATAAGATAGTCTAAAATCCCTAAAAACGGGAAATGTAAAAAACAAGAAAAGAAGATATTATTTAAATTGAGCTCAATCATCATAAGGTAAAAAGTTTCATGATTTGAATTGGAAAAATATTCATCAGGTCAACTCCAAAACCCAATTTATTTATTATGATTTTTCCACTGAATGAGCGACAAATATCTCCAATTCCTCAACACCAAATATAAAAGTTAAAAAACAACCTTAAAACCCCCTTGTGTTCTGTACCTGAATTATTCCCACATAAATGGGATTTCCTTGATGTTATCTTATAATCCACCACGATAGTTCTACCGAGTGTGGTGTCTTTCGATGATGTTATTTTGTACGATGACATTTGAGTAGTTTCGAGTGACTAGTTGTACCGGTGGAGTATTGCCAGTTGCAAGCAGAATTTAGTTATCGTGATACGACGTGACATCAATCGACGATTTATACACATATGCACTGACATTGCCGGTGTATGGTATTTCCATTTTATTTTTGCATCCTCTTAATAGCCTTGCCTGTGCCTGAGCGGACAGGAAAGGGGAGGATGTGGTAATCGTTGTGTCATTAAGTCTGCAGAGAACTGCCTTTTAGTCTTGTTTTTTGCTTTCGCATACGACGTTGAGGCTCGTGGAAGAGCTACAATACACAACAGAGCAGAACATGACAAGCAACACCGAGTAGAAAGAGGTGGGGGGGGGGGGGTACACTTGGAGGCAGAATGGGTATGATAAAGAATGAGATTAAGGTGGGGGGGCACACGGGGTGAACAAGCTGTTTTCAAGCTCAAAGCAGGGGAAAAACATAAATGGAACGGGGGGGGGGGGTAGGAGAGACAGACACACACACACACACACACACACACACACACACACACACACACACACACACACACACACACACACACACTCACACACACAATAAGTTGTCAAGGAAGGGGTATTGGGGGTTCACCACTAGCTGTGTTGAAGACCTTGAGGGAAGAATGAGATTGAAGAGGATGTGGAAGTTGGTTCCACAGGCAGAAAAAAAGAGAAACAAATGAGTGGAGGTGAGCAGTGATCCTGGATTTAGGTCGTTTCACCAGAAGGGGATTGATGGTGGATCGCGTGTGCCCTGCAGAACCTGGGGGGGGGGGGACAAAGCACAGAAAGAGCAGAGGGTGCAAGACCAGAAAGGAGATGGTAGAAGACAGAGAGACCACCAACCTGTCTGTGACAGTGAAGTGATAGGCCAATAGACTCAGCTTCATCATGGGAGATTCCAATGATCTTGAAGGCCTTGGTTTCCACAGCATCAAGTTGAGCAAGGCGTGAGGCAGGAGCACCAGCCCAGAGGGGAGGGCAGTATTCCATCAAGCTGCAGATGAAGGCCTTGTAGGTGAATAAGAGTTAATGTGTGCCAAGGAAGGACAAACATGATGGAAGATGCCCAGTCGGCGGTTGGCTTTGGAGGTGATCTTCGATTTGCCCAAGAAAGATCATGGCTGATGGCAAGGCCCAAATGTTTGAGTGACTTTATCTCTTCAAGTGGTTTGTTTAGGAAGTCGATGGGAGGGTTTGGCAGACCATCTCTCATTGGAGCAATTGGAAAGGACATTGGAGAAAAGGAAAGAGTTGGTGTGAACTGCAATGAGGATTTCCACAACTTTGCTTATGATTGGGAAGAAGCCAAGAGCCCTGTAGATTGTTCATTGTCAGACCTTACATAATTTAGATCATCCCAGCAACACCTGAAATTGGAACAAAGTAGTCCAACCTGACCAAAACATTTTATGTTTAATGTTTATAATAATATCCTACATTATATTTTATACGTTGAATGTGAATTATGTCCACGTTATCTGCACCCATTCCTGAGGATGTTTGTCTGCACCGAGATCTACTGCAATCTATATTGTTAATTCTAAGGCGTTTCATAAATTACGTTCACGCACACAGCTTTGCACAGCACTGAAATTAATTGAGTTTTAGATTTGGTAATCAAAATATAATCTACAATTGAACACCACTCCGTCATGCAGACTTGCATCGCATTTCCCGAGAATGTGAAAAAAAAATTAAAAATTGTTCGGAACATTGCCGGCAGGTTCGTGAAAGGTTCGAGCCAAAAACTTTCCCCAGCCAACCCTACAAGGTGGGAATAATTATATATGGATACATTGGTAGAAGGCAGCACACTGGGCAGTAAAGAATACATTATTTATTAAAGCCTGACAATTTCAAGAACAAGGTCGTTCTCTTCCACAGAGGCATCGACAATGGTGTCAAGGGAACACCGCATTCACTTCCATTGGGGACGGCACTGCGTCGTGGATTGGACCAAGTCCTCACCAATCACAGTGCTCCCCGTTTTAAACCTCTTTTGCAGTTTTTGTCATCATTGTAATTGACGGTTTGAATGAAGTTCAATAAACTACAAAGCATTACGCAATCGATTACAATACAGACAAAAGCCAGAAAAAGAGGTTAAACGCAGGGAACACTGTGATTGGCGAAGACTTGGTCCAATCCATGACGCAGAACTGACCCCAAAGAAAGTTAGCCCGGTGGAAGAGAACCAGCTTGTTCTCGAAACGTCAGGCTTTAATAAATAATTTCTTCTTTACTGCTCAGTGTGCTACCTTTCACCAATATGAATCCTAAGCTGCAAATCTTCAACCATGTACAGATATAAAACATTCATACATTATAGTACGAGGTATAAAAGTGATAATGAGTGTGTTATTATGGAACCATGCAGAACTATGTAGAACTAATCCCTGTTGTTCCCATTAGTTTATATTGCATCTGCATAATCTTAAGCCCATCACCTGATCTCACGGAAAGCAACCGCACAATCAAGTGGTGTTCTACTGTATGTACATACATATATATATATATATATATATATATATATATATATATATATATATATATATATATATATATATATATATATATATATATATATATATGTGTGTGTGTATGTCCCATTGAGGTTCTGGATTGTTAAATGCTCTATCACATTCAATTTTGTAGTGTGTGGCATGACAAAACATTTATACCAAGTAACCTCGAACTTGTGAACCCGTTCCTTCTGAGGCTTGAGTGAAAGACCCCTGGCCTCGTGAACCTCCTGGGAGTAATTTGTAATCTGGAGATTTGAAATTAGCCAATCCCAAGCGGCCATTGGAGGGTGTGGCTGAGCCCACCGAAGTCTGAGCTGCGGATGTCACGCTCAATCCGGATTTGGCCCGGGAACCAGGTCGGGAGAGAGGTGGAGACTCATCCATTCTGAAAGTACAATCAATAAATCAATCGATCAATCAGTCTGGTTTTGTATATAACACTCTTCATTCGGCAAGAAAATCTCAAAGTGTTTTACAGTGTAAGAATCGAGTATTGCATGCTGAGAGTAGAACGGCGCAGATAACTAGCATTCAAAATTGTGAAGTCATAAAAACACAGCAGGCATGACATTACCATGATGAGGACTGAGCATACAAATAATTCGTGAACAAGAAAAGTTTCGAAAAAGTCTGCAAATTTACCTGACTTCATAGTTTTGCTCTGGAACCTTGCTTTGTTTCTGCCGGTGTAAAATCCATGTCACCAGACATGTGATCAAAAGGACAGCAAGCAGAACAGCAATCACAGCACCAGCAATTACTCCAGCTTTATTTTTCTTGCCTGAAGATCATAAGAGAGATATTATAATGATAGCAGGAACTGCAAGTGGGAGGAGGGGGTGGTGGGAGCATGAAGGGAGCTTTTACAAGTCACAAGGGGAAGATGGGACTTTGTTGCACAAGAGCTGTAGGTGCGGAGGGAGCAAAGGTGCACACACATAAATAATGAATTACCAGGAGGAAGAGCAAGGAAAACAGAGCATTTTGCAGTCCCTATATCATTTTGGATGGAACACACATACTTTCCACCATCTTTCCCACCATCACGTAACGAAACGTTACGGAGGGTGAGTGTGCCAGCAGCCATATCTGGAAAGAAAGCAGGTCAGCTTTATTGTTGGGCAGGTGGGGGGGGGGAGGGGGTTAAGGCACATAAGAACTTTCGAAGATGGAGAGTGACTGCAGTACATCAGAAAGAGGGACAGAAAAACAATATGAAGATGTAAACTGTACGTGCGCATCCACGCACACACTCACCCTGCTTTGCTGACCTTGGCATGGAAGCTGTGGACCATGTATATTTCAGTGGTTTGCTACCAACCATGCTTTTGCAAGTCAGAACGACGTCATCACCATTGACTACGGTGCGCTGTAGGCTACAAGAGACCTTGCCAGGTGGCACTGTTCAGAGGACATGAGAAAAGAAAAAAAAGGATGGCAAACTGAATACCATTATACATTATAACCCCCCCACCCCCCCACAGACCACTCCCTCAAATAGTACGAATGTCAGAGGACAAATCATGATTTTGTTTTCATCTTCCTGTTGTGCACCCTATTTAAAAGCTATTTATCTATCCAAGCAAACATAGATAATAATATTTTTAAACGAAGAAGAAGGAGGTTTTAGCACCCCGATGAATGATGCACACACCGATCCGAACACTGCCTCACAAAGTACACATTGGTGAAACCCACAGAGCATCTTGATTCGATGAAACAATGGAAGCATCAATCGTAACATGCAGACTGTCCACGAATGAGGATTGCAAACAGATTCATGCACAGACTTCTCAATGAAAAACGAGTGGTACACACCCTGTTAAAGTGTTACCTGCTAGTTAAGGCTCTGTGTTACCTCCTAAAGCTGCTTTTTATTTATCACTTCTGAAAAATGGCAGCAAATAAGGACATTTGTGCTGGATGCAGGACAAAATAAAGCTTATTGATAAAACATGTAAATAATACAGCATCGGTTTCAAGTGGGAAATGGTAGCCTCACAAGTAGCCTTGTTTAATCATTCCTCTTCTGAATTGTGGTTCACCGAATATGCTTCTGTGCTCTTCGGGGGCTCAGTGTGCCCCCAAAACAAAAATTGCATACGAGACTTCTACCCCCACTCCCCTCGCTTTCAGAAATCCAAACTACACCTTCGTACGACTGGTAATAACCTTGGTAACCAAGGCTATGAAGGAACTGCATCGGCCTATCAGTAACACCCCTCAGAATACTACAGCTCGCAGTAGGAACAAGGTGAAGAGAAACTCACGCAGAGCAGATATCTCGAACCAGTTTGTTTGTGCCCTCATGCCCAACTTGATTGTCATACTACTAAGCACTCATTAAAGAGGGTTCTGTTCTGGCATATTATATAGCCTGGTGTTGGCTTAATGGTTAGGGTGGTGGGCTTCGGATTCTCGTATCCTCAGTTCAAATGCCACTCAGCTGTTGAATTAAACCAGGTGGGGTTGACTCCACCTGTCATCCTTCGATGGTCGGCAAAGAGTGCCAGCATGCTGGTATACTGTGTTGGAGTGGCGACCCGTCCAGGACTGTATCCAATAGCCAGGGAATCTGCTTAGGCAGCACCAATGCTCTGCACAGAGTATGGTCCCAATGGATAGATGGATGGATGGTTCTTGCAATGTGGCAACTTGGCTGCCAGGGTAGCTGTCATTTCATGGAAGCGTGGCTGTGCCACTGATGCTGTGCCCCTTTACCAGTACACTGGTACTGATTTCGCCGACCTCGGAAGGATGACAGGCTGAGTCAACCCCACCTGGTGTTTATTCAGCAGCCAGCGGGGCTCGAACTCAGGACCATAAGATCCTAAACCAGCCACCCTAACCACTAAGCCAACACCAGGCTTATTAAAGAGGGTAAAGGTTGAGTCCACATTCAAAGCTCACGGAAGAGTTTGTACGTACATCGAATGCTGGACAAGGGACGTCATTCTACCTTTAAATTTATTGCATGAACACGAGCAAACAATATATGCAACTGATACAGTGGATGGGATATGGACCTGGGATGACAGCATCATGAGACAGGTGCCAAGAAGGGAATGTTAAACGGGCCAACCGAAATTGTACGGCTTTTAAATGTTATCAACTTCACACTTTCTTTTGATTAAAAGCAAATGAAAGAAAGATTTGCAATTCAACTTTTATTACAGCCTTTTGGGAAAGTAAGCAATGATGGGGGCATGATGGTGGGGAATAGGGAGGTGGTGTGGTGGTGGTGGTGTTGGTAGTGGTGGAAGGGCACTTGTAAAACAGCATGAGCATCAATGAAAACACCCAATGGTGTCTTCCGTGAATAGTCGGTGAAAACGAAATATCCAATGACTGTTTACAAAAGCTCAAAACTTCATTTTGTTACAAGGGAATTATAATGATGTAATTATATAGAAGCTCATGGCCATGGGGGGGGGGGACGAGGAAGAGGAAGAAGAGGAGAAAGCGGAGAAAGAGGAAGAGAAATAAGGGAAGAGGAAGAGAGCAGGAATAGGAAGAAGGGAAGAGGAAGAATAAGAGGAAGACAGGAAGAAGAAATCTTTTTTGTGCAAAAATCTTTCACATTGAAGATTTTGACAATTTTATCAAGCATTTTGTGCTTGTCAAGCCACTTCCAAGTGACCGTTAACTCTAGCACGCTGCCACATTACATTATTTGTGCCATAATGCAAACAAAATAAATAAATTCATACGGTCATGTACAGTACATGCGTGTTTACCGATCACTTGCCGAGTTTTCCTTCACGTTGTGTTGGTTGTGCACAACATTGTGCACATACACCAGGTGTTTTGTGATAATAATCTCCATACTTTCTATTTAGGGTGCCTTGATGTACAGAAGTAGGAATATCTATACATCAACATGATTATCATCCCCAGAATTGCTGCATGGCATTCATTACTAACTAAGGGAAGTCTTACTGAAAATGCACCTTGTACTTCCAGCTGAACAGACGTATGATCTGATGCAGGGAACTGGCGTAACAAACACATGTAACCATTCGAGTCGTCCAGTTGCACATTTTCCAGCAACAACGAGGCATTGCCTGGTGATCATAAGTAACGGACAAGCAAACGTTCATAAAAGTAAAAAAAAATAATAATAAAAAATGTCTCATGCAGTTGAAAAGGATGCAATCGAGGCAGAAAAAGACAAATATGAAACCTCAGAAACCCCAAAATTATATTGTTGGACAAAATAAAAAAAAGCACCCTCATCTCTTCGTAATCAAACGAGATGGTCTTCATAGAATACTTACCACGGGCAGTAGAAGGACTTGGTGCGAGCAGGGGCGCCGAGAGTAGGGGAGGTGCAGGGTGGGGGTAGGGGAGGTGCAGGGTGGGGGTGGGGAGGTGCAGGGTGGGGGTGGGGGAGGTGCAGGGTGGGGGGTGGGGGAGGTGATTTTTTTTTGTGATGCAATTTTTTTTTTCATCTGTCCGACTGTTTTTTGTGATGAAACAATGATTTTTTTTTGTGATGATAAAACACCGTGGGCGGTTTTATTTTGTTTCTCCCTCCAAGCCACTCAGAGTGATTCCCCAGCATGCCATCGCCATGGACAGTGACACCTTCCCTCATAAAATAAACAACTGTGGGAACAATTTACATCATGACAATCGCGGTACTGACGTAAATTAGCACAGAAATGTTGGCCACACCCAAACCGGATGAAGAGTGTAAAACCAATCAGCATGGAGGAATAAGTGAATAACACCCCCCATTTCCCTTAAACGTGGCATGTGTTTCTGAGGATGAAATATGGAAACCTCCATATACGTTAAAACATTTTAAAGGGTCTGTACACTTAGTATTGCCACGGGACACATTCTGTCTCTCGGCGGTCCTGGGTGTGAGACAATTTTTCTGGCGGCAAATTTGTAATTGCATCAATCGACACTTCTGAGGGAAATGTGTACAAATTATACTTTGAAAATCTTCGATGTACACTCAATATGCGCAATACAAATGGTCATGTAACATGTGGTAAAGTTTCTGCCAGACAAGAGCACATACCTCAGCCAGGCTAAACAGTTTACATATTGCATCCCACTGATAGGCTGGATCTGGATCCGGACCAGAGCATGGATGCCGATTAAAATCTAATCGGCTTGTTCTCGTCACCTAACCAACTCATCCACAAAGTTGTCAGACACTGTCCATAACTTTTTGAAATATCATGATGTATGTTTTTTTTGGCCCAACTTTCAATGGTGAAGAATCACTTAAAAAAATTTCGTATCAGGATCTGTCTGGATCCGGATCGTCACCAAAATCTAATCAATTTGGCCTTGTCATATACCCAACCTGTCCACCAAGTTTTATCCAAATCTGTCATTTACTTTTTGAGATGTCCTTATCCTAGACGGACAGACAAATGAAAAATCACTCACAGAGCGACACTTGGTAAAACAGAACAAAGTAGAACGGCACTCGGTGGAGCGCATACCTTCGCCAGGCTGAACAGTTCATCTTTTGTATCCCACTAATAAGCTGGATCTGAACGAAAATCTAATCGGCTTGTTCCCTGTCACTTCACACCAACTCATCCACCTTGTTTTGTCATAATTTGTTCACAACTTTTTGAGATATCATGATATATGTATACATATACACATACTGTACAAATGCATTTTCATATCAGTTTTGCCCCTATCAATTTTATAAATTAGGCCTGTGTTGACCTTTTGACCTTAAAAATAATTGATGGTTGAATTAATTGACCTAATATGCAAATCCTGTTCAAATTTCAAGTCAATCATATGAAAATTGACGATTTTAGAAAGTGCACCTAAGTTGTTGACATTTGGCCTTTGTTGACCTTTTGGCATATGTTGGCATCAATAATAATTGGTGCTTCTATTCAGTGAGCTGATATGAAAATCCTGTTCAAATTTCAAGTCAATCGGACGAAAATTGACAATTTTAGAAATCTGGCCTATCTTAACCTTTTGACCTAGGGTGCTTGAATTCAGTAAGCTGATATGCGAAAGGTTTTCAAATTTCAAGTCAATCGGATGAAAATGGACAATTTTAGAAATTTGGCCAATGTTGACCATTTGGCTTATGTTGACCTAAAAATTAATAGGTGGTTGAAGTCATTGACCTGATCTGCAAATGCTCTTCAAATTTCAAGTCAATTGGATGAAAATTGACAATTTAGAAATATGGCCTATGTTGACCGTTTGACCATTTGACCTCAAAAATAAATGGAATTCTGTCGGACCACCAACTCTACTATTTGGTGAATTCTCGTGAAGATCAGCTTAAAATTGTGACCTGTAGGTGATTAAAGGTGAGTGGACAGACAAAATGCCTGGTGTTGGCTTAATGGTTAGGGTGGTGGGCTTGGGATCCTAGGATCCTGAGTTCAAATCCCACTTTGCTGTTGAATTAATACCAGATGGGGTTTACTCTGCCTGTTAACAAGGTTAACAAAACGAGTGCCAGCTTGCTGGTATCCTGTGTCAGAGTGGCGAGCTGTCCAGGATTGTGCTCAATAACCAAGGAGACTGCTTTGGCAGCACCAATGCTTTGCACAGAGTATGGTCGCAATGGATGGATGGATGGACAGACAAACAAACGGAAGCGACTAACATACTTGTCAGAAAAAGAAAAAATTATAATTGTTGCCAAGTAACAAACGGAACAGATCAACATACTTGGAAAAAACATTTTTTGCCAAATAACAAACAGGGGTGAAAACATAATCTCCGTCCACCTTTGGTGGCGGAGGTAATAAATAATAATAAAAACGCCAATATGCAATTCAAGGAAAATTAATGGAACATAATTTTATTGACGATTCCTTAAAACCTCAAGGCACAGGAAACTTTATAGGATCTCCATTTGCTCTCATCACATCAATGGTGCAAACTCTTACAATCCACTACCACATTTTTGGTCTGACAAGATTCTCTGATATTTCTGGTAGGGTGCATACCATAGTTTTTGAGATTTTGGAGTCGTTATTGTTGAGCCAACAATGAGTGCTCTCACAAAAAAACAACTAGAACTACATTGTTGATGGCACAGCATCGCATATTCCCGCGCGCACTGCTTTGTCCCATTAACACTTGGTGAAATTTTATCTTGCAAAATGGATTGACTTTTCTTTTCTATTTGATGTGCTTTATGACCAAAGACTTATGATGTTTACTAAATCAGAAGTAATTGCAGAATGTCAACATTAATTTAACACTGTCCAGCAATATAGAACTGTGCATCAATTTAATCATAGGAATGAACTGTGTATATTTATTAATTATAATTATTCATAATCAATTAGATAAATACAGTAAAACCTGTGACTGTTTGTCACTCATGAGGACACATAAGTAAGTTCTTTATAAAAGAATTTACCATGTACAATGGTAAATACACTTAAAAAAAAAATCAGCCCCCATGACCCCACCCCCTCTGGCCCGGCCCCTTGGGGTCATATCAAAAATCCGACAGTGTTGTGCACTTCCCCATACATATATCTACTATGTCCCAAAGTTTCAAGTTCTTATCTCAAATGGTGTAGGAGGAGCTATTTTGACCCCCTATCTGCAAAGCACCCTCTGATCATCATGTGTTTAAAAAAATATGTTGTTAAATGTATAACTCATGAATATGTTTGATTTAAAAAGCTATAAGACAATTTATTTTTTAATCGACCCCCATGACCCCAACCCCTCTGGCCCGGCCCCTAGGGGTCATATCAAAAATCTGAAAGTGTTGTGCACTTCCCCATACATATATGAGGCGCTGCAAGGAGGAGTGATGTAAGGGGCACATCGGCCATTTTGGAGTTAATGCCATATAGCACTATTTTAACCCTTCCCCTATCATCCGAGCCTATCAGCATCATATCATTAAAAAATGTCGCTTACATCACTCCTCCTCGTGGGGCCTCATATCTACTATGTCCCAAGGTTTCAAGTTCCTATTTCAAACGGTGTAGGAGGAGTTACAGGGCAAGACGTACGGACGGACGGACGGACGGACGGCGGAGACAATCACAATATTACCGCTTTTCTTCGAAAGCATGGGAATAATAATTTTCTGCAGCGCCTGTCTGAGAATGAATACAGTGTGTACAGACTTATCACTCTGCCAATCATATTGTTGCGGGCCGGCGGGGTCAGGTGAGAAGACCACTAGGTGGGGGAAAGCTACGTTGATTCCCACCAGACTGCCTGGAATTGTAGGCCGTCTCTCACGGATAATTCCATGATGTGGCGGGTCGCTTAACCGACCGTGGACGGCAATAACTAAACCGCGTGACCTAGGGTCCTCCTGTCTAGAATCAGGTTACCTAATTAACCACGCGGTTTAACCACCGGGGAACCACGCCCTCGGTAACTCCTTGTCCGAACCGGATCACGCTACCAACTACAGATCACCTTTCCGGATCGGATGCAGCCGAGCGGCACTGCCAAGGACGTACCGGCTAGAAGGAACGGATTGTTGGGAATAAAGACCTGGCTAAACTTAGATCCGAATCATGCTGGACCAATGGAGGAAAAGACAAAGGCGAGCTTGAAACATTTCTACAATTATTATTTATTTACAATAAGTGAGGAAAAGCATGTGGCACAACAAAAGGTTTATTGGGGATGTAACGCAGGGAAAGATGAGAGAGGTGTGGGGTGCGACAATTATACAAGAAACTTACAAAAGCAGACAGTGCAGACTTAACGCGAGATTAATAAAAGAATACCTCTGGCTTCGGCTTCCCCTCCACTCCCACCTCATGTTTATATGTGTACTGTACCGTCCACCGAACAGTGATGACTCCATCTACACCTCACTATCCGAAAACATGGACCATCTTCTATCTTCTCATCCAAACTCTCTCTTCCTCTTATGTGGTGACTTCAATTGTCATCACGCCAGTTGGCTAGGTGTGGGTACCTCTCTCACCTGCCACGGCACCTCAGCAAAAGCTTTCTGCGACTCATTGGGACTGACTCAATCGGTCAACTTCCCGACCCGGATCTCAACCAATGGTACTCCATCTCTTCTGGATCTGGTTTTGACAAATTTCCCTGACAATATCTGCTGCTCTTCCTTCGCTCCAATTGGTTCTTCTGACCACGTCCTTGTCAAAGTGGACATCTCTCTGGCTGTTATCAGAGAACCACCTCACCGCCGTCGAGTCTGGCATTTCACTCAAGCCGACTGGCAGGGTCTCCGAGCAGCCATCAAACTTACAGACTGGTCTCCTATTACTACTTTCTCAAACATCAACTCATCCTGGGAATTCTTTCAAAGAAACTTGCTCTCCCTCATGCACAGATTTATCCCCTCTCGTGTTCAGTTGTCTTACCCTTCCTCCCGCCCTTGGTTTACTGAAGCTTGTGGCGAGGCAGTTGTCCTGAAACAACTTGCCTTTGCCTCATGGAAAGCAAACCCAACTGAGGGCAATCTCAGTTCTTTCCACAAAGCTCGGAACAAGTGTGTATCTACCCTCAGGAGAGCCAGAAAACAACATCTTTCTCATCTCAAGTCTGAACTCTCAAACCTCTCTCCCTCCTCAAAATCCTGGTGGCGATTAATCAAATCTGTTTCTGGTGTATGTTCCCCCTCCATCCCCTCCCTTACCTCAAATGGCCGCACTGCTGATTCCACACGTGATAAAGCTGAATGTCTAAACTCGGTGTTTGCAGCTAAATCTTGTGTCCTAAACCCATCACTATCTCTACCCACTTTACCCAGTCACACCCAACTGTCCCTGGACTCTGTATCCTTTTCTCCTGACAAGGTGGAGAGCTTGCTTTCAAACCTCGAGTCAGATTCTGCAACCGGTCCAGACGGCATCAGCCCACGTGTCCTCAAAGCCTGCTCTTCTGCTCTTGCTCACCCTCTCTCTGTTCTATTCACCCTCTCATTTGCCCAAGGTCATCTGCCATCTGCTTGGAAATCTGCTAACATCACTGCCCTGCATAAAAGGTGCAAAAACAGATCCCTATAACTACAGACCAATCAGCCTTCTCCCAATCATCAGCAAGGTGATGGAATCCATCATCGCTTCAGACATGAAATCCTTCCTCTTCTCCAATGGCTTGATTTCCAATCATCAATTTGGTTTCAGACCAGGTCACTCTACCCTGGATATGCTGCTTCTGCTCTCCCATCAATGGATGGAGGTCCTCAATGCCAGACAGGAAATCCGAGCCGTATCCCTGGACATATCACGTGCTTTTGACACAGTCTGGCACCCTGCCCTACTCACCAAACTCTCTTCCCATGGTATTCAAGGCCATCTCCACTCATGGCTCGCAGACTTCCTCTCCTGTCGCAGTCAACGTGTGGCCCTAAATGGAGTTCTTTCATCCCCTCTTCCTGTGCAGGCTGGAGTTCCTCAAGGTAGCGTTCTGGGCCCTGTTCTTTTTCTGGTTTTTATCAATGATCTCTCGGACTCTCTGGAAAATCCTCTATTTCTCTTTGCCGACGACTCCACCCTCTGCCGTACCATCTGTCATCCCTCAGACCGGCAAGCAGCAGCTTCTTCGCTCACTGCAGATCTGGATAAAATCACAAACTGGTCCAACATGTGGAACATGTCTTTCAATCCAGACAAATCTCACACTCTCACTATGTCTCTTCGAAAGGACCGTTTACAAAACCCCCCCATCCACTTTCTCAACAATCCTCTGGAAGAAGTCTTTTCTTTCAAGCTTCTAGGTCTCACTATCTGCCATGACCTTTCCTGGGAAAGTCACATTTCCAACCTCGCCTCAAAAGGCAGTCGCCGACTGGGAATCCTCCGTCGTGCCAAGTCCTTCCTCGGCCCTCTTGAGCTCCTGACCACTTACAAAGCTTTTGTCCGTAGCCTGATGGAGTACTGCTCTCCCCTCTGGGCTGGTGCTCCTGCCTCCCACCTTTCTCGGCTTAACGCTGTCGAAACCAGGGCATTTAAGATCATCGGCATCTCCCGCAATGAAGCTGAGTCTTTGGGCCTCTCACTCAATCACCGCAGGTTGGTCGGTGGTCTTTCTGTCTTCTACCGACTCCTCTCCAGCCTTGCCCCCCTGCTCTCTCTGCGATTTGTCCCCACCACATTTCCACAGGGCGCTCAAGGTCCGCCAACAACCCCCTTCTGGTAAATCTACCAAAATCACGAATCACTGCTCATCTTCACTCTTTCATTCCTCTTTTTTCCCGCCTTTGGAATAAACTTCCTCACTCTATTCTTTCCCATTCTTCCCTCCAGGCTTTCAAAACAGCTGTTCACCACCACCTCTTATCTTCCCCCATCCAAATCCTCGATCTTTTCTACCCCCGATAATCTACCCAAGCCCACTTCCTTCATTTCTCCTGCTTTCCTTCCTGAAAGTCCCTGTAATGTCCATCTTCTCTTCGCCATGTTCCCGGTCCCATCCCCATCCCATCCCCATCCCTCTCCCTTCCACAGTTCACCTAATGTGTCTGTTCCCCACTGTTTTGTCCATTCCACTCCCGCCCCTCTTGTCTCATGCCTCCTTGCTGTGAGTCATGTGTTTGCTCTCATACGAGCCTCGACCAAGGTATACAACAAAAAAAAAAAAAAAAAAAAATCACAACAATGCAGATCTTATACAGGTTGATCCAACGGACAGGCGTCAACACACTCAGACAAAATAAACCCAATGAAAGGCAAAGGACTTTTGCAGCCAGGGAAGGAGGGAGTGGAGGTCACAGTTTTTGGTACTTGAGTGTTTCGGGGGAAGGGATGCTCCGTGGTGCGGCACCCGACAAAAGCTGTGCAGTTCGGTCCACAGCTGTACGTGTGGTAATCGTGTCTGTAGCAGGAGTCCGAGTGGAGAAGAGCGGAGTCCAAGGCCGAGAATGGAGCAGTAGATAGGACATGGCAAGAGGCTTGGTCAAGGTCGTGTCGGCGGGGACCAGTACAGTAGGTGGGCCGGCGAGGCGAGACGTAGGCAGAGCAAAGCCGCAGGAACACTTTCACAACAACTCCTTCAATTCTCCACTTTCCAACCGACTTCTCACGCCTTCGACCTTCTTTCAACCAAATCCCACCGACTTCTTCCTTTCAATCAACAACAACCGTCTTCTTCCTTTCAATCTAGCAACAACCACCGACTTCTTCCTTTAGATCTACAACAACCCACTTCGCCCCCACTCTGAGGATTGCTTCGTACTTTATAGATCACGGAGCTCGGGGAGGAGCCATGGCGAAACTGACATCATCGTCCGATCCGAGCATCCCGATTGGACCGGGCCTTCATGTGGTCCGCCTTTCTGGGCCAGGTTTCGGCCAGACGCTAGTTTGGCCCGCTCACGCCGCGTGTGTCTGGGTTTGGGAAGGTGGATGGCGATGCAGCTTCCAGAGCAAACGTCGGGATTTTGCCTCTGAAAACGAGTCGCTGGATTGACGGTGGTACGCTGTGGCCAGCGAAACGAGGGTAGCACGTGAGACGATTTCACCTCAGAAAATAAAAGGAGGGAATAAAATAAAGGGGAATAATGATCTAATAACCTAACTATAGCCCATCGCAATGCACCCTCGTGTTTTCCCACGACACAAGGAAGGGATCTATCTCCACGTATACTAATGGAATAACTGACTCAGGACAGCTATCTGTTGTACGCATACGGTTCCGAGAACCGTAACAATATTTACCACATTTCAAGGTCCCGGTCCCGGTATACCTATGTCCTGAGATCCTTCAGAGTTACTGTTAGGCGGTGTATTGTGTTTTGTGACAATCTACTTGTTAATTGCACTGTGCCATGTGATCATGCATACATTGATCAAAAGGAAGAAAGACTTGCCTGAATTTCCCACAATATTCCATAAATTCCAAGGTTAAGTTGGATGGGTGCTTGCCTTGATACCGCAACGACTCTTTGATCTTTTTCATCCCATCATGAAGGTTTAATGTGATGAAAATGTTGCATCTGTTGCATCTAACAATCCAATGCAGAGTTATCTTCCCTCAAGAGGTGATTTTTTTTTTTTAATGATCTGACGATTGGATGGGCTAATCACTACCTTTAGTGTTCCACTTCATGATGATTCCTGTCCTCCCTCGCACGCCCCCCCCCCACCATCACCCACTCCTTAAACAAGACTGATTTTAAAATGTGTAGGATAGTTTAAATAGTTCTGATTGAGATGCTCATTTTCCAACAGACAAATTTTCATTCCCTGTAGAAACCATGTTAATGGCTTCCTCTGGGACAAAATGTTCTAAAACCGAGCAGTGAGACTTCTGAGATTTCTACAGTTATACAAGTGTCAGCAAATGTCGCAAATGAAAACGCACATCCCATGAAGTCTGTTCAGGTCGCGTAAAAGACAAAACCCTAAATGCATAAAATCTCACATTTGCCAGTGGTACGTTGATCTACAGCAACCATAGTAAAAGTGGGAAGAAAGAAATAATTAAATGTCCCCCACCCTCACCCCCATTGGGAAGATAACACGTAGCACATGACGGCTGCAGTGCAGGATGAAGATCACTCATCAATGGTCGAAATGTCAGACCGAAACCTTGTCTGTTTGGCAGTGATACTTGTTGATGGTGCCTGCATCTTACAATATGGACCTTTCCAACTACAACCAGTCTTTTAAAGCTATCATTAGAATACTTATTTACTTAATGCTAGTATGCATGTATGAGTATCAGATAGGAATTTTTTTAAAAAAAGATTATTACTTGGCCTGATCTTCTAAAACATAAAATATAAAAAAAGAAAAATTTGACATTGCACTTTATAAGGAAATTAAGATGCATCAAGCTGATCATACAGCCAAAGGACAAATTGTCACACACATTATCAGGTCTTGTTTGTGTCCTTGTCATTATCAAAGGCAAGACTTGATAGAAATGTGGAATGTTTCCCATGAATCAGGTCTAAAGTGGAAAGAGCTAAATGTTGCTGCCAAATCATGTGCAAAACATTCCTGTGCTCGGTAACTCGCAATCCTTGGGTTTGGGTGGCAATGAGCCAAGTCATTCAACCTTTCCCCTCTCTCTACTTGTGTCTCATCCTCTCCAAGAGCAGCAAATAGGCAAAAACAACTAGAACGGCACTCGGGAGAGCACATAGCTCCGCCAGGCTGAACAGTTTGTATTTCGTATGCCACTGATTGGATCGAGATCCAGACTTTAACCAGAATCTCATCAGCTTGTTTTTGTCACCTCCCCTACTCATCCACCTTGTTTTGTCATAACTATTCAGCAACTTTTTGAAACATCATGCTAAATATTGTTTTGGCCCCATCTCTCAATGGTGAAGAATCAACATAATTTTTTTTTTTAATTCTCGTATCCAGATGCAGATACTCAGCAAAATAGAAATGATTCATTGTTGTCAAACACTCAACCTGTCCACCAAGTTTCATGCGAATCCGTTGATAACTTTTTGAGATATGATGATATATATATCGTGTTTAGCCCGATCACTCAATGGTGAAGAATAGCTTTAAAATTATTGGATCCGGATCTTAAGCAAAATCGAATAGTCTTCCTTGTCACAAAGCCGACGTGTCCACAAAGTTTCATCCAAATCAGTCCATAACTTTTAGAGAAATTGTGCAATCCTGTATATCATTTTTGGCCAAATCTCTCAATGGTGAAGAATTATTTGAAAGATTCTCAGATCCGGATGTTCACCAAAATCGAATCAGTTCATTCTTGTCAAACACTCAACTTGTCCACCAAAGTTCTGTCTGAATCAGTCCACAACTTTTTGAGATATCCTGCTCACAGACAAACAGAGAGACAGACAGATGTGAAAACATAGCCTCCATAAAAATGTTTTTATAAACACAAAAAGAAGGTAACAACATCAAGGCAGAGGCAGGTTGCTCACCAGCGGAAATAATATTTGCCGCAGGTAGAGAGACTCGTCCAAACAAGGAAGAGGTTTGTACTGGATGCGCTTCCCCATTCGCATAAGTCATTACCTGGAACGAATGGAAGTTACACTCAAAATACAAGTTTAAATAATATAAATAAAAACCATCAAATTACTATTATTATTATTTTGAGGTTATTTCCATATCATGCAAAAGAATAATGGAATTTGATGCCACCTCCTCTTTAAACCTTGTGGTTTTTTTCCAAAATACATTTTCTCAATTTAATCCAATCTGCTACAACCACAACAGCAGCCACTGTCTGTCTGTCTGTCTCTCTCCATAGTTTGACCTTTGCCACACCTTTAGTGTATCTACTAGCAACCTCACAATGGTGGATTGCTGACGGGCTCAGACGGGCCCCCATTGCAAGTCATCAAAATGGAAAGAGAAGCCTTATTGGTTTTCTTGTTTATCAGTGTTAAAACACACAGATCTTGAAGAGGAAATGATGAGAAGTGAATTTGTCACAAAGAAAACATGGAAAAACCACTGAAATCCACCCTGACTGGCAAAACAAGTCCAACAAGAGATTACTGACATTCTTCACTTGCAAGTTTCTGGTTTAACTACTTCTGTAGCATTCTGACACAACATTGAGGTACACTGGGTGAAAACAATTCAACCATTGCTCAGGCAATACCTTGAAGTAACAACCATGGGTGGAATGGATACGATGAACAAATACCTGTAAGGTGACCAAGTAACATTAAACAAACGAGTTCAGATGCACGGAATACTTCACAGGTGGGGGTTCTCAATCCATAGCCCAATCGGTAAATCGGTGCGGCTCGTGTAATTGTTGTGATTCAAGAGGATGCTCGGATGGTTCTTTTTTTTCTGCTGCCCCTTTCTAATCTTCCGAGTGATTTGGTGACAGGATTATCTCGTGAGCAACATGAGCGGAGCAGTTCATTTTACATTCACATTAGCACGAACATGAAAACAGTTCATCAGCATGCCATTTCAAGATGCTAGTGCAGTTCAGTACATCGGTTAGAATGGAGGTGAGCACAATGGAAACAAACAGCAATGACAGAAACGTGTTCCAACACTAGCAAAACAGACCCGAGCCGATTGATATCCAGGTTTGATCAGTCAACAGGCCTGAATTGATTTATAATACAATTTCAGGAGTTCCCCAATGATTTTTCTAACTTGAAAGCCAATTATTACCTCTGATGGAAGTTATGTTTTCACCCCTGTTTGTCTGTCTGTCATCAGGATAACTCAAAGAGTCATGGACTGATTCAGATGAAACTTGGTGCATAGGATGAATTGATTCGACTTTGGTGAAGATCCGGTTCCGGACAAGAGAATTTTAATTAGTTTGTGATTCTTTGCTATTGAGAGATAGCACCAAAAACAATATACAGGGTGTCCCTAAAAAAATGACCATTTCATAGTCTAATAACATAGCTAATTCTCGCTCAAATGATCTCAAATTTTAACAAAATGTGTAAAAACTAATTAAGTTGAATGTTTAATTCTTATCTCAATGGGAATATACCAGGAATATGGATTGGGCGTGCCAGTGATAATGACAATGTGATGTTGAAATGGCCACCACGTTCACCTGACTTGACACCTTGTGATTTTTTTTCTATGGGGCTATGTGAAAGGACTGGTCTATATCCCCCCTCTTCCTACAAGCCTAGAGGAACTTAAGCAGAGAATCACTGAGGCGCTGGAGAATGTTACGCAAGACATGCTACAGAGTGTTTGGCAGGAGCTGGACCACCGACTTGACGCGTGTCGTGTCACAGGAGGTGCACATATTGAACATTTGTGAAGTCTTGAGAAAACGGTTATAAAATCTACATCCCTCTGAATCTCTTGTTCGAATTTTGATAAATAAATCTTTTATTGTTCAACATGAAGCCCATTTACTTTTGTTTGCCTGGGACATGTAGTTACTTAGATATTCAAGTTTCAAATGATGTCATTTTTTTAGGGACACCCTGTATTTGAGAGACAGGACCAAAAAAATCCCCCAAAAAACAATATATCCACCACCAGTTAAACGATTTGAGAGCTGCATTCAAGTTATAATTGGAGATTTTAGGATTATGACTAAAATAAACGAAGCACTCACTGCAAGAGACAAGAGGAGAAGCCATTGAAGGTGGGACAGAAAATGACAAATTCAATGACAAATTGGTCCACAAAAAACAAAACCTGTGTATGGAATTACGATGGACATGCAGTAAAAATTAGACAACGAATGGACAAGGATTACAAACTCGGGACCAAGAGGACCTGGAAACAGATGAACACTGAAAATCATTTGGAAAGAAAAAAAAAATCATTCGAGTGAAACAGCTCCAAATTGCAATGCCATGGGGGAAGAAATGGACCCTGTTGATGGAGGTCCGTCCCACTTTGGAGTGAAATTGGCGATCACCCAAAACATTGTGAAGATAATGTTCACACGAAATAAAATTATCAATGGACAGTCAGAAAACAAGTTCTAACCGTGCCATTTGAATTCAGCCAGGTGATGTCCAACGCCGCAGTGTCTTGAGATGCGGACTCGAACAAACAGGGTAAAACGGCCTTTGACCCCAACTTCACCTTGATAATTTTGTTCTGGTTTTCTCGAAATTTCAGGCCACTCACTGTACAATGACAACAAAGTAATCATCCTTGCATGAGAAATCACCTTAATGGTGATGATATATACATACACGTACACAAATATAGTCGAGTACAAAAGTTTGAGTCCAATCAATCAATGTCAAGATTTCTCATAACACAATTTAAAACAGCAATTGTTCATCATATTGAAGACACAGTATACACAGTCTATGTTATGAGGGTGATTCTTTACTTTTGAAGTCGATTTTTCCAACATACCAAATAAACAAACAATTCACACGATTTATCCACACTGATTAACATTTAGGGGTTTCTGAACTAAGTTTTTCCAAAATACAGTCGAGGCTCATGGGGGAGTTGGAACATGCAACGAGTCAGGATGAAACAGCAAAAAAACAGGAATAGCAGAAAGAGAAGGGGAAAACATAACAGTGGGGTTGAGGGACAAAATGGAGAGAGAGGTTGAAGATAAGGGATGTGAGGAAGAATGATGACTCGGAGAGGACACGGGGGTGGACAATACGGATACAGAAGGAAACTCTCAGTAAGGAAATTCAGGACATTTGGAAAGAAGAGGACATGGGGAGAGTTGCCGAGGGTAGAAAAGATCACGGTTTTGGATTGGGTACGATCTGAGATGGTGGTGAACTGCTGTCTTGAAAACCTTGAGACGACACTGACGTTGAAGAGAATGTGGAAGTTGAGGAAAAAAAGGGGTGGGAAAAAAAGAGGAATGAATGGGTGGAGGAGAGCAGTGATCCTGGATTTTGGTAGTTTCACCAAAAGTGGGTTGTTGGCAGACCTCATGGGCCTTGCAGAAACCTGGGGGGAAAGGGGGAAGAGGGAGGGAGGATGGAGAGGGCAGAAGGTGCAAGACCAGAGAGCAGGCAGTCAAAGACAGAGACCACTGACCTGTCTGCGATTTGAAAGAGATAGGCCCATGGACTCGGCTTCATCATGGGAGATACCAATGACCTTGAAGGCCTTGGTTTCCAGAGCATCAAGCTGAGCAAGATGTGAGGCAGGAGAGCCAACCCATAGGCAAGAGCAGTACTCAATCAAGCTGCAGATGAAGTCCTTGTAGGTGGATAGGAGTTCAGGTGCGCCAAGGAAGGACTTTGTAAAATGCAGGATGCCCAGTCGGAAACTGTCTTTGGAGGTCGACGTTGAAATGTGGTTTGCCAAAGAAAGATCATGACTGATAGTGAGACCCACGAGTTTGAATGATTGAGCTTCCTCGAGAGGATTGTTAAGAAAGTAGGTAGGAGGGTGTGCCAGATGGTCCTTTTGGAAAGCGAGAGAGGGAGAGAGAGAGAGAGAGAGAGAGAGAGAGAAGAGAGAGAGAGATGGAAGAGAGAGAGAGAGAGAGAGAGAGAGAGAGAGAGAGAGAGAGAGAGAGAGAGAGAGAGAGAGAGAGAGAGAGAGAGAGAGAGAGAGAGAGAGAGAGAGAGAGAGAGAGAGAGAGAGAGAGAGAGAGAGAGAGAGAGAGAGAGAGAGAGAGAGAGAGAGAGAGAGAGAGAGAGAGAGAGAGAGGTGGGAGAGAGAGAGGTGGGAGAGAGGTGGGAGAGAGGTGGGAGAGAGGTGGGAGAGAGGTGGGAGAGAGGTGGGAGAGAGGTGGGAGAGAGGTGGGAGAGAGGTGGGAGAGAGGTGGGAGAGAGGTGGGAGAGAGGTGGGAGAGAGGTGGGAGAGAGGTGGGAGAGAGGTGGGAGAGAGGTGGGAGAGAGGTGGGAGAGAGGTGGGAGAGAGGTGGGAGAGAGGTGGGAGAGAGGTGGGAGAGGTGGGAGAGAGGTGGGAGAGAGGTGGGAGAGAGGTGGGAGAGAGGTGGGAGAGAGGTGGGAGAGAGGTGGGAGAGAGGTGGGAGAGAGGTGGGAGAGAGGTGGGAGAGAGGTGGGAGAGAGGTGGGAGAGAGGTGGGAGAGAGGTGGGAGAGAGGTGGGAGAGAGGTGGGAGAGAGGTGGGAGAGAGGTGGGAGAGAGGTGGGAGAGAGGTGGGAGAGAGGTGGGAGAGAGGTGGGAGAGAGGTGGGAGAGAGGTGGGAGTGAGGTGGGAGAGGGGTGGGAGAGAGGTGGGAGAGAGGTGGGAGAGAGGTGGGAGAGAGGTGGGAGAGAGGTGGGAGAGAGGTGGGAGAGAGGTGGGAGAGAGGTGGGAGAGAGGTGGGAGAGAGGTGGGAGAGAGGTGGGAGAGAGGTGGGAGAGAGGTGGGAGAGAGGTGGGAGAGAGGTGGGAGAGAGGTGGGAGAGAGGTGGGAGAGAGGTGGGAGAGAGGTGGGAGAGAGGTGGGAGAGAGGTGGGAAAGAGGGGGGAGAGAGGTGGGAGAGAGGTGGGAGAGAGGTGGGAGAGAGGTGGGAGAGAGGTGGGAGAGAGGTGGGAGAGAGGTGGGAGAGAGGTGGGAGAGAGGTGGGAGAGAGGTGGGAGAGAGGTGGGAGAGAGGTGGGAGAGAGGTGGGAGAGAGGTGGGAGAGAGGTGGGAGAGAGGTGGGAGAGAGGTGGGAGAGAGGTGGGAGAGAGGTGGGAGAGAGGTGGGAGAGAGGTGGGAGAGAGGTGGGAGAGAGGTGGGAGAGAGGTGGGAGAGAGGTGGGAGAGAGGTGGGAGAGAGGTGGGAGAGAGGTGGGAGAGAGGTGGGAGAGAGGTGGGAGAGAGGTGGGAGAGAGGTGGGAGAGAGGTGGGAGAGAGGTGGGAGAGAGGTGGGAGAGAGGTGGGAGAGAGGTGGGAGAGAGGTGGGAGAGAGGTGGGAGAGAGGTGGGAGAGAGGTGGGAGAGAGGTGGGAGAGAGGTGGGAGAGAGGTGGGAGAGAGGTGGGAGAGAGGTGGGAGAGAGGTGGGAGAGAGGTGGGAGAGAGGTGGGAGAGAGGTGGGAGAGAGGTGGGAGAGAGGTGGGAGAGAGGTGGGAGAGAGGTGGGAGAGAGAGAGAGAGAGAGAGAGAGAGAGAGAGAGAGAGAGAGAGAGAGAGAGAGAGAGAGAGAGAGAGAGAGAGAGAGAGAGAGAGAGAGAGAGAGAGAGAGAGAGAGAGAGAGAGAGAGAGAGAGAGAGAGAGAGAGAGAGAGAGAGAGAGAGAGAGAGAGAGAGAGAGAGAGAGAGAGAGAGAGAGAGAGAGAGAGAGAGAGAGAGAGAGAGAAAATGTGAGATTTGTCAGGATTGAAAGACATGTTCCAAGTGTTTGACCAACTTGTGATGCATCATGGGTGATGAAGGTTGCAGTGAAGTTTCATCGGAATTGTATGTGTAGTTTTGGAGAAGAAAGCAAATGCACGTTTTTGTAGGTAACCCCCCTTAAACCACCTTAGAGGCCAAATTTTCTCATGTCATGAACAAACTTTGGTATGTCATGGGTTATGAAGGTTGTCAGGAAGTTTCAGCAGAACTGTGTGTATCATTTCTGAGAAGAAAGCAAATACCTCTTTGAGGGGTGGGGGAGCAACCAACCATCTCCCTGAAAACTCCCTCTGTCGATCCCCCTTCAGATCCGTTTTTTTTTTTTAATGCTATTTTTTTTTATGATTTTTTTTTTCTCATTGTAATCATATAATTTATTTTGTCTTCCTACCTCGAGTGTAGAACCACAGTATCGCAATTAACACTTGAAAAAAGCCCCAAGTGGCTTTACCACACAATGCACGAAACATTTGAAGAAACTTTTAAAAGCGAAACGTTTAATTTTGAGTTGTATTTATCTATGCTAACGTGACGGGTTGCGTAATGGAAGCACAAAAAGGGGAAACGTGGTGTAAAATAAAATTTCACATTTTCAGCGAGGCAGCCACAGCCTGTTTCACTGCAGAACAACACGTGGCCAACGCAGGCGAGTAGCCCTGAACTTTGTTCAAATCGATATATATATATATATATATATATATATATATATATATATATATATATATATATATATATATATATATATATATATATATATATACACTATTCAGTGACATTGTAAATATTGTAGAGTGCTGGCTTAAGCACTCCATCGAAACAGTCAATAAGAAATGGAGCCCTTGGCACGCAATTGGCAATCACTGAACCATCATATTAAACGTACACCTCCCGGAGACACCCGAAATGTCAAATATGTCCGAATTTGACAAATGAACACTTTTCTAGGAGTAGGAACTGCTTGTAAGTTTGATTCTGGAGCTTAAATTTTGAAATTCTTCTTAATTTAAGAGATACTCATAGTATAGCGGTCGCATGTGCGAAAATGAAATAAAGCAGCGATCGCTACGTCTCCGGGTGTTTATAAGCATT
>NC_140977.1:36925547-37138047 GCF_056783735.1 Eptatretus burgeri | reverse complement strand
ACCCACACACACCCCATGGTATCGGGCGGAGGTTGGACCGTGACATTCCAATTTTGGGGGTTGATGGAAAGGCTCAAAGGTAGCGTAGTCTACTATCTTTGAGCTGTCATCTAGTTTGGGTTGGTGTCGCAAAACGACTCAACTAGGAACTTTGACTCAGGAGCCAATCGGCCCATTATACCTGCGCAACACCAACACCAGACCAAACAAATCTGTCTCAGGCCACAAAACCAGTCTCAACGGGGGAGGGGGAGCCAGGAGGTGATGTGTGTGTGTGTGTGTGTGTTTGTACATACACACGTACACACACAAACACACACACACATACACACGGAGTTCCACATCACTCTCTGCTGGCATTCGCATGTGGTTCTCCACCTCCGAGCCCACAGCCGGTGACAGACCCCATTTATAAGCACTTCCCCACCATCCATCTGAACAATCATCCCCAATGAATAAATAATCGAGAGAACAGACAAAAGTCCTCAAGTTTCCAAGCCATATGATTTTACCAACTAGTACTGGACCATCTCGAGCAGAATGGGCCATGTTGAGGGAGGTTTTCACTCTGCGGTGGACAAAACAACTTGGTCAAGTCAAGACTATCCGATAGAATATAATAGATTATCTTACTTTTCTTTTTGCCCTGATTACCACTACTCGCACAACTATGGCTTTCACAAAGAGTCGGCGAGCTATCGCCGGAATCTTGAGAAAATTCCAAATTCCTGCTCTAACCTTAGTCGAACGTGAGGCCTACTCAGCTGGTTCGTAAAAGAGTTGGGCCAAGCTTCAATTCCCCCAGCCAATCCAACAAGAACGTGGGAATAATTGTGACTGTTAAAGAAGGAAAAAAAACTTGTACATCAACAACAGTAAAAACATTTGGTGAGTGAAGGGCTATCTGGAATATAGTGTGCAGTTTTGGTCACCACAACTTAGGAAAGACATAGCTGCCATAGAGAGGGTTCAGCGCAGGGTGACGAGATCGATTCCTGGCCTCGCTAGATTCAGCTTTAAGGAGCAGCTGAAGAGACAGGGCTTTATATATTAGAAAGGAGGCGGTTACGAGGAGATATGATGGAGATGTTTAAGATAATGAAAGGTATCGATAAAATAAGTGCAGAATAATTATTCAGCAGCGTAAACAGGACCAGGGGCCACAGCCTGAGAGTAAAGAAGAGGTGAGGTAAGACCGTAGTAAGGTAGGGGACTTTTACTCAAAGAGTAGTTGATGCATGGAATGGCCTCCCTGGAACGGTAGTGGCAGCAGAAGCGGTTGATAAGTTTAAATTAGAATTAGACAGGTACCTGGAAGTTATGGAGATAGAGGGGTATTGGGATGTTAGACAGAATGTTCAGAGAGGCATTGCGCTTTCTCGCGGTCTGTTGTCCAGATTGTGTTATCCACATTGAGTGCACCTACACCATCCTGTGTGCGAGTGTTTCCTCGAAGGTAGACATATAGGTGTTTAGGTGCAGATTTTGCTTTACTAGCAAGAGGCTTTGTTTGCACTGGTGACAAGGCCTTAACGACAGCGTAGTCCCCCTCTGACCTTGTGTTTTGGTAATGCCTCCACAGTTTCTGCTTTGCTAGCAGGAGCTTCAGAGTGTCCCTCATCAACCATGGAATTCTGCTTTTCTGACACAACTGCTGCTCTGGGGTATTCATTAGGTTTTCAATAACTGACTTAATGTGTAGCCACGCTTAATCTGCCGAATCTATATCCTCAAGTTCTATTACAGTGGATAAGCTCTAATATTTTAACAAATTGTGCATTTTATGAGAAAAGCATGAAATTTCTAGCATAGTTAGGTCATACCATAATGTTTATTTTCAGATGTGGAGGGAAGTCAGATTTGACCTCTGAGGACCGTGAGAGGTCAAATCCAAGATGGCCGCTCGTCACCCGGGTCTAATGTTCAAACGTCCTTAATTTTGGAACCAGACTGCGCAGAAAAACATTTACGGTGTAATTTCCAACTAAATTGGGGATGCCCATTCATTTGGTGATACCTTTGAGAATGTCAGAATTCAAGGAAATGAATTTAGGTCAAGGTCAAGATAAAAATTTATCAAAAAATAAACAATCAGTTGAAATTTGCAAATGAATACCGAGTGGTGTCATTGTGGCGAATTTAGTTATTTAGCCCCTCAACGCCCTGGTACAGGCTGGACGAACGCCCTGGTACAGGCTGACATTGCAAGTTCTGGAACAGCAAATTCCTTCATACATGCCAGCCATGTCACCAAGACCCGCCATGCACACCAGGTCACAGCTGCAAGCCTTTATACACTCCTCCAACACGCTTACCGTGAAGACTGCACATCCGATGATACTGATGCCATGCAACCTGATAGTCCACCTTTTGAGGAGTGGTGCATACAGCGAACAAAGGCCAGTGTCCACTTTGACTACTGGCTAAAGACTTTGTCATTGGAGCTTCTCTTGCTGCGGTACATTAGGTCTCTTTGTGAAGGTAACTTCCAGCTGTAAGTGGAATCCCTGACACAGATCATGCCATGGATGTTCACCCTTGATTACACGCACTACTCCAGATGGCTTCCCGTACACATCCGTGACATGACGACTCTCTCTGAAAAACACCCAGATGTCCCATCAGAATTCAAATCTGGAAATTTTGTGGTGTGCAAAACCAGCAACAAGTTCTCTGCCATGGCACTTGACCAGTGCCATGAGCAGAACAATACAATGGTCAAAGGTTCTGGTGGGGCTATTGGACTGACTGGCAATCCTGGAGCACTCAGACGCTGGATGGTAGCAGGGCCAGAAATGGCAAGGATCACTACAGAGTTTGAGCAACAGGCCACAAAGCAACAGCATGGTGCTGGCAATACTGGACACCATCACCATGATCAGCAACCTGGAGTGCAAGCAGCATTCCTGAAGGAGGTTAAGGCATTTGTGACAGTGCTGGAAGAGATGGGGAATCCATTTATAGAACACAGTCAAGACCTACTAGTCATTGACATAAGGGACATCGTGGACACCCAAGTGACTCAAACTGTGAGAAGGATCGAGACTCTTGGTGAAGAGCAATACACCAAGTTTGTGAGAGAAAGGCTGCAACAGTGTACAACACCTATCACACAAACACTTCCAAAGAACAAGTTGCCACTGTTCAGTAGGCCACCGGTCAAGATTAAGTCAAAACAGAAGGCACAGCTCGCAGCACTCAAGAGTGACTGTGGTCTCTTTTCGAGGCTGTACATCTCCTGTCAAACACGAGACGGAGACATGGACAATTTCTGTTTAGTTCCAAAATGAAACGTGTTTGAACATTAGACCCGGTGGGCTGGTGGCCATCTTGGATTTGACCTCTCACGGTCCTCAGATCTCAAATCTGACTTCCTCCACATCTGAAAATAAACCTCATGGTATTCACTAACTATGTCAGAAAATTCATGCTTTTCTCATAAAACGCACAATTATTGTGCTTATCCGCTGTACTATTCTCATCGGGTATTGGCGGCTGCATATCTCATTCCTGCGAAGTTGGCCTTCCAGATGTTGCGATGCTTTCCCAGTGCTATCCATGGTACATCTTTGGGCAGGAAGTGTCGCCAGTGGAGCACTACATGATCACTCTTACCCAATGGCAGGAGACATGGCTGCAATTGCACATCCTCATCATCCTTGGTGAATACAAGGTCCAGACATGATGGCTCCTGGCCCCTCAGAGAATCGTGTAGGCTCCACTACATGCTGCGTGAGTAGTTCTTTGGCAGCTATGTCCAACAGTCAGCTGCTGAAAGACTTTGGCTCTCCCATATATGTGAGGCTGGACCAGTTGACATGGGGTGCATTGAGGTCTCCCATGAATAGCACATTTGTAGTTGCCGAGCAATGGTGCGTGATTTCCACAAGGAATTCCAGATCCTGGTCCCTCAAATTGCCGGGTGGCCTGTACCAGACCCCAACGGCTAGTTTGTGAGAGCCTTGTATAATTATTTTGCAGAAATATTATACAAAAAAAAAACCCAATAGATAAACACAAAAAATTACAATAAAAAACCTACAAAAAACACAAACACAAAAACAAGCAGTCATAGACTGGTACTTACGAAATCGTCAACTTGACCTCTGACCTTGTCTAATAAAAGCTGTCTCTCGAGAAGGTAGCGACGCAAACCAGAAGTTTCTACGTTGTTTCTGTACCAAACCATCAAAAATCGTATGTTTTGGATGTTTGACCTCACTGTGACCTTGACCTTTGACCGATTTCGACCAAAATCTAATCAGCACTAGCATTCAACCTCCTGAATCACGTGGTATAATTTGACATTGGTAGATTCTTCCGTTCTCGAGTTATCATTTTTTGGATGTTTGACCTCACTGTGACCTTGACGTTTGACCGATTTTGACCAAAATCTAATCAGCACTAGCCATCACCTTCCTGAATCACGTGGTGTAATTTGACATTGGTAGCTTCTTACGTTCTCGAGTTATCGTGCCTACAAACAAACAAACAAACATACAAACAAAAATGGAAGTCATTAATATACTTACGAAATCTTTAGATTTCGTAACAAACACACACAAACAAACGCACAAACAGATGACGGAAGTCATCAATATACTTACAAATTATATATATATATATATATATATATATTGTTATATATTATATTATAAACAAATCTAAAGATTTCGTAAGTAACAAACAAAATAAAACTACAATAAAAGCAAACAACCCCCCCCCAAAACCAAAAAAAAAAACAGGAAAAAATCTACAAAAAAAAAAATACAAAAAAACATTTTGCATTTTTATTTGTTATATATATATATTGATGTGGTGTTGGTGTGGTGCAGGCATCATGAGCTTAAACCAGAGATGCCAACTTTTGGAAATCAGAATTAGGGAGGATTTGCAACCGACACCAAATAATGTGCGCAAAGCGCACATCTCGAGCGCGGAGCGCTCGACCCTTGCGGCGGGGTCCAGGGCCCGCCTTAGGGCCCTGGAAGCTCTGGGGTTCTAGACGCTCTCTAGTGCCCTCTGAGCCCTATTTTGGAGCATTTAACATGTTAAGAATTCCCACTTTTTGAACAAAAAAAGGGGAAAATTGTGCACTTTTTAATGTTACATGTATGTTAATATTAGTAAGTTAGGGGACAATCAAAGATTAACAAAAAGCACACAAGAAGCAATATTTTTCTTACCTTACTGGCTGGTACTACTGCTGCTTGCTTTTTCCATGGCAGCTTTGCTGAGTGACAGCTGTGTGGCTCTTTTAGCCCTTCTGATTATGTCTTTGCTGTATTCTCTCTGGTAGCAAGGGGTGCTATGAGCTAGTTTTTCAATTAAGAGAGCTTCCAGGGTTTTGACACTCAAATTGGGACGAAATTCAGTATGATTCTTCCGTACAAGACTGAGTGCCCGCTCACATGATGCGTTCGAATGAGGAATGACCAAGATTCCCTTCATCACTTTGCTCAAATTAGGATACTTCTTGGCACCAGTGCAGGGATCTGTGAGCTGTGAAATCCGATGCCACTGCTCATCCACTCTCACTGTCTCAGTAGCAATTGTAGCTATGGAGGCGTCTGCCTGGTAGTGAGCGAATTCACTCTCAAGACTGTCTATGTCACTATCACCGCCACTGAACAGACAGGGGAATTTCTTGATGAAAAACTCCACACAGTCAAACCCCACTTCTTGGTGTAGCTTAACATCCAGCACCTGAGCATGCTTGGCTAATTCATCATCTAGCGGCCAGGTTTTGAAGATGTAATTGCAGGCTTTCACATAATATGAGCGAACTGCACTGAAGAAACCTTGGATGTCTGACTCACTCAGAGTGAAGGTGGATTTCTTGAGACTCCTTTGTTCCCTTATATACAGTTTGGCATCGTTCCCAATCATGAGGTCCTCATCATTCTTCTGATGATTTCTGTCAGAGAAGGGTACATTTACCAGAGCAACCGATGACACCGATGGTTTCAAAAACCGTACGAAGATATCTTTCAGAAGACCATTCAATTCTCCGTGCAGGAGATGAATACAGGGTTCGTCTCTTTGTAGCAGAAGATTCCCCTTCTCAAAAAGCTTGTTAGCATATCGAAGGAAGAAACAATAGAGTTTTGTTTGTGGAGACAAGAACATCCTGTTGACACGTTTTTCTCTAGATTCCTGCACAGTGTTTGAGGAAGATGCGCTTTTAGTTGTAGAACTCGTAGTACACTTAGCCGCAGGGCGATCACACTTGCGTTTACTGCCAGCAGAAGAGGTCAGACTCGTAGTACCAGATCCAATTTTACGTTTGAGGAGAGAGCTTGAGGTAGGTGCAGCCAAGGAAGAAGACCTCTGATTCGAAGGTTTTGCTGAGCTTCTATCAAGTGATTTGGCAAAAGCAGAACTTAACTTGGGTCCTTCTTTGCCTGTAGATGGGACTATCACAGTCTTTCTCAACTCTGAAGGGATCTGCTTTGTAGATGAACGTGATGAAGGGCCGGTGATGCTACCTGCTCTCAGCATTGGTTTTGGTGCTGTCCCTGCTGTCTTCTTCGCAGCAGATACTGCAGTGGTAGTGGTGAATGCTGCTCCACTAGTGCTTGATCCTGCAGTGCCAGTACTGGCAGTAGATACAGTGCCGTTCTTCTTGCTCGTTGTTAGAGTCTTGGCTACAGTTGGTTGCATTTTTCTTCGTACTTCTTCTTTGAAGAAGAGGCGAAGTGGCTCCCACTGTTCAATCAGCCTGTCTAGGCACTGACCAAGGGACAGCCACCTTGTTGCGACATGCTTCAGAATCTTGTGTGTCGGGGCATCACAGAGTTCTTGGAGTGCTTTCACTCCTTTGACGCGTTTACTACTTTTGTCCAAGTAGTAGTAAATATCGATGAGAAAGTCATCTAATTCAATGGGTAAGGCCTGAGCCGCCTTCTTGGCCGTATTGTGCATCATATGGCAAGGGCATCCCATGATGTAGCACTCTGGATTTTGTTTGTGGATATAAGCAGCGACTCCTTTGTGCTTGCCCACCATGACAGAGGCATTATCAGCACAAAAGGAAACACAATTTCCCCACGGAATTTTCCTGTCACTGAACTCATGATCAAGCAGTTTGAAAATGTTTTCTCCAGTGGAATCTTGTTTGCACGCAAGCAAACTTAGCAAACCTTGCTTCACAATCCCAGCACTGTTGTCATAGTACGAAATCAGGACAGGATATAGCTGGGCCTCACCACTGTCATTGCTACCGTCTGTAGCTAGGCTAAATGGAGCTAGTCTAGCAATATCGGCAATAGATGAAGCAGTAACATTTGACAACTCACCAATTATTGCTGAAGTTTTTGTTCTTGCACATCCATACTTTGAAGCAACTTTTGAATCTGGAAACATCTTTTGAAATAGAGGTCCAGCATGATCTGAGACTGATATGGGCAAGTTATGTTCCACAATAAATCCACTAAAGAGAAGTTCCGCTCGGGTAACATCCTCTTCCTCGCTTGTCCCTTGTTTGGTGAAATAATTCAGAAGTGTACCGGTACTCGTGCTCGAAGATCTCTCCTTTGCAATGTCTGTGTGCCGTTTGCTTCCAACGTGCTTCCGAATATCATCGCGACCTCCGTGCTCAACTGAAATATCAACGCTGCATACTGTACAATACGCATGATGAATTCCTCTTTCAGACTTTCGAATACACGGGTATTGGAGACTGTATTCGGTCTTGTACTTCTGAGACCATTTCTTGGTCTTCGTAAGCTTCTTTTCTGCCATTTCGTAATCAACATCTTGGGCTTGAAGCATCAGTAACTTCGAAGTCGATGTTCCACAGCTGCAGCGCGACTCATAGAACTCTAGCGGCTGTTAAACACCGCACGGTGGTCGCGACCGCCGGGCTGGTACGGGGCCCAGCTGCATGCAGTGAGCGTATCGCATGCATATACACTGTGCATACATACCGCATGCACTGTATTGCACACATACAGCATGCACTAAATCTCAGTGCATGATCGCATAAGCGAGATCCAGACCCAATGTTTCGCTGCTCCTCATTTGAATTTGCAATTTTTTACGTACAATTTGGTAGCAGCGAACGTTATGGAGTTACCACATGCTATACGTAGCAGACGATGCTTTTCATTCAATTCTCATACTAGTACATTCTGATTAGTGAACAGTGCAAAAATATCAAAATTTCGGGAGGATAAGGATAGTGATCGTAAGGGCGGGAGTTTGGGTGAATTTTCGGAAGCCTCCCGATAAAATCGGGAGGGTTGGCATCTGTGGATCTAGATTCCGGGTGTTCGGCAGAGTCGACCCTACTGCTCCACCTCGGGGTCGTGCTCGCAACCGATCCCTGGCCCGCAACAGTACGCATCTTAGAAATGTCCCTTGAGCAATAGATCAAAGCTACAGGCTAATAAAATTCATAACATGCCAAAAATCTATTATTATGCTAATTAGCTACCGCCATCCTGGAAATGCAAGTATGACAGTCCTCGTCCGCCTCTGCAACAAAGGAGAGAAGGCTTGGCATCAAGAGACGCCACATAGCTTGCAAAGTCAGTTTGCGTGCCCTCATAGCTTTGTTGTATGCCTTTCCTGCCAGAACAAGTTCTACAGTGCCTTGCCTGAGCAGTCCACTCTCCACCCACACTTCGGCTTGTCCGGAACCATTCATATGATCTCCCATGGCCTTGAAGAAGTCCATCGATACGTGAAGGCCACTGAGGCGAGGTATTAACTTGTCCTGGTATTCTGGAACAGACCACTTAAGCTCCATAAGTCTGCAGTACAGCACTTGGTCGACTGTGAGGACTGTATGTTCCTGCCCAAAATGTGAAGATATTGCCATGCATCTCTTCATGGCGGTATTCAAAGTATCCAACTCATGAGTGGGAGCAAGGGTTATAGGCAAATATCCTCCTTCTGTCTGTTCTGGTTCCTCTGATGGCAATGACTGATTGAATAGAGTCCAAGAAGGTTTTATCTCTGAATTTTGATGGCGCAAGAAGAAAGCTAGGTCTGGAGCTTTTGCTTGTCTTGCATACTCATTGTCCTCAGATTTGCTGAAGCAGGCTTCGTCGACGGGTGCTGTGAATACTGGCTTGTATTTTCCACGAGTTATACTGACAGGATGCAGCTCCTCCAGGATATTTGGCACAATTAAAGTATGTCTTGTGGATAGCTCGAGATTTTTAAGAGAAGCATCAGTTGTTTGGCCTCATTGCCATGCTGCCATTTGAGTTGCATGGAAGGTATTCTTTCCATCAAGTGTTTCATCAAGGGTGTCAATGTTATCACAGGTGTAGTGTATGAATTTATTTGCCTCAATGTTTGGTGGAATGATGGCACCAGTTGCTTTGTCCAATGATTTGAGAGTGCTCTCAGCCAAGGAAGTGTCTACTTGCAACACCTGTTTGTAACTCAGGCAATGCCCTGCCTTGTTGAATAATCATTCTAGGTCTTTTGAACGCGTAGCTTTATGAGGAGTACTTGCAAGACCAACATGTTTTGGAGTCCATTTTTTGCCACACTGACGCAGTAGACAAGATCTTGTGCCACACTCAGAACTCTGCTCCGGACATGTTCTTCATTGTTCCCAGGGTTATCATCTTCAAGGGATGCCTGCCCACCGACTATCAGTCTCAGTAGCATATATAAACTCTCGGGAATGCATGCTATAGCATCTTCTTCACTGACAGAGAACCCTTTGTGTCCTGGAGTTTCCATCATGTCTCCACGGACTTTCATAGCTACATGAACAAGTGAAAGGAAAATGTCGTCCTGGGGCTCATACTTAGGAAAGACTAACTTTTCCTCACTCTCCTCTGTGTCTGCTTTCATCTGCAAAACTGCTGTTGGCTGGTACTTAGTGGGAATCAATACGGTTTTTCGTTCTGATATGCAACTGTCAAGAGGTTGAAATAAATTGAAAATGTCCCCAAGCTGTGACTGCAACTTTTCCTTGAATGTTCCTCTTCTGCTTTGATAGGACGGCTGAATCATGGTTGAAGATTCCTCAGCTAGCTCCTTATACCTTTCCCATACATCATTCAGAAGAATCACATGTCCTTTGTCAGCTGATTGATGGAGCTCTTGGCAAAGCCATATCATACATAGCAAGGTCTGTATTTGCTGACTCCTGCTTTGTTTTGGAGGTAGACCTGTTAAATGCGCTAAGACAAGGCAGATGATATTTGGCTTCAGCTGCAATTAGGTCAATCACTCCTGCCAGTCGAAGGCCAACTTTGTAGTCAAGATGTGAGGCTTGAATTATTTGATCACTTGTTTGCTTAGTCATGACGGAGATCAGTCGTGCCTTCTTATTTGCAGTTTGACAGAAAATTCAAAGGCTCCAGTTGACTGGCTGCACACCTTTTCACAATGAACGCCTGTAACCACCTGGAACACCTGAACTGCAACCTGCTCCCTCTGTTGAATATTCTGTCTGAGTCCTCTGAAGACGTTCTATTTTACCCTTGTGCGTGAAGTGGGCATAGCACATTCTGTGCCACACAAGAGATATGGCTGTGGAGGAATCGAATGCATTCTCAAGCCAATCAATTGTCTATATTTTTGGAGTCCCTCAGCTTTTTTTCTGCTACAGGCTGCATTCCTGAGTGTTGTGAGTCCATGTTCAGTTGCTTCACTCAGGTTTTTTCTGGCTTTATGTCAGGGCAAGGATACGGTCAATCGTTGACCTCTTTGGTGTAAAGCCTGACTGCTCTGGACGCTGGTGCTCAAGCAGATGGTGGCGAACCCTATCAAGAATTATCCGAGCAAAGACCTTGCCCGGCACTGAGAGCAGCGTCACCCCTCGGTAGTTGTTGCAGTCTTGGCGATCACCCTTCCCTTTCCAGAGAGGGACAACAAGGCCCCTCTTCCAGTCAGTTGGGATGATGCCTGTGTTCCAGGCAGAGCACAAAACTGCATGCAACGACACGAGTGCAGCATTTCCACCAGCCTTGAGAAGTTCGGCATGGATGCCACAGATCCCTGGAGCTTTGCCCCGTTTCAACTGGTTCACCGCAGCCCGTGTTTCCACAAGCGAAGGTGGACCACAGTTGATTCGAGGGTCAGCAACAGGGATTGTAACACCCTTGACGTCCAACTCGGCAGCTGGGGGATCAGCCTGGTACAACCGCTCAAAGTAACCGGCCCAGCGGGCCTTCACTTCAGACTCCTCTGTCAAGAGCCTACCACTCTCTGCTCGAACTGCAGTGCTCCGAGGGATGGGCTTGGATGAACGTAATGTGCGAATTCCCCTGTAAGCGGGACGAGAATCACCTGTCCAAAGGTGATGCTCTACCCCCTCACAGATTCCTCGCACATAGGCCTCCTTGTCCACCCTCAGTGCACGTACAGTTTTATGCCTCAGCTCCCTGAACAGCTCAACTCTGCCATTCAGCCTGGCCCTGCGATTCTGCTCAATGGTATCCAGTGTCCCTTGAGAGACAAAATTCGTCTTTGCCCTGCGGTGAGCTCCAAGACATCCACCGGCAACATCAAGGACAGTGGTCTTGAAGGCGCTCCACAACTCTTCAGGACCCCCCAAAGCACCCAGACCCCCCAAGTGTCCACTCAGCCTGTTCGCAAACTCCTCAGCTACTCTCTCATTCCTGAGCTTGCCAACATCCAGCCTAGGCTGGGATGGTACCATTCTCCAGGATTTAAGGTGCAGCTTTAGAGTTGCTACAACAAGCCTGTGGTCAGTATTGAGGAACTGAGCACTCCGGTAGACTCTGCAGTTCTGGATCATCCTCCAACGACCGTCAATGAGGACATGGTCAATCTCCTTTGCCACACCGCCAGCGTTGGAATACCAAGTCCAGCGATGAGCTTGTGGGCGCTGAAACCATGAACCAGCCACCCTATGTCCATGACTTCTTGCAAAGTCAAGGAACTTAGTGCTATTCTGGTTCATAGTTCCTGACGCATGGGGACCAACACACACCTCATAACCATCCCTATCAGTTCCAGTCAATGCATTGAAATCTCCCAAGACTAGAAGTGTATCTCGTCTGGGGCACTGATCAACCACAGACTCGAGTGTGGCGTAGAATGCATCCTTCACGGTGAGATCACTCACCTCAGTCGGAGCATAAACAGAGACCAGGGAAATGACACCTAAGGAGTGACGAATCCTTAATCTCATAATACTGTTGTGGTTACCAAATTCGCAAACCACCATTCAGGTCCCTTAGGTGAGGTATCTCGGTAAGTACATGTGTAGTTAGGCCCGAACCCGTTGTCTAGTGGGAATACATGTCATTTATGCGTGCTGCGACTCTTCAGGATAGCCGTTTTTCTTTTACTATCTTTATTTTGGACCAACCGCCATGATTACCACCACAACCACAACATCAACCAACAACCACAACCACCGCTTCACCACAACCGCCACGACCTTCACGTCACACCTCGCAACCGTAGCATCGCCACCGTTCTTGCCCCGCTGTGGGTACCGGTGTTGGACTCGTGCAGGGCGCGCGTCGAACAGCGTGTACAAAATCACGGATTTTGTGCTTCAAAAACGGATCAAAAACGACACACGCCCACTTTTTGCCGTCCAATCGGTGAGCGAGGGGCGATTTGGCCCCGCCTCCAGGACGATCGATATATGCAAATTTGTGGATTAAAAAGCCTTCACGCCCACTTTTTCTCGGGCCAATGGGGAGCGAGGTGAAAGGTCAAAGGGAGGGGGTCAAAGGCGAAGCTACGGGGGGATAAAAGGACCGTGTTCGTCAGCCAGAGTGGGGAGTCGGAGAGTCCAGAGTGGGGAGTCGGAGAGTCCAGAGTGGAGAGTCGGAGAGTCCAGAGTGGGGAGTCGGAGAGTCCAGAGTGGAGAGTCGGAGAGTCCAGAGTAAGTGAGTAGGAGAGTCCAGAGGCGGAGAGTAGGAGAGTCGGAAGCAGAGGGTCAAGACTTCGCGGGCGGTGGAGCTGCTCGTCGTGTGCGTTGGAGTCGGAACGGAGGGGACGAGCTGTGGAAAGGCGGCGACACCAGACGAGGGGGTGCTCGCGTCGTGCAGGGAGCTGCACCCGAGGGAGGCCGACAGCGCGACCTGGCCGAGGTGGAGACGCACACCAGGGATAATAAAGATCCTCTATACCCCGAGCATCAGCAACCCCCTCCTGTTTCCCCCCGCGCTGAGATAGTGCGACCAAGGGGGCCCCTTTCCCACCCCCTACCCGACACCCTCCGCGAGGCCCGCGGAGTTGAGGCGCCATCGCCGCTCCGCGTCTCATCACCAGACGGGTGGCGCGGCGACCCGGTCTCGGCCTCAGGCCCGCCTCATCCTTGAGGGTATTTCTTTTCCTTGGTTTTGGGTATGTGTTGTCGGCGCCGTCTGTGAAGTAAAATTGTATAAGTGTTGCCGTGTGCTCGGTAGTCGGTATTAGCTCTGCATTGTGTTTTCGCTTTTATATTTGCTTTTTGTGTAAATTGCATTGTGTCTTTTCTGTGTGCTTTTGGTGGAATTGAATATGTGTACTTCCCGTGTGCCGCGAATAAATGTGCTTTTGTGTTGAACTGTTTCCCGCTTCGCTTCGTCATTTCTCCCATTGAATCCTCATCTTGCTTCACCTAAAGGGTTGGTAGTGGGCTGAATACGCCCGATAATTAATCGAACCGTCGAGGTCGACGATAACACTGCTCGGTTATTCTGATAGTACGGAACGGGTCGCTTAAGTGGCCCGTGTCCGAAGTCGACCTGCGGCGAGGTGCGATCGCCCGGTCTACCCTCCGCGTGGGTACTTAGGTAGGTCGAATTTGGCGAGCAACCTATCACGCGGGGGCTGATTGGCTCGATCGCGGTGAGACCGAAAGGTCCACCCGTGACTGGTTCCCGGCGTTAGTCCGAGAGGGTCACGACTGGATTGTCCGTCCGGTGGGCGACGTGCCGCGATTCGAGTTACGTGGCCGTCAGCACGCCGGCGGGCGCGAAAATCCGCAACACTGGTGTCAGGTCGTGCGATACAAATTCATCGCCCTCCTCGCGGCACTGGTATCGGAGAACAGGAAAACGGGCTCTCCTGTCTCCGGCTAAATTCACGGGAATTAGAGAACATTGTACTTTACGGTAATTCTACATATCGACGGTCCCCTGGGCCAGTGCGCATGCGCAGCCTGACCCGGAGCCAGGGATGTTGTGGGTGTTTCAACCTGTTCAATACTTGTTTGATTATTGTCGTTCCACGCTAATAAAGTGGTCGAACAAATTGAACTCTGTTCTTATTTATAATCAAACAACTTGATGCAGTCGAGTAAAGATCGTCGGTGCTGAGGAGGACGCGACTGGGTGAAAACGGACCACGAGAACGTCGACAGTGAGTTTGGGTTTCTCGGGTACTGTACCCAATCTTCGCCCCCAGGACACTGTACACACGTGTGCATCACCGAAAATAGAACGTTTACTCCAGAATAACTGTTCCTATGGCGCCGGTGGAAGCAGAGTGCCCGATCGAGGTTGTGACTATATGGCAACACACGCAGAGGCGGCAGTGGTGGCCGCCATGTTGAGTATACACGCCACTGTGCACGTCGCCGCCCCAGGGCGGCGAGCTCGAATGCCAAGATGGAGAAACTCAAGCGTCCCTCCATAGCACTGGCCGGAACGGGCGAGGCCTGGTCGTACTTCATAACGCCCGCTGGGGCGAATACAAAACAGGTACTAAGCTTGTCGGACCTGACATAGTCGCGCAGCTACTGGAGTGCTGTGAAGAGGAGCTGAGAAAGGACCTCACTCGCGCGGCGGGTCGGAGCCTCGTGGGCAGCGATGAAGAAGACGTCCTCGCCGCCATGAAGGCGCTCGCCGTCCGGACGGAGAACACGATGGTAGCTCGAGTGGCCCTGTCTAACATGCGGCAGGGACACGAGGAGCCCGTCCGGTCGTTCCACGCCCGCATCAAGGGGCAGGCGGACACGTGCAAGTATGAAATGAAGTGCACCAAGGCGGGGGTGCGATCAGGTCAACGACTTCACCGAAGAGATATTGCGCAACGTGGTTGCCCGTGGCATCGCGGACCAAGCAATACAACTTGACCTACTCGGTGAGAAGAACCAGGACATGCCATTAAAGGACATGATAGAGGTATATCGAGGCCAAGAGTCTGGAAAACGCTCGGCATCGCGCCTGCTTGACACTCAGAGCACGGACGCGATCAGTAGTTCGTATCGGCGGGGAAAGCGACAGGACGTCCGCGCCAAAGTAGGAGCCAGGCCGGAAAAACGGAAGGCCAAGCCCGAAGGGTATGCATCTACTGCGGCGAGGTGGGCCACGGCAAAACGCCTCAATGGCGCGCCAGGCGCGCCGAGTGCCCGGATATGGTAAAAGTGCCGGAAGTGTGACCGCCAGAATCACCTCGACAAGGCGTGCCTGAGCGGCCGATCGGCAAGACCCCATCTAAGGAGACCGACGGGGATGTACGACGAGCAGACGGCAGCCTTCGTCGAGCTATGCACGGTCACCATGGCCAGCACAGAGGACGAAATGCGCACGCTTCCCCTCGCTCACCACCTGTACGATGATATGTGCGATAAGTGGATGAAACGCATATCCGACCCGCAGCCATACGTCAACCTCACTCTCACCAACAAGCGCGAGGATTACAAAGCGCTGGGTTTTAACCTCCTGAAACACACGCGCGCGGTAACCCTACCGCTATGGCAGACACGGGGTGCCAGAGCTGCCTGATCGGCATTAAAGTCGTCCACCAAATGGGCCTGAGTACCGAGGACCTCATGCCTGTATCCATGACCATGAAGGCCGCAAACAACAGAGGAATTCGTATCCTCGGAGCCGTGGTAGTCAGATTCGCCGGTAACAGTGACGACGCTCGGAGATTGGAGACGCGCCAAATCGCATATGTGACGGACTCTTCAGACCGCATATTCCTCTCCCGCGCGGCCTGCATGGACCTGGGAATGATCTCGGACAGATTCCCGACACTCGGAGAGGTGAATCTGACGACCTCGGAATTGTGCGACTGCCCGCGACGCGCGGAGCCGCCGACCAAGCTGACCGCACTCCCCATGCCAGCGACCGAGGCCAACAGAGAGGCACTACAGTCACATTTACTCAGGATGTATGCTCAGAGCACATTCAACACGTGCCCACACCAGCCACTACCGAGAATGACCGGCCCGCCACTACGTCTTATGCTCAGTGAGAACGCGACACCGGTTGCCCATCACACTCCCATCTCCGTGGCCATACATTGGCAAGATGAGGTAAAAGCAGGCCTCGACCAGGACGTTCGGCTCGGCGTGTTGGAGGAAGTACCCGTCGGCACGCCGGTGACATGGTGTCACCGCATGGTAATTTGCGCGAAAAAGAATGGCAAGCCGCGACGCACCGTCGACTTTCAGGCCTTGAACAAGCATGCGTTCCGCGAGACCCACCACACCCAATCCCCGTTCCACCAGGCGAGACGCGTACCCCTAACGGGAAGCGCAAGACAGTATTCGACGCATGGAACGGTTACCATAGCGTCCGCCTACACGAGGACGACCGCCACAAGACGACCTTCATCACTCCATGGGGGCGCTACCGGTACCTATCTGCCCCACAAGGGTATATGGCATCGTGGGACGGTTATTCATCACGATACGATGAGATCGTCGCGGACATTGGCAATAACAAGACCAAGTGCGTAGATGACACGCTCCTATGGTCGGACACGATTGAGGGAGCTACTTCCAGGCGGTCCAATGGCTGGATATATGCGGCCGGAATGGAATCATCCTCAACCCGGAGAAGGTTGCCTTCAGCGCACCCACGGTGGACTTCGCGGGCTTCACCATCAACATGACCGGCATGCGACCGCGGAGCCCCTACCTGGAAGCAATCCACGATTTCCCACAACCGCGTAACATCACCGACGTCAGATCGTGGTTCGGTCTTGTCAACCAGGTGGCATACGCCTTTAGTATGGCCGAACGAATGCAGCCATTCCGGAAGCTCTGAAAAAGTGGAGAGCGCTTCCAGTGGTCCATGGAGTTAGAGGACATATTCCGCGAGTCGAAAGACGTGATCGTACAAGAAATCGAACACGGTGTCCGCATATTTGACAAAACTAAGCCAACATGCATCGCCACGGACTGGTCGAAGGAGGGAATCGGATTCTGGTTGCTTCAAAAGCACTGCCGATGCGTGCCAGTTAGACCATTCTGCTGCACTGATGGATGGAAAATAACCCTGGTCGGCAGCAGATTTACACACGCGGCAGAATCCAGATACGCGCGCCCATAGAGAGCGAGGCTCTCGCAGTCGCGGACGCCTTGGACAAAGCGCGCTACTTCGTACTGGGCTGCGAGAACCTGATCGTTGCGGTAGACCACAAACCACTGCTGAAACTCCTTTCGGACAGAGCACTTGACGACATACCCAACCCCCGCCTCAGGAACCTCAAGGAGAAGACCCTGCGTTATCACTTCCGCATCATACATATCCCGGGAATGAAGAACAAGGCGGCAGATGCCATGTCGCGCAGGCCAGTTGGCACCACGCGACCTCCACTCATGAACCTTCCAGATGACAATGCCACCATAGCGACCCACCTCCAACCAAGCACGCACACCGACGTCCTGTCCCTCCTACGCCAAACTGAGCCGGAGTATGCAGCGACGTCGAGGACAACCTGGCATGGTGTGCCGCGGGCCTCGAATCATTGCGATCAGTAACATGGGATCGCGTCAGGGAAGCCACCAGCAGCGATGGCGATATGCACATATTGGAGGGAATGACAATGAACGGCATCCCCGACTCAAAAATCGAGATGCCAGGAGACGGTCGCGACTATCACCAGTACCGCGAGAACATTACATCGACAGATGGAGTGATCCTATACAAGGACCGAGTAGTCATACCACCCTCACTCCGCGGCGATGTGCTGGCGCCCTACACGCTGCCCACCAGGGCGTATCAATGATGACCGCCCGCGCAGAATCCTCTGTATTCTGGCCAGGCATGTCGGCTGACATCAGCGCCACTCGGAAAAACTGCGAACACTGCCACCGGATGGCACCATCACAGCCTGGAGCGCCACCAACTCCACCTATTCCGGTCGTTTACCCCTTTCAGGCAGTGTGCTCGGACTTCTTTGTACACAGGGGTGCACACTACCTTGTGACAGTGGACAGATACTCGAACTGGCCGATCATCTCAAAGTCGACGGGTGGCGCCGCCGGACTCATAAACCACTTACGTCGCGCCTTCGTGACGTACGGGACACCAGAAGAGCTCGCGTCGGATGGGGGACCGGAGTTCACCTCCACCGAGACCAGGTCATTCCTGCACAGATGGGGCGTACACCACCGCTTGTCATCGGTGGCCTTCCCTCACAGCAACTGTCGCGCGGAGATTGGAGTTAAGACAATGAAACGACTTATCACGGACAACACCAGCCCGCAGGGAGGACTTGACACTGACGCTGTGCAGAGAGCGATACTACAATATCGTAACACGCCTGACCCTGACACGAAGATCTCCCCGGCAATGTGTGTCTTCGGCCGCCCGATACGCGATTTCATCCCAATTATCCCCGGGAAGTACAGACCGCACGACACTTGGCATGAGACCCTGAAAGCGAGGGAGGAGGCCCTCCGCAAACGTCATATCCGCACAGCCGACACCTGGGCAGAACACACCAAACGCCTTCCGCCACTTGCTGTAGGGGACCAAGTCCGCGTACAGAACCAGACAGGATTCCACCCAAAAAAATGGGACAAGACAGGCAGTATCGTGGAGGTACGCCAACACGACCAATACGTGATCAAGATCGATGGCTCGGGCAGAGTCACACTTCGGAACAGGAAATTCCTGCGCAAGTTTAGCCCAGTTCGCAATGACCAGCTGCCACCCGGTCTATCTATGATGATCTAGCAACCCGAATCACTGTACCTGCACCCGTTGTAACACCGCAACTGCCTGACCTCGACAGCGAACCCGTGACATCTGCGACGCCAACGGGGCCCACGCCGGCACTGACGTCAGTATGCACACCCCGGCGCAAGACGACACCCGTTTTAGACACGCCAGCAGCACCAGGACGAGGCACACCGAGGCGCGCGATCCTTCAGACGCCACCATCGGCCCCTGAAACCCCGAGAGCCCCATCCCCACTGGGGCCCGATGTGACACCACCAGCACCAGCGATAGGTCAACACCGATCCACCAGAGCGACCAGCGTGCCTGCCTGGCACAAGGACTACTCCATGGAATAGTCACACGATGGGCGATATAAACTTTTGTTCATTCATTAAACTTAATATTTTCTCAGCCTTTATCTATTAACATAATAAAGACTCGGAGGGAGATAGAGAACATTGTACTTTACGGTAATTCTACATATCGACGGTCCCCTGGGCCAGTGCGCATGCGCAGCCTGACCCGGAGCCAGGGATGTTGTGGGTGTTTCAACCTGTTCAATACTTGTTTGATTATTGTCGTTCCACGCTAATAAAGTGGTCGAACAAATTGAACTCTGTTCTTATTTAGGAATCGGTCCAGGGGTGAGAGAAGCGACCCCCGATTCCCTCCAAATTACGAGCGAGTTAAATTAACCCTTCACGAGAAGCAAGATGGCGTCTCAAGGCGAGCGGGAGCCGGGGGTATTAGAAATGTATATGTGTAGTAATGTAGAGTCCATGGTCCAGGATGGAATCCCCGTGCAGGAAATGTTGATTGTGCAGGAACACGGACTCGCCCAACTGAACCCAGAGCCCCAAATGGGTGCGGCAGCGGCCGCGGTGTATGACACCTCCCCTTCCCCCCTCCACCAAAACCCTTCCCCGATCCCTGCCGAAACGGCTCACCCAAGCGCACCCGACATGGCCCAGCTATGCGCCATGCTGGCGGCAATGACAAATGAAATGAAAAACGAAATGAAAGGCATGAACAAACAAATGAACGAAAAGATGGATGCGAATACACAAAAATTGGATGCGAATACACAACAAATGAACGGAATGGAAACAAAAGAAATGCAGAAAGAGCTACGGGGTGAGACGCAGAACATGGGCCGATGCCTGCAGGCGGGCATGAAGGCCGTGACCAGGGAGCTGGGAATGGCGACTCCACGTGTGGGAGCAAACGAGCTGGAAGGGGGTGCAACGGCTGACAGGCCCGCGGTGGAGGCGGGTGAAAAAATAATTCGGGGGGCGTGTTGGACGAGGGTCGTGACAGAGGAATCGACGGTGACCAAGAGGGAAAAATTAAATGGGGAGACCAAAACGTGTGAGACGAGACACGAGGTGACGACAAGGGAAATAATAGTGGAGACAAGGGAGGTAAAGGGTGAAGAGTTGGCAGTGACGGTAGCCGGGAAGGGAACGATAGAGGAGAGACTGCACGGTGAGGACGGGGTAAGTGACGCACACACACACACGGAGGTAGTGGAGGATAATGGGGGTGAGCTGGCGGACTGGGTAGAGACCCAGTGCGAGCACCTGGATGGCCTCCTCCAGGAACGAGGGGAGGGAGTATGCCCCCTTGAGGCGAGTCACGACCAGGTGAGTTCGGTCGTGTTTTGCGAGGTTGAGGGGACGAGTGCTGTGGACGGGTGCACGGAGAGCTTGGGGGGTATAGAGGCCCCGGAGACCCTTGTGGGGACACGAATCCCCAGTGTGGTTGTCCCTGTGTGTGTGGTGCAAGGTGTGAGTGCGTCCCCGTGTGTGGAAGCGACCCCGTGTGTGAGTGGTGTGGTGGCGATGGTGCCGGAGTGCGTGCTTCCCAGCACGCTGTGTGTGGATGAGACACCGCGGTTGAGTGCCCCCGCGTGTGTGGATGAGGTACCGTGTATGAGTGTCGCCGTGTGTGTGAGTGAGGCACGGTGTGTGGATGAGGCACAGCGGTTGAGTGCCCCCGCGTGTATGAGTGAGGCACGGTGTGTGGATGAGGCACCGCGGGTGAGTGCCCCCGCGTGTGTGGATGAGGCACGGAGTGCGAGTGAGGCACCGCGGGTGAGTGCCCCCGCACGCGTGAGTGAACGGCCGTGTGCAAGGTCGCTGTGTGCAAGGGAGACCGTGTGTGTGAGAGAGCGGTATGTGAGGGAGATGTCGGTTGGCATGCGGGAGCACGCAGCCGCGTCTCCCGGTGTGAATGTAATGGTGTGGACTGTGTGCGTCGTAACACGCAGGTATGCGTGTGTGGAATGGAGACGGAGACGGCGACAGAGGAGAGAAAGCCGAGCAGCGGCTGTAGTTGTTTCGGGGACCGTGCCGGGTTCGCCCAGCAGTGAGCACGCGGTTCGTGCTGTGCAACGCACGAGACCACCACGTGCTCGCTTGCGAGAGTGAAGTCCCGGTCCGGAAACGCACGCGGTGGATTTGCCGATCCCGCGGACGGACAAAGTTTAGGCAGGTAAATGGATTTGGACCGGACGGGTTCTCCACGCGATCGTGTGTGTTAAGCTCCAACGGGCAAAGCACATGTGTTCGCGTGGGGAACCCCTCGAGACGTGGGGCTTGTTTTTTTTTATGCGCACGGTGACGTCATGGCTGCACGTGGGGTTGGAATCCGGCAGGAGGGGTATCTCTGCCGGATGGCCCCGTCCAAGGAGGGACGAGGAACACGTGCAGCTGCATGACGTCACGGGCAGGTGCAAAGTGCGCGAGCTCTGAGTTGCCGCGCAGGTGCTGCGCATGGGAAAAAAAAAAAAGCAAGCCTCACTTTCGGGTGTACAGGATTCCTGGGCAAGGGGTGAAAGACCCCCTTACCCTGGGCACAGGATGGAAATTAGTTAGGGGGAAGGGTTAGCTTAGTTAGACCGACTTCATGGGGCAGGGGTAAGTCCTCATGGAGTCCGTGGAATGGATTAGTTAGAGGGATTGTAGCCAGATTTAGGTTGGGAAATTGATTAATGAGATGATTTGGAGACAGAGACAGACTTTGGATGTGTAGTGGGGACGTAGCTTAGCTACGTAGTGTTAAAAGGAACGTGCTGTAGTTTAAGGGACGACGTGGGAGCACGAGTTAGTTAGGGGAGGTAGTTAGAAGGATGGCAGAGTTCAGCGGTGTGTGTGTTGAAGAGTTGTTGGTGAGTTGTGAGGTGAGTACTTGGTGAGTGAGTGAGGCCAGCGGGTCTGTGTGTGTGGAGCGAATGGGGACTGCATGGTGCGATGAGTGATTGGGGGGAGGAGTGACTCCCGCCCAAGGGACCCCGGGGTCAGTATAAAGTGAGTTAGCTGGGTTAGTCAAATTGAAAATGGAGGTCGTTTTGCTGTTGGTGGGAAAGTAGGCTCGAGACCCATTTGGAGGGGTGCAGGAGCCCTGTTGACGGGCTTGGGAGCGTGGCTGCGAAAGGTGAGTATCGCTGAGTGGGTACCCCGGGCACCAGGCTAGTCGGCCGCGGTAGGCCATGGGCCCATGGGGGGCCGGGATAGAGTAGTGGGCACGGGTGCGCCTGCTTGGTGCGGGGGCCCGGGCGCCGTGGCCGCGTGGGCAGTGTTGTGGGCACGGGTGACCCTCGGAAAGGGGCCCGGGAGGCCGGCCTGCCACGTGTGCATTTCAGGGGAGGTGCCATGGGGGGCACTCCCCGGTGTTAGGGAGCTGGTAGGCTCGGAGGCAGTGTAGTGCCCGGGGGTGCCATAGCGGAAGATTCGGCAGTAGGGCGTGGCTGCCAAAGGGAGCCCGTGTCCCAGCCAGGAGGCCGTGTGAGGGCCCGGAGAGAAAATCGGGGGCGAGGCCCGAAATTGTGAGGACAGCAACACAGGCCACGGGAACCTGGGTTTATAGAACCAATAGTTTAAGTGAGAGGCGCTTGTTGAAAGCCCCGGGGTAGTTTAACAGTTAAATGGTTAGGGTAGATTAGGAGATGTACCCCTCCGCACCATCCATCCCCTCGCTGTCGTTGTGGGCCGCTGGACCCACTTTGGTTAGATCGCCGAACTCTGGGGAGGCCATTCTGAGGCTTCGTTGGGCCTCGACACAGGACGTTAGCTCTCCCTTGTTCCCCTCCGGGAAGGGAACGTAGGGGTTGGGAGTAGGCTAGGTGACAGGATAGGTTAGCCGAACAAAGACGATAAAGGGGGTTAGGGGACGATTTATAGTGGGGAAGTAAAAATAAAAACAACAAAAAAATAAGTTGGGGCTAAATTGGGGTTTGACAAATTAAGGGAGTGGGTATGTACAGTGACAGGCAAAGGCGATAGGTGGGAGGGAGACAGGTAGGTAGGTCCGAGCCCGCCTTCCAAGTGGCCAGCACCACCGCACTCCCTCCACCAACCTCCACGGAACGGCAAAGGCTGGCCAACTTCATCTGCAGCTGCTGTGCTGCAAGGCCTGTGCCGGCCCACTTCATCTGCCAGCTGGCTGTTTTTCTTCAAGGCCTGTGCCGGCCAGTTCATCTGCCGGCTGTGTTTGCCTGCAACGGCCTTCTTCTGCGGGCTGTGTTGCCTGCACCTTTGCCATGCCATGCCCACTGCCCACGTTCACCAGCCCCGTTCAATTTTTGCTTTACCACCCCTGTTCATTTCCATGTGCGCCAGGATCAAGGCAACAGTTTGCAAGCTGCGAGAACTGCCCTGTTGGCAGCTACAACACGGGCCTGCAGTGGCGGCCCGTGCACCGTGTTTGTGTCCATTCATGCATCCATTCGTTGTGCTCATTGCGTGTGCCACTTGAGCTGGCACGGAGACTACGTTTGTGCAGCCCATGCACCGTTGTGGTTCACTGCGTTCAGTTCAAAAGGGAAGGCCTTGGACTGCATGTGAGCAGCCAGCCACGTTCCCTGTCACCTGCATTGTTTTGAGCCAGAGACTGCATGTGGGCAGCCTGGCTCCCTGCTAACTGCTTTTCTTTTGCAGAGTTCAGTGATCCTGGGCCATGGTTTAGTGTAAAATTTGTAAGTTAAGGTTAAGATGTACTGTACATATGAGTGCGCCCCCGGCATGTATGTCTTAGCGCCGGCAATTTTATTTAAGTCGTCCGTGTGAGTGAGTTTGTTTAGATAGTTACGCAGCCCTCAGGTTATTTATTTTGGGGACACGAATACCATGAATGTCGCACTCAGGGATCCGTAGGTAAAATGTACTAGGGGAAACTACACATGATGGCACACGAAAATTTGACGACTCGGGACGAGTCTGTAAAAAGGGGAGGGGGTAGTGTTGTGGTTACCAAATTCGCAAACCACCATTCAGGTCCCTTAGGTGAGGTATCTCGGTAAGTACATGTGTAGTTAGGCCCGAACCCGTTGTATAGTGGGAATACATGTCATTTATGCGTGCTGCGACTCTTCAGAATAGCCGTTTTTCTTTTACTATCTTTATTTTGGACCAACCGCCATGATTACCACCACAACCACAACATCAACCAACAACCACAACCACCGCTTCACCACAACCGCCACGACCTTCACGTCACACCTCGCAACCGTAGCATCGCCACCGTTCTTGCCCCGCTGTGGGTACCGGTGTTGGACTCGTGCAGGGCGCGCGTCGAACAGCGTGTACAAAATCACGGATTTTGTGCTTCAAAAACGGATCAAAAACGACACACGCCCACTTTTTGCCGTCCAATCGGTGAGCGAGGGGCGATTTGGCCCCGCCTCCAGGACGATCGATATATGCAAATTTGTGGATCAAAAAGCCTTCACGCCCACTTTTTCTCGGGCCAATGGGGAGCGAGGTGAAAGGTCAAAGGGAGGGGGTCAAAGGCGAAGCTACGGGGGGGATAAAAGGACCGTGTTCGTCAGTCAGAAGGGAGTCGGAGAGTCCAGAGTGGGGAGTCGGAGAGTCCAGAGTGGAGAGTCGGAGAGTCCAGAGTAAGTGAGTAGGAGAGTCCAGAGGCGGAGAGTCGAGAGTCGGAGAGTCCAGAGGCGGAGAGTAGGAGAGTCGGAAGCAGAGGGTCAAGACTTCGCGGGCGGTGGAGCTGCTCGTCGTGTGCGTTGGAGTCGGAACGGAGGGACGAGCTGTGGAAAGGCGGCGACACCAGACGAGGGGGTGCTCGCGTCGTGCAGGGAGCTGCACCCGAGGGAGGCCGACAGCGCGACCTGGCCGAGGTGGAGACGCACACCAGGGATAATAAAGATCCTCTATACCCCGAGCATCAGCAACCCCCTCCTGTTTCCCCCCGCGCTGAGATAGTGCGACCAAGGGGGCCCCTTTCCCACCCCCTACCAGACACCCTCCGCGAGGCCCGCGGAGTTGAGGCGCCATCGCCGCTCCGCGTCTCATCACCAGACGGGTAGGCGCGACCCGGTCTCGGCCTCAGGCCCGCCTCATCCTTGAGGGTATTTCTTTTCCTTGGTTTTGGGTATGTGTTGTCGGCGCCGTCTGTGAAGTAAAATTGTATAAGTGTTGCCGTGTGCTCGGTAGTCGGTATTAGCTCTGCATTGTGTTTTCGCTTTTATATTTGCTTTTTGTGTAAATTGCATTGTGTCTTTTCTGTGTGCTTTTGGTGGAATTGAATATGTGTGCTTCCCGTGTGCCGCGAATAAATGTGCTTTTGTGTTGAACTGTTTCCCGCTTCGCTTCGTCATTTCTCCCATTGAATCCTCATCTTGCTTCACCTAAAGGGTTGGTAGTGGGCTGAATACGCCCGATAATTAATCGAACCGTCGAGGTCGACGATAACACCGCTCGGTTATTCTGATAGTACGGAACGGGTCGCTTAAGTGGCCCGTGTCCGAAGTCGACCTGCGGCGAGGTGCGATCGCCCGGTCTACCCTCCGCGTGGGTACTTAGGTAGGTCGAATTTGGCGAGCAACCCTATCCCACGCGGGGGCTGATTGGCTCGATCGCGGTGAGACCGAAAGGTCCACCCGTGACTGGTTCCCGGCGTTAGTCCGAGAGGGTCACGACTGGATTGTCCGTCCGGTGGGCGACGTGCCGCGATTCGAGTTACGTGGCCGTCAGCACGCCGGCGGGCGCGAAAATCCGCAACAATACGCTCGTTGACCGGTGTTACCTCAATTATCATTGGGGTCAGCTTATTGGACACAGCTACAGCAACTCCTTGAGTATGGTAACCATCAGAGCGACCAGACCAATAGTAGGTGTAACCACCCACCATTATCTCTCCGCAATCCGGTCTCCGAACCTCAGAGAGAGCTGCAATCCCGATGTCCAAACGCTTGAGTTCAGATGATAACAGAGACAGGTGATCATCCTCTCTTAGGGATAGGACATTCCAGGCACCCACCCGAAGGGACCGCCTCAGGTTAACCCAAGGAGACCGCCGTCTGGTGGACGACACCTCAGCACCACTCCGACACACTCTCCCGCAATCTGACCCAGGGATGTTACCCCGTGGTTTCCCTCCTATCATCAAAGATTGGGGGTCCCGAAGGCTTTGCCCCAATCCCGTCATCCGGTGAGCTGCCCTGCGAAGGGAAGCTGCACAGGAGGTACTCCCACGGAGTGGGTTTTCAGATTTTTTTGCGTTTTGCGGAATGAAGGGTTTTACAGTGGCCGGAGTGCAAATCCTGCCACCAACCTCCTAATAAGAAGTGACCCAACTGCAGGAGGACGTCCGCAGACACAGTTGGGCACTATATACAGATGGCCGTTGGCTCACAAGGATCTCCTCCGCCCTTTGACAGGTTTTGTTTTTAATCCTGCTGGGTGTCCATATCCAAACACCCCCCTCACCAGAAAACCTGGTGGGGGAGACGGTTTAGTCGCCGACAACCCGACCATGGAACAGGTTAGTACAGGTTTACATGGTACCTGTAGCAGGTTACAGATCGAACCTGACCTGACAGATTTCGCTCAAGCCAGCCTGAAAGCCTTCAAGAGTATGGACGCGTACTCATATTATGTCGCCGAGTTTGTTGGTGACATCATCTCGACGAAAGCTGACAAGAACTGTATTACCGTGAGGACAAAGGTAAGCCTGTTTTATTTAATTCCACTATTATTGTACATTCGTTGTTGCTTGTTTTGTTCAGCAACCAGCGACACTTTTTTAACCTGACTGCTGCCACAAGTTAATTTCAAGTGAAGCTCTTGTCTAAATGCTGTTTGTAGAAAATATTCGTTCGTCAGTTTCCTTACAGATACATGATATTTTTTCCATGACAAACATCCGGTGTAATGCCACACTGCTGTGGATATTTCCAAGTGGTAGTTTTTTTATGTGTTATACATATCGATGTGACTTTCTGTGGTGAAACTCAGAACTGTGCGCGTTAGACAGCTGTGAGAAAGGCGATCTGGCCGATCTCATTCTGTCACTAAAACAAGGGATATCATGCATTTTAATGATACAAATCAGACAATATTTTGTAACCACCAGCTATTTAATACCAACTACTGAAATAACGTATCGGAAATTAGTTACATACTGGAGACAAAATGAAGGCCGCACAACCAGTCATGTTCGCCAGGTCGCCATTTTTCTCTTCTCAGAACCGATATCCAAAGATTCCGTCGGTCTACTTCGGCAGGAAAGCGGTAAAACTGCCCTCCAGAGCCTTTAGTACATCCCGGGCACAACAACTCTTACCCATTTACAGAAAAAAAAAATCGCTTGCTTGGAAATAACGGTGGAGTTGAAGTGGAGACTATCGGTTGTTATGGACGCGGTAATACTTTCTTGCCACTCAATATGGCGGAGCTGCCACAGTCACGTGACCGGTGACGTCATCTGAATAAGGCCGATAGGGACTCTGAATGTTGAGTGCAGTCACGTGACCGGTGACGTCATCAGAATAAGGCCTTTAGGGACTCTGAATGTTGAGTGCAGTCACGTGACCGGTGACGTCATCTGAATGTTGAGTGCAATCAGCCTCCAGATCCGCACAGTGCATGTGAACAATGTGCATTTACTTAAATGGTACAGTAGTGCCTGTCCCAAGAAAGTGCCCAAAATTGTCAATTTGGCAGCCATTTTGTTTATGCTAATTAGATGATCAAAAACTCAAAATTCAGCTTGGGAACAGGGCTCGTCGAATTCAGGATACCTTAATTATGTTAAAAAGTCATGTTCCCAACTTTTACTAAAAAATGCTTCTCGAGCCAAATACAGGGGGGCCCTTTTCGGGAAATAATTCTAGTCTAGAATATAAAACATCACAACAAGGCACTTTTAACAAATATATGTATGTATATATATATATATATATATATATATATATATATATATATATATATATATATATATATATATATTACCAATAGTAATTGTTGATGGCAACAAGGTTGGATGCTGAGTCACACGACACACGAATGCCACACGACACCGAGGATGAAACATTTCTCAGAAATACGTCTAGTCTATTGTTGGTCATGTCCTCCTCACATTTCCATTTAATTTGTTTAATTGATTAGTTTCATCGCCTCGGTTTACTTCTCTAAATACTGATCCGAGTCCCAGTCCCAGTCCGGACCTGTTGTTCCGCACCTCATGACCTCATAGCATGTTGATGACGTTTATAAATTCCCTCGCAGTCTTTCTTCTTGAAGATATCCGAAACGACGTGACCGATTCACACGTGAAAACACCTCCGACGGAAGGCGTGGCAGCGTAAACACGTGATCGTCGCCACGTCACTAGCGTGATGACGTCATCCAGGTAACACTTTTTCTCGAGAGACCGAGGCCCTTTTCTCGTATTACAAAACTGCCTCTTTCTGCGGTTGTTTATCCTTTCTCCCTCGGGTTGTCTTGACGTTTATATCCATTCCATCAACTAAGAAGATCAGAAAACGTGAACAACTTTACAAGGAGGAGGGCTGGAGGAGGTGGAGGTGTGGTGCAGACACATTGGAGAGTGAGTGGAGTATGCAAGACCAGCAGCCGGTGAGAGACGAAGTCGTTCCACTTAGTCCCAACTCCTCAATGAAGTTCATTCTCAAGTTGAAAAGTTTACTCCACATGGCGGACTATTGTACCAACTTACCTTGAACTCGTCGTTGTTTTAGTTTACTTTTACGTTTATAAAATTATGTAAATTAATGATTTAAAAAATAAAAGGAGAGATATCCTTCAATGTAAACTTGTGTCTGTTCACACAGTCCTTTGTAGTAAGTATGTCATCGTCGTTCACTTAATGGAGGGGTTGTTGAAGGTGTTCCATGGAGGAGGTTGCTCAAATCAAAGCATTTGATCTAAAGTTCTAAACACACGTGTCCTTTGTCATCAGGCAGGATCCATACGCGGGTCCTCATGAACCCACTTGGTTTGGCAGGTTAGGGTACTTGAACCAAATGACGCCGAACCAGGTATCTCGTAATGGAGGGTTGTTGAAGGTGTTCCATGGAGGAGGTTGCTCGAATCGAAACACACGTGTCCTTTGTTATCAGGCAGGATCCATACGCGGGTCCTCATGAACCCACTTGGTTTGGCAGGTTAGGGTACTTGAACCAAATGACGCCGAACCAGGTATCTCGTAATGGAGGGTATTTGAAGGTGTTCAAATGGAGGGTATTTGAATGTACAGTACATTCGTGCCCTTTTGAGTTCCTTGTTCTTCAAATAGGTGTCCTTTGGCCTCCCACTGCCCCTCCTTCCTCCAAGCAGGTTGGAGTCCAACGCCTTCGAAATAAATTTTATTGGAGGGTTTTATTTCATCACAAGGGAAAAGGTTTTCACTTCCACAAAAGTGATGCAGAAAAGCATCATCTTTTGGCTTTTTTTAATACACAGGTATTGAGGCTCATGGAAGAGCAGTGAGATGGGGGTGGGAGGCAATGGCGATGGATCAGCAGACAAAACGGGGGCATTGGTGAGACAAACTGATGCACTGTGGCGAACAAACAGGAATAGTAATTGTCAAAGGTTGGAATTGTTTCTCTCCTGTGAGTGTAAGAAGCAAAGCCTTGGCGAAGCTTTCCAAGCACAGGTGTGCTCGAGACCCTGCAGAGGTACTCAGAAGTCTTTTTCTTCTTCTTGCATATGGCAGCACGGCTGTCGGGTAGCTATCATTTTGTTGGGGCGCGACTATACCGCTGATGCTGTGCGCCCCAATACTGGTACACTGGTACTCATTTCGCCCACTTTGGAAGGATGACGGGCTGAATCAACCCCACCTGGTGTTAATTCAGTGGCAAATGGGGCTCAAACTCAGGACGCTAGGATCCCAAGCCAGCCACCCTAACCATAAAGCCCAAATAAGGCTTTACTTTGAAGTAAACACACCACAGTAGAAAATGATGTGGATACGTTCAATATATGGCAGATTCATCATGATGTATGTCTGGTGTTGGCTTAATGGTTAGGATGGTGGGCTTGGGATCCTAGGATCCTGAGTTCAAATCCCACTCAGCTGTTGAATTAATACCAGGTGGGGTTGACTCTGTCATCCTTCTGAGGTAGGCAAAACGAGTGCCAGCATGTTGGTATCCTGTGTCAGAGTGGCAACTCATCCAGGATTGTACCCAATAGCCAAGGAGACTGCTTAGGCAGCATCAACGCTCTGCACAGAGTATGGTCCCGATGGATGGATGGATAGTAATGTACTCGTCCTCAGTCATGCAAGTGATTTTGAAGCATTGTACAAGAGAAGGTGGAAGGCCCTCAAACTGGCAGTGAAGTTGTGGTTGGGTTAGTGAGAGTGGAAAAGATTATGGATACGTCCAACAGTACGCTGATATCATGCAGGTCTAGATGGACCCAGATGGACTATTCCAGAAAGGGGATATATGGGGGGAAGAAGGAGTAAAGGTGAAAGCCAATTTTGGATTGAAGGAGAGTAAATCTATCCACGTCCTCTGCCGTGTGCTTGGGCTTACACCATGTGGTCAGCATGATGTGTTATAATAACATTGGCACACAGTACGTGGCGATTGGCTTGCTCTCCGAGAGAATGAGCTGAATGTAGGAAAACAAAACTGACAAGTTGTAAAAGTGGACTAATCGTGAATCAGGGCAAAAGTTGTTCTGTGTCAAAGTCCATTGAGCAAATTCTGAGCAGCACAATGAAGAAGTTGAAAAAGGAACTCCATTTGTAGTTGTTAGGTGAGTCACTTAGATATCATGCAAGGCATTGTAATAAGGGGGAGGGTGGGGGTGAGAGGGGGGGGAAGGGGAAGGGGATTGAGTAACATAACATGAAGGAATGTCAAATATCTCGCTTGGAAAAACAGTTTCAGAGGCAGCAGGATATCTCGTCTTGGCGCTCAAGTCGAATACAATAAAAAGTGGTCTGATATACTTTCAAGTTTTAAATTTTGAAAGTGCTAATAGTGTTGTTTTAAGTGTTTTTCTTTTTATGATTATAACCATATTTGCTGAGCAGTAGTCTGATAAGATGGCACAAATGTAGTGAACTTGCTTGATAATTATGGACGAGGTGGTCTGTGTTTGCAATTCTCAGTGTGACCATAAAGGACTGGTGATTCACAGAAGGGCAATGAATCATTGAGTGCGCTGTCCTTCTTTCGTCCGTCGGATGCATGTTAAATTGAGGGATCCATGCGTTAACGTCATTCCTGTGAGCTTCAATCGAACATCAGGCTGCTGGGACTGCTTCTGGTTTACTTCAATAGCACAAAACTTTCAGATATATATATTTTTTTTAACGATGGTTAAAATCATTATTTTATTAAAATTGAAGTAACATTGCACAGGGTATCGTGTTCTATGAATTCTGGGTTTCATACACATAAGGTCAACATCACCTGGGTGTGCTCTGGCTTTCAAAAGGAATTAGCCACTGTGACTAATCCAGGTTTAGAATGATTAGCCGCAGGAGAAAGGAAATAGCCACATATTTTATTCAAAAGTTTTTTTTTGTTTTTTTTTAGCAATATGAAATAATAAGTTAATTTTAAGGCAGATGTGTGAGGTTGGTTGGATGAGTGAGTTTGACGTGTGAGATTGGTTGAATGAACGACCATCAGGGGAGGTGGTGATTGTGAGGGATGGTGGTGGTGATGATGATGTGTGTGTGTTATGGTTGTTGTGCCTTTAGTGGGGGATGGAGGTGGTTGTGGACCAGGATTGGACCAACCTCATGCCAGTCAAACTCACTCATCCAACCAATTTCACACATCAAACTCACACTTCCAACCAAAGTCACCCATCAAACTCTCTCATCCAAACAAACTCGTACTACCACTGATTGTGTCAAAACTCACCTGGCAACCATTGACCCAACGAAGCATGTAGTGCCGAGTAGCGCCGAATCATTCCGGGGGGAATTTATTTTTTCAAAAAAATTAAAGTAACATTTTGAGACGAGAATCATGGGAATCATGCGTAATTTCGGTCGATTTTTTTTATTTATTTTTTACTAGAAAGTTGTTTAAAACTACTAAAGTTAGTATATGTAAGCTTGTACGAAATCACGCGTGATTCCCGTAATCAAAACATACAAAATGCCGGCCGTCTCAATGGAGGTTGAATTCTGTGCTAAAATTACCCAAAATTCATCTAAAACTGCTAAAAAAAACAAACCACTATAAATGGATTAGCCACAGTGGCTAATGGGTGGTTTAAAATATTAGCCACAGGTAAGGGGGATTCGCCCTGTGGCGACGTGGCGAGCAGCAGCGCACCCCGAGATCACAATAAACATTTGATCTATTAATTAAATTGTTAAAACATTAAACAATGGCACTTTTGGCAATCGAGCATCATGCCAGGTTATGCCCCCCCCCACTCCTCCCATCCCCCTCCTTGGTTGGGAGAGGAGGACGAGCTTGGCTTGCCCTTGTTTGAAGATTGATGTTCTGCTCGGAATCAAAACTATTGCATTTAAATATTTATTTTCAATATGCAGAAGGGAAATTGATATACAAACAATGCTCAGTCTCCACTGGAATGCACTGAGTGTAACGAGTGGCCCCACGATGCTGTTCGACTTTAAACGAGGAAATGAGGAGACCATTGGCCTATCGCGCTCCTGAGTTAATTTTTGCTCCAGCTTTAAAACAACAATATTCTTGATGTTTCACTAAAGTATAAGTAACCTGATCTTCATTGTAACCCAGTGATCCAACCTGTTGTATGCCTGGTGTTGGCTTAATGGTTAAGGTGGTGGGCTTGGGATCCTAGGATCCTGAGTTCAAATCCCACTCGGCTGTTAAATTAATACCAGGTGGGGTTGACTCTGCATGTCATCCTTCCGAGGTCGGCAAAATGAGTGCCAGCTTGCTGGTATACTGTGTCGAGTGCTGACCTGTCCAGGATTGTACCCAATAGCCAAGGAGACTGCTTCGGCAGCACCAACGCTCTGCACAGAGTATGGTCCCAATCGATGGATGGATGGATCCAATCTGTTGGGAAATAGAAGGGAGTGTGGTAAGAGAAACGTGATAACCACGGAAAGCTAAGTTAGGTTAACATGGTACAGATATCTTGAGGCTGCAAAACTACACCTTTTGAGTTGGCATTTGGCAAAAATGTATGAACATGGGATTTTTGTCTTTTTAATACATCAATCTACACTATCCCACCAAAAGTCATGGAACACTACTTTCCAATGCATTCGATTTGCCTAATCATGAACGTCATGTAAATAGTAGGCGACCAATCTCATTACTCAGTTTCATTGCAAAATGTCACAAATTGAGGCAATAGAGTTATTAGGAGGAGTGATAATCAGCTGGCCAAGAGTGGGCCAACGCCATAATGGGAAAAAGTGCCTTGGCGATCCCCAAATCGACATGTCGGGAATGTTGGGTTGATGTATAAAGCTATATAGTCCATGGGCCCAGGCCAGAAATTCCACTTGTCGGTACCATCTAAGGAAACCAATCCTAGTTATGATTTTTGAATTGGTGTATGTATATATAGATCATATTTTGATGTGATAACCATTGCAGACTGGCAGCTTATTGGTAGTTATCATCTCTGGAATATACCCACCCTCCGCATAATGAAAGCGAAAAGGCAAACTCAGAAACATTCACTAATGATGTAATTGCTGTTTCCACATGGGGCGAGAATGAACTGCAAACCACAAATACATGTCTGAAATGCTTTATTTCTACCATCCGAATAATCCTTTCTGTCATTCCTGAAGGCAGAATTTGTTTTATGGCAGAAAGGGGCGAACAATAGGGCCGATCAAAATGTTGCTGATTAGTGATTTTCAGTACATTTTCATTTATAATATTGTCATACAAGTTCCCTGGGTAGTGCTACTGAACCGCAGTAGCCTACAACATGCACATGTTGTATGAGGAAAACATTTATGAACATTTTACAAGTTTTTACCACAGTAAAAGGAATTGCCCTTCCCCTACCCTAGTTCCAACAAGCGTTCAAAATGTGAAATTTACGGATAACCCAAATTTCACCACGCTACTGTGGCATGTTTATGTACTATGTTTTACTCATGCATATTTGTAGCTATGAATGTCCTTGTGATTGTGCCAAAGCATTCACACCATGGATCAGTAGTCTCGTCTTCATCAGAGTCCTCGAGGTCGACAACCTCTTCCTCGACATCAGTGGGCTGGTTGCTGCAGGTTCGCAACTTGCACATGTCAGTGCACTTCAGGCTATTGGCAAGGCACGTGCAGTCTGGGAGTTTGCACGACCGTCCACACTTGCAGGAAAACAGTTGCAACACTGCATCCGGTGCTGGAGAACCCTGCATCCACTCGATGGCCAGCTTCCCGTCATCATCAGTGGTCCATCCACAACCCTTGGGACTTGGATCATAGGGTTGGCATTGCAGACAGTGCCTCCAAATAGCAGCATGGTAGTTTGCACGGAGGACGTGCATGAAGAGGCAGTCTTCACATGGTGGAAGCTGACTGGACTCTATCTCTCCCCGTCTGGCACAGAAGAGTTGATGTCGGAGTTCATTGACTTTCGTGGTGTTGGTAGACGGCACGTACATGTGGCAGGTGACCTCTTGCAGCTTCTGAAAGAGCTCGGTGGATACTTCCCATGAATGACCGAGCTGACTGAAGGCCTCTTGGTAGGTCTTATCCGACTTCATTTGCTTCAAGGCGCCCATCTTTCCCCGGCCTGCAAAGGCACTGACTGTATGACAACCGGAGAACACGTGCAGTCCAACCAGGGCATCACAGACACTGTCTCCCATCGATCTAGCAAGCTTGTCAATGTCTAGGAACCGTGTGCAGGTTTGCGTACCACACTTCTGATACACGGGGCATGGGATGTCCTTATTGAAGGCAAGACACAGCACGAGGACATCTGTATCTTCGGCAGTGATCACCACAGCCTTGTACCCAGCCTCTGCTGCATGTAGAGCATGCAGAAGTATTCGGGTGTCTGCTTCCTCCTGCGTGGACTTCAGCTCTGCCACTTCCTCCCAGTGGTCCTTGGTTTTTTTTTAATTTTTTTTTTGATTTTTCCCCCAAAACGTCAATATCTCAGAATGGTAAAATGGTAAAAATGCAAAATACATACACTAAGCTGCTCTTCTGGAACGGTTATCACATATTGAAATAATCATATAGTCCATACCAATAACTTAGTAGCCCTAAAGTTTGGTTTCCTCAGATGGTACCGATATATGCCTGGGCCCATGGACTAATAATTAATTGATACAAACCTGGACCATCAATCTGGAAGATCTTTGAAAAATAATTTCAAGATGGAGGCGAATGCCATGATGGACTGTTTATGTGAACAGATGAAATTCCTCTTTTTTTTTTCTTTTTTTTTACATCGTCGTTAGGATGCCATTTGAAGGTTCGACAACAACAATCATAATATCTGGACCAACTGGTGTGTGCAATAAGCAATAAAAGCTGGAGAATCCTACTTCCAACTATTTGAAAAACTGGAAGCACATGTTGGAGTGAAGGGTTTATCCTGTCATTGCATATGGGTAGTCTTTACAGGAGACAAAGTGACTACACACTAATGTTTAATTGTTTTGAATTGTCAACATGATTGTGTCCTGTGACTTCAGTTATTGGAAGTGTGAGTATTTTGTTAATATTAATCTTTGTCTGTGTTCTTATCTGGTCAAAGCAAGTATTTAACTTTTCCGTGCAGTGCTGGGTGTATGTGTAGCCAATATCGTATGCAATGGGTGTAACATGCTATTTACTTGTTTCAGTATATTTGTAGCTTTCCTGTTTTCCATGTGGGATGATTGTGGAATGAGCTTGCTAACAACTGGAAGGGTGTTTTTGGGGCCATTAGAGATGTCAGTTTCTCTCTAATTTTGCATTACCTTTTCCTCAGCCTTTCTATGAGAACGTGGCCTACACCATGGATTTAGACGGAGGAGGAAATGTGAACAAGAATGGAAGGGATAGGGAACGTGAAAGAAATAGGGACAGAGACCGAGAAAGAAATGGAGACAGAGAAAGGTACCGGGAAAGGAAAAGGGATGGGGACAGGAACAGGGATGAAGGCAGGGACAGGTACCGGGAAAGGGATGGGAACAGGGACAGGTACCGGGAAAGAAATGGGGACAAGGACAGGTACCGGGAAAGAAATGGGGACAGGAACAGGGATGGGGACAGGGACAGGTATGGGGACAGGAACCGAGAGAGAAATGGGGACGGGGACCAGGAAAGAAGAGTTAGGGAAGACAGGGAGAATGACAGGAGGAGAAAGGCAGATATGGAGACAGCTAAGATAAGAGAGCGGGAGAGGGATAGGGAGATGGCGATGATGAGAGCAAAACAAATAGAAAAAGAGAAGCATGAGAGATCAATTCCATCTTCTCCCCCAGTAAACATGGGTTCTGTTCCAGAAGATAAAGTTCAAGGCACAGGTGAGAATGGCACAGGTTTATTTTGTGAGCAGTTTCCCTTGATTCTCATTTAATAAATAAATAAATAAATATTTTTTGGAGTTGTGATTATAACTCATCCATTGAGTTGTGATGAGCAGTGGACCTGGCTTGGCTGATCCTTTTTCATTTTCTATCTTCTCAACTCCTCCCCTACTCCCCAGGCTGCTGTTCTGGAAAACGTGCTTGCATCATTATAGGAGGTTTAGCTCTACTCATCGTCGTCGGTGGAGCTCTTATTGGTCTTCTTGTCTGGTGTAAGTCTCATCTCACCACCAGGAACATTCACTGCCTTCAGAAAGTAATCACAACCCTGAATGTTGGCACATTTTGTTGTATTACAGCCTGAATTTAAAATTGATGAAATAGAAATTAAAAAAAAATTTGTTACCGATCTACACAAATTACTTCATAATGTCAAAAGTGAAAACATGTTTTTAGGAATTTTTACAAATTAATTATATTTTACAAATTAACCCTTAATTTTATTCCACTAAAATTAATTTACTATTTTACAAATTAATCCCAAAGTTTTACCCCATGAGCAAACAGTTTTATTGTCAAGTCGTGAGATGACCAGGTGCGAAGGGATGAAATGTGAAGATGATGAAGTTGATTGGGGTAATTTGATAATCTTCCACACCACCTGTTTTGACAACTTTTATTTTTTTGGTCTATTTCTTTCTGAAATCCATTATTGTTATTTTACCATTCCCTGCAGTCTCTTCCCGGCATCAACCCCCCACCCCTTTCAACCATAGCCATTAAACTCTTCCCTGTCTTCCCTAACTCTATTCTTCAGAACATTCTTGCAAGGTGTTAATTATGCCAACAAAATTTGGTGAATATATATATATATATATATATATATATATATATATATATATATATATATATATATATATATATATATATATATATATATATATATATATATATATATATATATATATATAATTGACTCCTCCAGCCGAATAAGCTGCGAAAAGCAACCCAAGAAGACTTACACAAGGTAAGTGCTAAACGCTGTTTCAAACCCTTCCCAGAGTTCCTCAGCAACTATAAATGACGTTCACACATAGTACACACATAAGATTCCAAATGCCATACACTCCCTCAGTTACTGGACCGATTTCATCACTTATTGACGAATCATAAGCGATAGCATAGACAGCAATGCATACCAATGAGGCTCCCAAGCGCCATTATTTCATTCAAATCTGAACACGTTTCCAATGGCATCTCACCTTCCTCACCTCTCGCTCACCAAAAACTCACCATCTTGACCACCAACACCTCCTGGGTGGGTACGCGGGATTGATACGACTCTCGTCCAGTCACCAGAACACAGCAAGGAGGTGGGTGGGGGGCGCGGAAAGAGCAATCCGGGAGTTTGGTACAGGAGCTCTGGGACGTGTCACGCTAGATGTGCGAATGAGACCGCTTCCGACCCCGGGAGCCTGGCAGGCGTGGCTGGGGCTGCTGTGGCCCAACAGAGAAGCAGGATTTGGGTCGTCACCCCACCCTTTCCCTGAGGCTTATAAAAGGCGGATCGTGGAGCCGCTGGCTCTCTTCTTCACCTCTCTGCTTCGCCCTCTTCTTCACTGCTCTTCATTGCCTCTACCTGTCGCTGGCTCATGGTCTTCTAGTCCCTGACCCCCGGATCCGCAACAACATACATATATATATATATATATATATATATATATATATATATATATATATATATATATATATATATATATATATATATATATATATATATATCATGCTTTCCTTGGGTTGACAGGAAAGCTCATAAGAAGCATACTTCCTTTTGAACTGTCTAGTCTGGGTTCATCCATCACGGCGACCACAAACTGTCATCCTGGTGTGTTACAGGCTGGGCATTGCATCAGTAAGTGTGCTATTCTTCAGATCGTTGTTAATCAGCATGTCCTATTCGCTGTTGGATGTTAAATAACCCATGTGTTTCACATGAGTATGCAACAGTTTGCCAGCACCATGGCAAACCTCCAAATTGCTTTCATGATCCCAACTGGAAAAGGTTATTGAAATAATTCTTCTCTCTTTTGCTCCCAATGTTTCTCCCCATGACCAAACAGTTTTATTGCCAAGTTGTGAGGTGGCCAAGTGTGATGGGATGAAATGTGAAGATGATGAAATTGATTGTGGTAATTTGATAATCCTTCACACCACCCATTTTGACAACTTTTTGTTTTTGTCCATTTCTGTCTGCAATCCATTATTGTCATTTTAACCTTTCTCTGCATTCTCTTCCTGGCATCAACCTTCACTCCTTTCAACCATAGCCATTAAACTCTTCATTCTACCAACACCTATTCCATTCTCTCTTCTCAAGGTTTCTGTTTGCTTGTCTTTCACCAGCTCGGTCCTCCGGGGATGACGATTTCGTGAAGGTGTACAGAGCCGATATTGATGACTACGCTTTCGTTTGTGCAGACAACTGGAGGAAAGATGATACGAGTTTTGTTTGTCAATTGCTTGGATATACCAGGTGTGACCTACTTATTTGAAATGAGGTTGCATATGGTGATTAAGCATGAATGGCAAATCCACAATTGGGAAGTGATTAGTTATAGGATGAATGGCAATTTGGGTTGTTGAAATTGACACCAAGAAAAAGTATGAAATATAATTTCAATCACTTTTATCTTTACTTCCACCATAGAAGGTGGATGGAGGTTATGTTTTCATGCCTGTCTGTCTCTTTGTGTGTTAATTTGTCTGTTGGTGAACAAAGTATGTCAAAAAGTTGTGTATGGATTCGGATGGAATTTGGTGGAGAGCTTGGGTATGTGACAAGGATGAAATTATTAGATTTTGGTTAAGATCCGAATCTGTATCTGGATCTGAGAATTTTAAAGTAATTTTTTTTCACTATTTAAAGATAGGGCCAAAATCGATATGTTGCAGGATTTCTCAAATTAATGGATTTGGGCAAAACTTGGTAGGCAGGTTGGTGGTTTAATGAGGAAGAATTGATTCAATTTTTGTGAAGATCCGAATCCGGATCCGAGAATTCTTTCAGTGATTCTTCACCATTGAGTGATGGGGTTAAAATGACTCGTGTGGGCCCGTCGGGGCGTGCCAGTATGTGCAGCTTCGTGCCTGCAGTATCAGGTCCCCAGCATCAATTGTGACGTCATATCAAACGAAGAAGAATAATTGTGACCCCCCACTCTCTCCCCCTCTCCTCCCTCCTCTCTCCCCCCTCCTCTCCTTCCTCTGTCCCCCCTTCTCTCTCGCCCCTCCTCTCTCGCCCCTCCTCTCTCGCCCTCCCTCTCTCCCCTCCTCTCTCCCCCTCTCTCCACTCCTCTCTCCCCTCCTCTCTCCCCTCCTCTCTCTCCCCTCCTCTCTCTCCCCTCCTCTCTCTCCCCTTCTCTCTCTCCCCTTCCCTCTCGCCCCTCTCTCTCCCCTTCTCTCTCTCACCCCTCTCTCTCCCCTCCTCTCTCTCCCCTCCTCTCTCCCCTCCTCTCTCCCCTCCTCTCTCCCCTCCTCTCTCCCCTCCTCTCTCTCCCCTCCTCTCTCTCCCTCCTCTCTCTCTCCATCTCTCTCCCCCCCTCCCCCCTCCTCTCTCACCCCTCTCTCTGTAAATGTATTCACAAATGTCTACCAAGCACAACAATTAATTCCAACCTTGGGAAAAAACAGCTTTCAAACCCTTGGGAAAATTCAAACCTTGGGATTAATTAATAATTTGAACAATTAATTGAAACCTTGGGAAAAAACAGCTTTCGAACCTTAGGAAACACTTGGGAACCAGCTGAAATGGATGAGGAAGAACGATATCAAACTTTGAAAAGGCACACACTCAGGTCCCCAGTGTCGATTGTGACGTCGTACCAAACGAAGAAGAAGAATTGTGACGTCAATCGTGCAAAAAAAAATTTTTTTTTTTAAATAAACATTAATTGTGACGTCATTCGTGATGTCATAGCGCCGTGTCCTGTCATTAGTTGACAGATAAATAGCCGTAACTTGGGAACCGCTTGTCCGATTGATATCAAACCTTGAAAAGGCACATCCACGGGGCCCCAGCAATATTCTTAGCAAGTTTCAATGAGATCGGACCGGCGGTCGTCGAGAAACGACGGTCGCATACAGACAGACAGACACACAGAGATTGCTGGAATTATAGATAGATATAAAGCAGGATATCTCAAAAAGTTATGGATAGATTTGGACGAAACTTGGTGGATGAGTTAGTTGGGTGACAAGAACAAGCCGATTCGATTTTAGTTCAGGTCCGACTCCAGATCTGGCCCATCAGTGGGATACAAAGCGGAAACTAATCAGCCTGGCAGAGATACGTGACCTACCGATTGCCGTTCTAGTTTCTCTTTATTTTTGAATTATGTTGGTCTTGATATTTGCTTGATTTGTCACTGGATATTACACTGTTACTCACAATCCCACACCTCTGTTACTTACAATGTGATTCTTCTCATGAGTATTAAAATTGTGCCTATAATGTCATGTGAGCAAGGTGAAAAAAATTCTAATTGATAATTATGGAAGGCAAAAGCAGAAAAATTAGAAATTAACTCATTACTGACAGATCCAATCCCTGTACATACGATCACATATAGTCTTGCAAATTAACTGTTACTCTCAGTCAGATGTATAAAAGTGAATGGAATTTGCTCAGAGTTCAGGTCTAATCTACTTTTATTGGAGCAAAGTGTACGGTAAACTTTGTTAAAGGAAAAACAACTTTTATGTCTCAAGGGGTTAATTTTTATCAGATGCAATGATCACAACAAACTGGTTAATAATAGTGATGGGTTGTTAAATAAATGCCAACATTCACTGTCAATAAACACTACCAATCCTGTAACTATAATTGTGGCTAATAATCGAATTATATTTGTTTTGGCCCAAAATTGTACACGGAACTTGGACACATGAGGAGGCCATTTGGTTCATCACACTGAAACTTTGTGAATGCCACATTCATTCTACCTATAAATTTATATGTCAAGTCTCATCGAAAACTTAGAAATCAGTACGTGTTGGTTCCTTGCTTGATGCTTGGCATTTAAAAGGATAGAGAATGGAGAAACAACGCTGTGAAGGCAATGGGAAACCACCCAGTAACAGTATATCCCTTGCCAAGAAACTGCTTTGGCAGCACCAAGCATTGTAAAGAGTGCGGTACATCAACGTCAAATCACGATTATGTACTCAATTTCACTGTAAGAGGGCTTGGGGGTGGAATAGGATTGGTGAGGAGGAGGAGTAGGAGAACACCACATGTGCCATGCAGGTTTCTGCAGGGTGCACATGGTCCACCAACATCCCTCTTCTGGGAAAACTCTCAAAATCCACTTATTATGGCCTTGCTGGACATCCTGTGATGTTTTTGTGCTATAAAATGCAACAAAACTTTTCCCACAAATTTGATGTTTGCTGGGACACACCTGAAAATTATTTTTGGGAGATATTGTAACCATGTTTTGCTTTGCCGGGCCACACTGTAAAGTTTTTGTGTTGTAAATTGCTAAATGTTCAATTTTGAAGTTTTTGTGATAGTTATGGTCAACCGGTTGGTTATAGAGCCTGGTGTTTGCTCAGTGGTTCAGGTGGTGGCTTGGGATCCTAGGGTCCTGAGTTCAATCCCTGTCGGCCGCTGAATTAATACACCAGGTGGATGACTCAGCCTGTTATCCTTCCGAGGTCGGCAAAGTGAGTACCAGTTCCAGTGTGTGTACTAGTAGAGGGGCACTGCATCAGCGACACAGTTGCGATTCAAGAAATGATAGCTACCCTGGCAGCTATGCTGCCATACGACCACCAACCGGTTGGTTCAGATACGGTGAGTTCCCCACCTAAGAGAATGTTGCGTTACCGTGCCGATTGGAATCTCCGTGCTTGGCGAATGATGTGCTGAGGCGAACTTTGCCAAGATCTTATAGTCTGGCCGAGCAACCAGTGTATCTTCATGTCACCAAACTCTTCATAGTCCGTGACCGTGCCAATCTCTATCGCAAACAGATTTCCCACCTCGCCACCAGATAACACCGTCGTGAGCAAGCAGGATGAGCCAAAACCAAGTTAAATTAACAAATATATTGGTGTGTATGTAAAACAACAAGAGCAGGTATATACAAAACAGCAATCGCAATGATAATAAAACATAACCTGAATAGTTGACCCCTAATCTGATTATACCCCCATGGAACAGATCATCGACGAAACTCGTCCTTAAATAGCTAAACTTTAAGGCCTCAGACACACTCCACTGAAGACTGGGGGCGCACAGCAAGGACAGCAGGGTTCACTATGCTTAAACCTGTTATTGGAGTCGTGGCAGCAATGTCCAGCTCTGGAATCACAAGGAGGGGGAGAGGAATCACAGGCTTGTGGGGAAAGTGTGGTACCGGCAAGCGAGACGTGGATGATTGCGAAGGTGGGTCGTTGTTTGGCTGCTGCACCCACTGACTGTCAACCACGTTGATCTCTTCTGAATCTCCGAGGCATCTTCCTTCTTCCTTCTTCTGCTCTGGCCCACACCCCAAGCTGTGACACACTTTGCCCCCTCCGCTCACTCTCTATGGGCTGATGATCCAGCCCGAGGACGGCCGAGCCCTGAATGACCCCTGACCTGGCCAAGCCAGTGAAGTCGTAGGCCTTGCCCGATTGGGTCTGGCCTTCCCGCACAAAATTCTGGCCTGGGGCCTAGCAAACACCCTTTGAAGCACATTTAACAGCCAAACAAAGGTAAGAACATGAAATAAAGGTCAAATGGAATGTAACCTAATTTTAGACACGCGCTGGGGTGGGTTGCACATCTCTTGCTATATGAATTAGTGACGCATATTTATCACAACGTTTCATGACTTGATTCTTATTCAAGACACAGTATGTGAATAACTACGCCATAATAAACATTTTGTTAACTTCTTAGAGCCATATCCGCAACACTTTATATATCCATACACACATTAACTCCATTATATTAAGATTATTGGATACAATTATTGTGTTTATTGCATTCTGCTGTTCGAACAACACTGGCACCCTGAACAAATTGCAAATTCCTACCCCGATTTCCTGTGTTGGAGTAGCGACCCGTTCAGGGTTGTGCTCCCGAGCCAATTAAACTACCTCGGCAGCCGCATGCGCCCGATTGCGCAAGACGGAGCATCCATCCATCCTTCCGTGAACGTGTACACGCAGTATGACAGAACCTAAGAATTCATCCAGAGGTTCCCAAACCTCATTTGGTTGTGGTCAGCAGCAGCTCTGCACAGTGGCCGCTTGGTCATTTTGAAACGACAGCTGTTGTAAATGACGGACACGTTGGGTCCCTTCCTTACAGCCGTGTGAGTCTAACAAACCATTGCCAACAGTTTAATTTATTTAGTTTTAAAACGTTTTTAACATTCACAGCTTCTTAGTGATGCTTTCATTTCTCTGATATTTTCATTTTCTCAACATCCAACATGTTTACGAGCATCGACTAATGGTTGTTGTTGTTTTTTGTTTTTTTTTCTTATTTCTTACAACAGAGTGATTCTCACAAATTTATCTTTTTTTTTATATTTTGAATTTATACACTTTTTAGATTTTATATTATTTGTACATCTGGCTTTTTGTTCTCCATCTCTTTATCTCGTCTATATGTCCATATGTTTATTATAAAAGAGAATTTGTAGATTTATATATTTGTTTTTAAGTGCTTCAAAAACTACTGAACCAAATCCAACCAAGTTTTGAATGTTGCCTAAGGGTACACCAGGTATGGTTTCTGTCAGGGTGGCATACCTGGGGGAGGGGGGTTCAGGATCTGGAGGAAGACTCCAATTCTCTCGATGTAAATGTGTATCATATAGCGCCACCTGGTGGCATCTGGTATTACAATTAATCTTCTTTTTCTTCTGCACACAAAGTTCAAACAACTGGATAATATACATTTCAGTGATATTGATTTTTTTTTCTTTTAGTGAGAATAATTCGAAATTTTCAAAACGTTTCATTTCATTCATTTTAAGCAGAGGTTCAAGTCAAAGCATCCAATGCTGACACTAACAGCGAAATGAAAATTATTTTTGCTCACACCATATACATATAAGCAGCAAGTATGGTTGATGAAGATGATGTTAGCTGACTTCCACACAGATGGAAGATTACCTCGGGAAAGTTGTAGAGCATAATGTTTGTGAAGTACGTGTTGCCTTTTTGATTAAATCCATCAGCGAACGTCGGGTAAAAATGCCTAGTTTATATATATATATATATATATATATATATATATATATATATATATATATATATATATATATATATATATATATATATATATATATTTGTATATTTGTATATATATATATATATATATATATTTGTATATTTGTATATATATATATATATATATATATATATATATATATATATATATATATATATATATATATATATATATATATATATATATATATATATATATATATATATATATTTGTATATTTGTATATATATATATATGTATATGTTGTATATCTCCCTCTCGAATGCAGTCAAAGGGATGAACAAACGGACAACACCAAGTATGCACCTTCAGTAAGCACGCCGCTTGTGGCTGTTAATTTGAGCACAATTGGGACTGACAGTGCCAACTCACAGCTCTATTTTAAGAAAGTGTAAGTTTCACTTCCTGTTTATTCTATCCAATGGATTTCTTCCATCATGTTCCTCCAACTGAATGAATTATGAAATTTTCTGCACCATGAATTTTCCCTCTCATTTAATCCATTCCTTTGTTTTGATTTGTTTTATTGGTGTGAAACACATGCTGTTTCTTTTCATAACAGAATTAACCAACCTTTGTGGTATATCAATCCAGCTTGACCCTGAAATGTTTCAGTGTCTAGTTGTGGAGATATTTTGCTGCAACCTAATTGCTATTATAGTTGATACTGTATAAGTGCTTTGAATAGTGCATATATATATATATATATATATATATATATATATATATATATATATATATATATATATATATATATATATATATATATGTGCTTTGAAGTTGTGGAAAATTATTCAAAATTATATTTTTTAGTCGAAAGATCAGCAAAAATGTGGCAATGTCCTTTTTGTTTGGCCACGAAACACTTTTTGTATTAAAAAACAACAACAAAACAAAACAGGGGGATATTGTAATTGGCTCCACCTGTCTATCCATCTGTCATGCTATCTCCTCCTTTACGAAAAAAAAAAAAAACGTTTTTACAGCCATTTTTCCCTGCTGTGCAGGGGTTTGGCTTTTTCTTGAGGCAATGTTTTATGGCCGGATGCCTATCTCCTCCTTAACGGTTGTGCAGAAATTCATCAAACTTGGTTGATATGATCACCACATGACAAAGTGTGAAAGCAGTATGAATTTTGGCTCCACCTCCTGAGGCACTGGGGTGGGGGTCAAAAATTCAATTACAGGCACATTTTAAAACCTTTTTTTAAATGAAATTTTATGTGTTTGAGCCCCGGTTCATGTTCCAGGAGGTGGGGACTGGGACTTCGGGTCACAGGGGTCAAAATATAAGATTTTTTTTTTTTTTTTACTCAAAATTGGATATTGGTTCAATTTGGGTATAACTTTTTGCCATCTTTACCTCCACCATCTAAGCGGTTATGTATTCCATCCTGTTTGTTTATCTGCCTGTCTGTCTGAGCACAATATCTCAAAAAGTTATGGACTGCTTTGGATGAAACTTAGTTGTCAGGTAGGGTATGTGAAAAGAATTAGATTCTGGTGAAGATCTGGATCTGGATCTGGATCTGGACATGGCAATTTTTATCGTGATTCTTCACCGTTGGGAGATGGGGCCAAAACCTATATAGTATAGTGTGATATCTCAAAAGGCTGTGGACAGATTATGACAAAATTTGGTGGATGAGTTGGTAAGGTGACAAGAACAAGCTGATTCGATTTTGGTTAAGGCCAAATTTAGATCCGGTCTATCAGTGGGACATATAACCTAAACTGTTCAGCCTGGTGGAGGTATGCGCTCCACCGAGTGCCATTGTAGTTCATCTCTGCTTTAGGTGGGAAGAATGGGGATTTGTGATATGTCATCAACTTCATTATTGTATGGCAATTTCTTTGAAGTCAACCATTAAATCTGTTAACATTTCCTTCTAATCCTTGTAAATCCTTGACATTGTGAGTAATGTGACTTTTCTTACTCTTCCATCCTTAGAACGAAGTGTCAAAATAATCTTTTGATTACCATCCGTTGCTTCAGTAAGTATTTGTATTCCATTTGCTCTCTTGCCACTCGGTGTGTCTGCATGAGCTTGAGCCTATTGGCTGCACCATTTTCCTGTCAGACTATATTTAATCAACCACCCTCTTTCCCCCTTACCCTCCCACCTTCCATGCCTGTTTAAGGCAATATAATTTCTCCCAATGCACCTTTCAAGAAGGGCTTGTGTTCCTTTATTTTTCTGGATAAGCTTTGAATTGCTACTGTAGTTGGCAAGCTGTGCAAGGGAGGTCTATCAGTCAGTCGTCCAAGCCATTAATCTGACGTGCCATTGAACATTGTGTAATCTAGCCGTCTGTAGACTGGTGCTGTGGCCTCTCATCTTTGCCCTTTTTTTTTAGGCCAATGGAGTCTTGGTCTTAATTGTCGGAAAATTACAACAGGAGGTGGAGTTGTAGGATCCGCTTCTTTTGCTTATCATCGGCACTGGTTGCTGGCCTTGTGGTTAATTGCTCTTGTTACTTGCAAAATTGAAGATTTTTCAAGTGTATTGGTCAGTCGATTTTGTTATTCTGTTTGTTTGTCTGTCAATCGCCTACAGGTCACAATTCTAAACCGATCGTCATGAAACTTTACCAAGTTGTAGAGGTACTCTCAACCTAGAAGCATATTGATTTTGAGGTCAAAGGTCATCTTGAGGTCAAATTTCTAAAACCGTCGATTTACATCCTATTAACTTGAAAGTTGAACAGGATTTGCATAGTCTATCACTGAATTGGCAAAACAACTATTTTTGAGGTCAAAAGGCAACTCGAGGTCAAACTTCTAAAATAAAATTCCATCTGAAAAATCGTCAATTTTCATCCGATTAACCTGAAAATTAAGCAGCAATTGCAGAGTGCATCACTGAATTTGGCAACCAACTATTTTTGAGGTTAAAGGTTAACTCAAGGTCAAACTTCTAAAAGCATCAATTTCAATCTGAAAAATAATCAATTTTCATCCGATTGACCTGAGCTTTGATTAAGATTGTGAATTTTAATCTTAATGAAATAGACAATTTGATGTATCCATGGCAACCTTTGGAGAGGGGGGGTGTGGATTTTGCAAGTATCGTGCTCTGCACGACATCTTTTTCTTATATTTACTTTTATTTTCTACAAGAGCAACGCTCATGGAAGAGAAAGGTAACCCTTTTAACCCTGAGCTACTTGGACTTTTGGCGACCTCATCCTGGGCTCCCTGGTGAAACATCCGGTACCGCGGGTATATGGAGGTTTGAATAACGGCCAGTAAAAGAGCCACTCTGGTTCAAAGGGTTAAATTTGAAGTGTGGTTGTGGAGCAATAATTTGGAACAACTGGAAAGTGGATAAACAAACAAACAGGAAAGGAAGAGAGAGAAATGGAGAACACTGAAATCAGCAAGTAAGATGGTTCGGTTAGGAAGGGTTAATGGGGGTTAAAAAAGATCATGGGTCAAGATGGGGATGAGAGGCTATGGACTGCCTGCTTGAAGCCCTTGAGCTTAGAGCGTGAAAGGATGGCCTGTGAAAGGCAATCCCATCAATGAGAAGCGAGGAATCGTTTTTTTGTTGGTCTTGCTGCTCCTGCCCTTTGACCTATTTGCTCTACTCCTGCCCATGCCCCCTCCATCTTCCCCCAGTCAGATTCATTCCACTTAAAAAAAACCCCTACCTTTTCCCCTTCATCAAGTCTTGGCTTAACCCCTGCTTCCTTTATTTTGTCCCCTCTCTTATCGCACATGTGGAACTGCCTTCCCGAGTCAGTAATTTAGTTTCCAAAATCGAGGCTCATGGAAAAGCAAATTTCATTGTGCTCTTCACTCCAGGCCTTCAAGAGTGCTGCCCACTACTCCCTCATTGTCTCTCCTCTTTCAGCCTTTGAGCTTTTCCACAATCACTAAGACCCTGCATCATTTTCATCTGCAACTCCTCTACTCGAGCAACGGCGCATCTCGACATTATTGCCCGGTTTATCTTTCAGCCTGCTTTGTGTCTGCTGACCGTTTATCTTTTACGTCTCGTTTGATGAATCGTGAACTTTTTCATGGCTGAGAACAACCCCACATGCAGGTCGCCACTTTGTCGCAGGGTGTTGTGGGTTGGTGTAGGTATTTGGAATTTGGCTCGGATACCGGCACACAAAGGCGTACTTTGTTGAAGACACTGCAATCTTAACGTCCCCTGGCAAATGCTTCATACAAAGAACATCAGGTGTTCATCTGAAGGATAGTGCAGTGATGCAACACTGTGCCTGCTTGGCACCAAGGTGACTCAGGAATCTATCCCAGACTAGACTGCTCACAGGTGAGTTTGCTACCATTGAACGATCCTGCTGGCCACAATGATGTATAGGGGTGTGTAAATTCAAAATGAGGTACAAACTGAAGGTGTGTAGAGTGATATTTTCCATTTTTATTCTCCATATGAAAGCATTAGTGTTTTTTTTTTCATACCAAAGCATTTCAATACCTAGCATCATCACTCTTAAGGAACTTACTTCCTTATCTTACATCAATCACCCTTCTCAGATGAGATAATGTCTGATATGAAATTTGAATTTCAACAATCACTCAGACATTTTTGATCTGGAGATTCCATGACCTTTTATTGGGCATAACTGTGTGACTGGTGGGCTGTTGCAGAATGTGGTAAGTGGATTGGCAGTCCTATTCGGATAATTGGTGGGAATGATGCTACCCTTGGGACCTGGCCCTGGCAAGCATCTCTTGCACTCAACGGAAAGCATGCATGTGGGGCATCCCTTATTTCACCATACTGGCTTATTTCTGCAGCACACTGCTTTGAAAAGTGAGTATTGATTTTCTTTTTTCAGGGGAAGTAGTGGGGAGGGGGGTCGGGTGGTGAGAACAAAATGTGGAGGATTAGACTGTAAAGAGCATGATCATCTTCTTCATCATCTTCTTCTTTTAACGACTATTATTGACACACCTTTTTTTGTGGGGTCGGCCGGGGGAAGATTGCCACGAGTCTTCACGGACCAGCTGGCCAGGCTTGATATTCGACTAGTTATGGCAGGATTTTGGAATTTGACCATGGTGTCAGCGATAGCTCACCTACTCTTTGTGAAGGACACCAATGGGATCTTTGACATCCATCAACGAATGCTGGAAGGTGGGACGCCCGTTTATCGTCCATCCGAGGGACGGCACACACTTTGCTGAATTGCCCTTCTTGTGAAACACTACGCTGGTAGTTTATAGCTGGGTCAAGAATCAAACCCAAGCTGGACAGCTTCGAGGCGAGTGTGTGTACCTCTAGGCCATCCTGTCAGCCCTGTAAAGAGCATGATGAAATGAATAATTAGGCCAGATGTAAGTGTGAGGAAGTAGAATGGACTGGTAGAGAAGGGAAATGAACGGGAGGATGTAAGGGCAAGAAAAGTAGATCTATAGACACATGAAAGGTTGTTTGGGGGTTGGGGGGGGGAGATTCATGTGCAAGAGGGGAAGACTGTTGACTTGTGGACACAAGGGGGCAGAGGGGGTGGTGATGGTGTGTGGGTGTATCAGGGAGGGGTGGTGTGGGTACAAGTAGATGGACATACAGATGTTTAGTTGGGGGCAGTGTAGACACAGATGTATGTATGGAGATATGGAGGTTTGGGAACATTCATGTACAGATGCATAGATGTGGTGGGTCAACCATATAGACTGGTGGAAGTGATTGTGGGATTGGGGGGGGGGGATGTAACAATGGGCATTGAGGAAGGGGATTGCACAAAATTGTCAGGGAAGGTTTTGTGCGTGAAGAATGGATGATGTGGGTGGGGGAAGGGTGTATGAGTGTGGCTAGCCATACATGTGGGCCGGAAATGCAAGCTGGAAAATGGGGGTTGGCTGAACAATGAAGTGAGTACAGGAATGTTTTGATTATTACTTTCATAGATTGTTTTACTTTTCACCTGTCTGTCCATGCAGGTATCCATCTCCTTCTGATTGGTCTGCTTATTTTGGCTTTCTGGAGCTAAGTTCTCTACCTCCTCCAGTTCATTTGGAGTCGATAACAGTGAACCCCAAATATAACTCGAATACCCATGACTACGATATTGCAGTCATACGACTGTCGAGGGCAGTTGTGACAAGTGATGATGGTCAGTTATTTGTTTTGTCCTCTTGTACTTGCTATTCATTGAAGACTACTTTGTTTTTGTCTCTTTTGTTGTTGAGTATATCCCAGGCTTCTCCCGATTGCTTTCGGTATCTGCAGTTTTGTTTGCTTTTCTTCCCCCATATCAATATTTTAGCCTCACCTGAAGGGGAAAGCTACTGTAATTACCTCTGCCACCGAAGTTGGATGGAGGTTATGTTTTCACCCCTGTATGTTTGTCTGCTTGTCTGTTTGTGTGTTTATGTGCAGGATATCTCAAAAAGTTATGTACAGATTTGGATGAATTTGGTGGACAGGTTGAGTGTTTGACAATGATGAATTGATTAGATTTTGGTAAAGATCCGGATCCGGATACTGTAATTTTTTTTCCCGTGGTTCTTCCCCATTGAGAGATGGGGCCAAAAACAATAGAGCATGACATTTCAAAAAGTTGTGAACGGATTTGGGCAAAACAAGGTGGACAGGTTGGGTATGTGACAAGGATGAATTGATTTGATTTTGGTGATGATCCGGATCCATTATTCACATCATCCACTACCTTCGGTGGCAGAGTTTACCACTCCGGTGAGGCTCTGCATTTTTTAAATGTTCTCTCTAGTTTTGTCTGCATTCAAGTTGTTTTGGTCTTTTGTTTACCTTGAAGTTGATTTGAAACCACTGGCCGGCCATCCAATTGTGCCCGGCATAGCAGCATGTTGCACTTTTTCAGTGTTGAAAACTGGCTGCATTTTTTTTTTTGGGGATTGATGAAATCTTGTCTGCTGTTCAATATTTGTTTTTTATTTGTACAGTTTGTCATGTTCTCAGAATATGCCCAACACATCACCAATTCATGTAGTGTGTACGTAGGTTTCCATGCTGGGGCCTGATTTGATGAGACTTCTCAACATCTAGGTCATTTGAGTCTCTCTTATCGGCAATGTTATAATGCTGAAACACTTGCTCATATGAAGCTCAAATTTTAGAAATTGCACATCCTCTAAGAATAAGGAACTGATTAAATGTTTGGCATTGTCTAATAATACATTTTTCTCAATTATGTGATATCCCAAATTACTCTGTTTCATGAGATCTCAGGAATCCGACATCGTAGAAGATTAATTTTTTTTTTCCACACTTCTTCATGAGGACATTTCACTTCGGTCTTTTGAGTACCATTATCATTTATTTACTGTGCAATTAATTACAAAGGCTTAAATTGTAAGATGTGGCCATTTATATGTTAAATCCAATTTTATGTGCAAGTGTCAGATGGTCGTGGTTCCGGTCCTCACCCACTCAATAGTTTTGCGGTCGTTTCCTTCTGACAATGTGTCATTTACTGTGTTTCAGTTCAACCAATCTGCCTACCCAATGAGGACCAGGTCTTTGCAAGTTCACTGACGTGTTGGGTTTCCGGTTGGGGGGCCTTGCAACTCTCTGGTAAGATTGATGAGAGCATCGTAATGAACTACCCGTTGAAGCCATTATTCCACTTTGCAATGCTTGTATTCTCCATTTATGTTTTCTTTATCTGCAGATAGAGGTTTATGGAAGAGTTAGACTACAGCATGTTAAATTTTATACCGTCAATGGAATTGTAGGGACAGACAGACATGGGACTTGAAAATGCTTGCACACAGGTAGTGTGTTGATGGTGCTGATTGTGCTGAGCTGTTAGTAAATAATCGCTTGGGACTGGAAGACTTTAAGGGCTGAAAGGAGAGACATTGCATAAGCTTATTGTCTTGCATTCGATGGGATAAGGTTAAGAATACCGAATATCAAGGAGAGCCGTTACCTCAAGGGTAAAGGAGGACAAAAGAGTGGAGGTCAGCAGTATGTTGAGAATTGAGAAGTTGGTGTTAGTCATACATTATAGTAGTGAAAAATGGTTGCTGATGTTACAGTAATTATAATTATTGTAATAATTTTATATGGAAGTAGTGGGGTGAGAGAAACAGTTAGGGTTTGATAAATTTGATCTGCTCTATAAAAGTTTACTCCTGCCTGTTATTAAAGGCAGTGCATCCAACAAACTGCAGCAATTGCAAGTGAACCTACTGAACTTTGATAAATGCAATGGACAACAGTCGTACAATGGGCAACTTACAAAACGGATGATGTGTGCTGGATACTGGGAGGGAGGAAGAGACACTTGTCAGGTATGTTGTTTTTTTTTTTTTTTTTTTCAATTTGAGAAATGCATAGTTCTGCTCCTGTGGGAGGGAATGGTGCTTGTTGGATTGCAAACAAGCCAGTTTCCTTCATCCCCCCATCTTAATTTATCTACTAACGATTGACTCCTTCCTCCTTCCTCTTCCTCCTTCGAAGGGTGATAGCGGTGGGCCCTTGGCCTGCGATCTCACTAAAAATTGGGTGTTGGTTGGTGCGTCAAGTTGGGGAGACAACTGCGCTCTTGCCAACAAGCCTGGAGTTTATGCTGATTTGTCTTCAATGCTTGATTTCATTCGAAAAACGATGCAGGTGAGACAATTATTTAAAAAAGGATGAGGCTGTATTGTATTTTATGAATAATTCATAATTCCAGTGTTTTGTGTAGAAAATCTAGGTGAAGATTAACTCGGTATATCTAATGAATAAGAACTGGAAGGTGCTTGAGCTATTGTATTTTGATTATCGCCATACTCAAAAAATTAAAAACTCAAACGACAACCTTTGACATCACGACATCACCAGATATGCTTCCGCCCACATTATTAGATCATGATACATAATTGTACCAAGTTTGATTTAAATCCCTGAACTAAGATTTAAAATATTAAATAATTGTGGCTGCCAGACCATGTGTCCGATCAGGTTGAAATTTAAAACATTTATTCTACATCTCTACTCGATCGTAACTGTGACATTTCACATTGATTGATGAAGTGGTTCAAGAGATTTTTTTTCCGAAAGAATTTCGTTCAAACCAATATGGCTGCCAGACAACATGATCTATTCATTATTTGTGAACACACTGGTATCCCCAAAGCTCAGGGAACATTTTCCCCTCAATCTGTCAAGCCATTCTGCAGAAGAAGATTTTTTAAATGTTTATTCTTCAAAATATCATAGCTGTCAAAGGTGGAGAACTTTTGGTTCCTCATGGATAGGTAAATAATCATACAATACCTGTAAAGTTTTGCCTTGATCTGTTCAGCCGTTATGGAGATTTTTGAAGGTTTTATGTGTAAAACAACATGGCTGCCAAACCACGTGACTGGAGACGTCATCAATTATTTTGCCAATTACAATTTATCCTGAGATGACCCTTTAAATTTTTCATATTGATCGGATAAAGCGTTTGACATGGAATGATGACGTCATAAGGAAGCCACATATGACATCATCAAAAAAAATCACCCTTGTTTCCCATGGGGGAGTACTTTGCATGTGCCAAGTTTCAATTTTTTTTTTTCCATGGAGCGGTTTCGAAGATACAGATGTCCAATTTTTCCCCCTTTTTTCCAACATGGCTGCCACACCACATGACCTATGATGTCACAGTTATCCCAAAAACATTCCACATGAGTAGTCACATCTATGGTTGAAAAAAAACAAAAACCGTGCCACCCCGCTTCGATTCAACCCCGCTTCGATCGGACACCTGACCCACGACGTCCACTTTATCAAATCAAATTCAGAATGGGTGGCCGATCACATCTTTGGAGTTTCACGTTGATCAGTTAAGGCTTTTTGTCCAACATGGCTGCGAGACCATGTGACCGATGTTGAAATTTTCAACCAATATTTCCCCATGCCGAGTCAATCATATTAAAAATATATATTTATCTGAAACCGCTTAGCCCCTAAGCCTTTCGATGCGAGACTTTACAGTGATGATCCACTACTGTTGCTACAAATATTTTATTACCTCTGCCATCGAAGGTGGATGGAGGTTATGTTTTCACCACTGTCTGTTTGTTACTTGCACAACTGAAGATTTTTCAAGTATATTGGTCAGTCGATTTTGTTATTCTGTCTGCCTGTTGTTTTTTTTCGTCTTCAGGTCACAATTTTAAACCGATCATCATTAAACTTTACCAAGTTGTAAAGGTAGTCTCAACTGAGAAGCATATTGATTTTTGAGATCAAAGATCATCAATTTAGATCTGAAAAATAATCAGTTTTAATCCAATTTACCTAAGCTTTAAGTTGTAGTGATTCTTCCATTGAGTGATGTGGTTAAATCAACATATAGCAGGATATCTCAAAAAGTTGAGGACGGATTCGGACGAAACTTGGTGGGCAGGTTGGGAATGTAACAAGGAAGAATGATTCAATTTTGATGATGATTCAAAACTGGGTCCTCAAATTTTTAAAGTGATTCTTCACCATTGAATCATCAACACACCATTTGAAAGCCTTTATCCCTGAGCAGGGGTCAGCTTTTTGCGGGCTCCAATCATGGTACCCTTTCTTGTGGCAATGTTTTTACAGCCGATGCCCTTCCTAGCGCCAACCCTTTAGTCACCTTCGACCCTGCAGGGATAATTACCAGTAACCTGGTGCTCATTTTGCCGACCTTCGGAAGGATGACAGGCTGAGTCAACCCCCCTGATGCTAACTCAGTGGCCAGCAGGGCTCGAACTCGGGACCCCGAGAATCCCAAGCCACCACCTTAACCACTAAGCCACACCAGGCTCATATTCTTCACCATTGAATGATAGGGCTAAAATTATATATAGCATGATATTTCAAAAAGTTGTGGATGGATTGAGACAACTTGGTTGTCAGGTTGGGTATGTAGCAAGGAAGAATTGCTTTGATTTTGGTGAAGATCCAGATCCAGGCCGAGAATTTTTTTTGAAGTGATTTTTTATTATTGAGTGGTCAGGCTAAAACAATGTATAGCACAATATTTTTCAAAGTTGGAGACTGATTCGGACGAAACTTGGTGGACGAGTTTGTTAGGTGACAAGAACAAGCTCATGAAATTTTAGGTCAGGTCCGAATCTAGATCCGGCTCAAACTCTCTGAAATTATTTCTCTGAAACTGTTTAACCTATCAATAGTAGATTTTGCAGTTATGATCCACTGCCCTTGCTGCGTACTTTTGACTTAAAATGACATCATCGATCATGTGGTGTAGCAGCCACATTGGTTTCAAGGAAAATATATTTAAAAAATTATGTTTCGGAAACCGCTATAGCAATCTATGTGAAACTTTGTAGTTGTAATTCACTGCTCTTATTCCATGTAATACAAGATGCTTCATATTGATCTGTTAAGCTGTTTTGGAGAAAAAGGGTTTTGAAATTTTTGGTTTTGAAACTAACATTGCTCCCAAACCACATGACCAATGGCATTGAAAATTTGGACTCTGCCCAAGATTTGGTTGAGGATCACATGTCTGAAGTTTCGTTTTGATCAGATAAGGTTCGTTTTTCTATCCGATCTCACTACCACACCACATGACCTATGACATCGTCATTTCCACACTGTATGCAGGTATATGGTTTGATGATACTTGTTAAATTTTGTTTTGATCGGATAAGCGGTTTCAGAGAAAGCATTATTTGATATTTTCCTCAATCCAACATGGCCACCGAATCACGTGACTTATCAATTCGTCTTTATCATCCTAATATCCCCATGTCATGGGGAGCATGTCTGTGAAGTTTCCCCTCAATCTGTCCAGCCATTCTGGAGAAGGTTTGGGGGTAAATACAAGATGGCTGCCAGACCATGTGACTTGTGATGTCATAGTTATCAAACCTTATTCAGCATGGATAGTCAATCATTTGTGTGAAGTTTCACTTCGATCTGTAAAGCGGTTCTGGCGAAGAAGTTTTTTTTTTTTTTTTTTTTTTTCCATTTTTTTCAAAAAAACAACATGGCTTCAAAACTACATGACGGATGACATCATAATAATTTTTTATGTGTTGAAATATTTCCTTAAATTAACCTCACAATTTTTCAAACTGATTGAATGCAGCGTTCTACTTGTCGAATTTTGACCAGGATACCATTTCACTGATTACGTCATAGTCAAATTTCTCTTATTCCTCATGGGTAGTAGTTGCCAGATGCCAAATTTCAATTTTTCCATCTTGCGGTTTAGGAGATACAGAGGTCCAATTTTTTTCCCCTTTTTCCAATATGGTTGCCACCCCACGTGACCTATGACGTCATTTTCATTAAAAAAAAAATTTGCATGATGAGTCGAATCTATGGTCAAAATTTCGTGTCAATTGGATAAGCGGTTGCAGAGAAAACAGAGAAAATTTGCATGCACATACGCACGGACGGACAACCCGAAACCATAATGCCCCCGCCAACATCGTCACTGGAGTCATAAAAATTAACAAATACAGAATGTATGCAACTATGCATTCATAACTTCAGCAATCTAGGGTCAATCCATGTTAAAAGTTCGCAGAAGTGTGATCGATAAGTTTTAAGCCTCACGATCGTGGAGACCAAGGAATTGCTTCTTTTCCTTCAGAGATGAATTGAGTTTCTTAAAGCTTTGTAATTTGTTCCCAATTGTGAATATGAATGATGTGACATGGGACATGTTAAATTTTCAATATCAAAGTGAATATTCCAGATCCTACCATTAATTTACGATTTCATTCAAAGTTGTGTGATTTTTTTTTTTTTTTGCTCACTTGAAGGTAAAAGTGAGGGACTCATGTCATTTCTCATCATTGACAAATTGGACCAAGGTCAATGATCTTTGAAACACACAGTATTCTGTGGACATTCCACAAAAAAAATTGCCCAAAAATGAATTTAAATATCTGATTACAATGTAAGGTAGGTGTCACCAAATATTTTTGATTGTGGGCCAGAACCAAAATTCCCTAGCACCTCATGGGCCACACAACCAAGTGAAAGGTACATTGTGTGGACACCACCCCTTTTAAAATGTTCTTGCAAAAAAGTTTTTCTATTTTCTCCCCATCGCCACTAATTTTCTTATCTCAGGAAATTAGCTCCGTTTAGCATGAGTATTACAGTAACAACTGAATGAAATTGATAGACAGCAGTACCTTACAGTCAGCGCATCACCTTACCATCTGATCTATGTGGGGAGATGTAGATGCACGTCTGTCCTTCATGACTATATTAGTGATGAGGAGCATGGCCATGGGTGGTAGAGATGGGCAGGAAGTTGGCAGAGCATGTACACACCAAATTTTTTTGAAATAATAGGCCTGCAATACTATGACATCATTTGATGCCAATAACAGTTCACCAAGGTCAGAGAGCTGAGATTTGTAGAACTGCGACTACCATCCATCATGATAAGATGGGTGCTGACCAAGATTAGGGTGGGTGGTGGAGGAGGGAGGCGGAGTATTTGCGTGGTAAAAATCATTGAAATTCAGGCACGTAATACAACACTAGAACATCAAATGATGCCAATAGTAGCTTGCAATGCCAGGCATAATCTAAAGCCAATAGCTGTGAAAGGGTTAATAAAAAAGTTTAAAATTTTGATAAATGTAGCTTCATGGAATGGCATGTTTTTAGGAAACGCAGTCAGTGCAAACGGCCTGTTTCGCTAAATGTGAGCTGGGTATCTATATAAAGAGGGGCATGTACTTACCAATATAAAGTCAATGAACAAGTAATATTTAATAAAATTGATAATATGAAATTTTTGTCATGCAGAAACCAAAAATCAGTCTAAAATTCAATAAGCTATATCGCTATCAAATCAATCCAGCAAAGATACTGTTCGCAATGAAATGGGTACAAGATATAGTTGGAGAAAACATTTTCCTCCATATATACAGTATATACACAATCAAGCAAGCCGAATTAATCCCAGTACATGTTAATCACCTTCTGTGTTTATCATTTGTCAAGTTGGTTTGAATGGATAAATACCAGAGGCCAGGAACACATAATTAGTGGCAGATAGAATAGAATAGAATAGCATTAAAGGGAATTAACTCAGGAATAATTTAGCAACTAAATTAGCACCATGCAAACAATCCATTCATGGGGATTAGGATTATCTCCTTGGTTTGGATGGACCCGACGATGCCTGTTGTGGCCCACGGTCCGCCTTTTGAGGACCCTTTATGAAAGCATTTTGATTTTTTATGTCAAACAATTATGTCCTTTCAGGGGTTGAGACGATGTCACTTGTGCCTGCAAATAATGATTGAAAGGGTTTTTGTTGTGGAAGCAAAGAAATCGCTGAAGGAAATGTGAAAATGTGTCCCAGAGTATTGCCTTGGGTTGACTATGTGAACTGATATTGGGAAGTGCAATAGATTCAGCTTTAAATTGGGCAAAATGAGAAAAATGGGGATTAAAAAAAAATCATTTTACTGGGTAATTATTTTTCCATTCATCAATGGACAGTTTTTATAGGTTGTGAGTTCAGAATTGATTTGTTGTTGCCATATTAAGTTTTTAGAGAAAATTTAAAAATGCAAATTGAGATGATAATTAATAATGAAAAGCAGTTCAGGGATTTCAGAAACTGATATTGCCATGAGGACAGAAGAGTCCACCTCTGACAGAGGAGATTGCTCTATCAAAGGCATATGGTCTGCTTATAGACAAAAACACCAGAGACACTCGTGGAGAGGAGAACAGAGACAAAGTGGGACATGATGGTCTTCATTGGATCATCAAAGCCACAGACAATGAGGTTACATGATGCAATTTAATGTACATCCTTAACAGATGCAAAGCACTCACGACACAAGCTTGCATTGGCTGATGTTTGAATTGGCTAAATGTCACGAGGTCTCACAATACAGCTTTGTGATTGGTTGGCAGATTACCCCCCTGCCCTCGGGTATATCAAAGAGGAGGTCAAACAGGGAAATTGCTCTTGACAAAGGCTCGTGGGGGCATGGTTAACCCTTTGTTTCTGGCCAAAAGACTGAGTTGGGTGATACAACTCGAGGATGGAGAAATCATTATGGAGTCCTTGGATATTATTCCCAACCACCTATCGTTACTATATACTGTGTATCCGAAAGTTTGGTCAAATTTTCTTTTTCTTAGATGTTGCTGAACTCAGAGTAATTAAGTTGATGCATAAATTAAACTGCATGTGGTTCAAAGCCGACCCAAAATGTGACGTCGGTGTTACAGTCGTGCCCCCCTCAGCCAATGATGCTACTCGCAGTCTTGCGCTGCATATGAAAAAAGATTGGTTGTTTACTGTCGGGGTAAGAAATGTTTTACTCTTGCCACCTCTACCGCTTGTGACCAATTTCCTAACCCTTTCTTCTCTGTCCACCTTATTCCTCACTCCCTTTTGATCATCATCTGCTCTCGTCTCACAGTCCAACAACTGATCAAAGGAGTTTCTCCTATTTGCCACGTGTTTCATCATCATCATTTGAATTTGAACATCCTCTGCTTTCATCGCAGGAGTTTTATTTTGCCAAATGTTAAGTAAAGGCAGGGTGAGGCTGAGGAGGAAGAAGAATGTATGGAGGGATAGTCATGTTCAATAGGATGAATGAGAATGTAGAGGTTAGTGAAGGGAGATTGGGGAATAAGGAAGAAGAGTATTAAATTTTTTTACTGTATTTGGGCAGGTGGTGTGGGTAAGATAATGCGGTGGACGAATGGACGAATGAAGGATTGCAGAAATCATTTTTAAACGACATATCACCAAAAGTACATATGATCTTATGATGCCAACATATTTCCAAATACAGTTTTATGAACGTTGTATTTTTTTTACCTCATCTTGTGCTTTGTTTTATTACTTTTACTACATTAATACATGATGATTTTACAAATAGTCACCAAATTTTTTTTTTTGTGTAGGATTATTCTATGTTTGATCATTGTGACTGAATACAATCCACCGTCCTATCCGTCGCTCTCTTCAACCTTTCTTTATTATCTTGCCAAAACGGAGTTTTTGCAAGATATGTTAGTCAGCTTGTAATTTTTTTGTTTGTTTGTTTGTTTGTTTGTCTGTAATCACGTATAAAAAATTCTGCAGAGCACAGTTATCATTGGAAATTTTTGTAACTTCGCATATCAGGGGCCTATAGAGGTCCCTTTCAGTTCACAAAATTTTGAAGGTCAAGGTCAAGGTCACTTTGTCGCAAATCAGGGGAGTCGACAAAACCCTTATTTTTTGAGTAATTTTGATCGGATCGTCTTCAAACTTCATGGGAATACAGTTCATGGTCTGGCGCTCAGCTGATTAATTTTTGGTGGCGATTGGCCTTGACCTTCATGGTTAGTGCCTCAGCTCAAACATATTTGACCCCAAGGTCAAATTTTCAAGTTTTAGGAACCATATCGTGTAGTACCTCAAATTGAACACCTCGATGAGTGTTTTCTAGATATGTCAAGCTTGAGACATTATGACGTCATTTGGTGACGTTTTGAGGCAAACGCATATTTTTCATGGTTACTCTGTAGAACGATTCTCATCGGAATCTTTCGTAGGCAGATATTCCTCAAGGAGTCGCTCCTGGTGGATAGCAGCTCTGTTCACCTCGGTGTGACCTTTTGGCAAGATACGGGTTACCCTGCGGGTGACATTGGGTTTTTATTTTCATTTTTGCTGTTCAACTTTTTCTCATTTAATTCCTCTTTTTAATCTTTTTACTTTAATTCATGTAAACTCACAAGCCAAATTGGAATCCATATTCAGTACTTCATGCCTTTTGTTTTTCCAGTGAGGGTTTCAATAAACAGTTGCTGTTCTAACCTTCATCATGTTGTGTGATCACGTTGTTATTATTTCAAATGCATCTTGCTTTTGACAATGTCTTATTGCTATTCGCCTCATTACATGATCCACTGGATTATTTGGTGAAAAGTTTGAAATAGCCTCGATTGTCTTTCAGGGCATCCTTTTGAATGTTTCCAGGTGAGCAGATAACTATTTTATCTTGAGATGCAGACACATTAACATTTTTGCAGGAGAAATGTATTAAAAGATGTTGTTCAGGTTTTCTGATTATACTAAAGCCTTGAGAAAACTAATGGATCCCCAGAAAAAGGAGAAATGCAAACAGTGTGACCACTCCTCATTTTCATAAATGCCAAGGTGAGCCAATGAAAAAAGCCAAGAATTCACAAAGTTTCGGAAAAGTGATGATAATACAAAACCTATACGCCAAGAAAACCTATAGAAAACCAAGACACCAAGGAGAACAACGAATAGCCAAGATCTTGTGAAAAAAGCCAAGGATTGGTCACACTGAATGCAAAGGTACTACAAGTTGTGGGAATACGGTTTTTCCATTCCCCTAACAAATTGTTTCTTGACATGGAAAAACATTTTTTCTTTGCTGTATTATTCGGCAACATTCTCTATTATTATTATTATTATTATTATTATTATTATTATTATGTAGCATTGCTTTTATTTCAATCTTACGATCATGGAGCAAAGGTGGATGTCATGAAACTCCAAAATTGACGTGGTGGAAATAGCACCACCTTTGGTGGTAGCTGGTATTACAAATCATCTTCATTCATCTTATGATATGTCGTGATCAATGAAATTTATTTCAAAAATGACGATTATAAAGGCCACAGCATTTTACTCCCCTGAGTTGGGCCACCCGGAGGGTGGGAGTGCCTGGTTGTTTTAATAACCATGTTACATGTGCGAACCAATTTTCAGCCAAACTGGCCAATCATAGAGGAAGAAATCAAAACCTTCACGCTGATTGTTGATATCATATTCTTACTGGTTCCACACTGGCTTGGGTGTATTTGGAAGTCAACATAGTGACACAGGTGTACAAAATATCAGAACCATAACTTGTTAGACTTTAGCTTGCTACTCGGTTGATCACATGCTCCAAATGTCCACCTATGTGCTGAATGCAGATTTGAACATGACGGGTGAAGTTATTGATTACACGCTGACATTTGGAAAGTGGGATTGACCTAACTTTCTCTGTGATTACTTGTTTTTAACTCAGTACTGACAGGAAGATTACAAAACCCAAGTCAGTACTGCCATCTGCCGAGAATTAAACATTAGTCCTGGAACTTCATTGTCAGACCTCATGTATCTAATTTGTGGTTGAAAGATAAAGTTGTTGTAGCTTGGATTGTTGTATGCTTCATTAGCAGACCATTTTTGATGCATCCACACACCTGATACAACAAACACATTGGAAAATGAATGAATAGGAATGCCAGTGAAAGACCAGAACATCGATATTGTAAAAGGAGCTGTGTCTGTCTGTCTGTTTGTCATGTTATAACTTGAGAATGGATTAACAGATTTCAATGAAACTAAAGGCCCAGTCACACCTTGACGTTTTAGCCAGCTTATGCCGATTTTTGGAAAATGTGTAAAACGCTGGTACACGTCGAATACGTTATGGGTAAGTTTTGATAACATTGAGACCACGCTGAAAAACACTGCCATACGTCGTAGTACGCTGGCTTTAAACGTTGTACTTTTCGGTTGTCCTCAAATTTTCCATGCTTGAAATTTTAAGACTTATGCCAGCATATGACTCACATGTTCCGCATAACGCTGGCCATAAGTTGTAGCCACGTTACGCGATCGTTGACACACGTCGACACACGTTACTTTTAAGTTACTCATAAGTCGAAACACGCCGAGGTAATGTTTAGCGTACCCGAAACTTATTTCTAACCTATGAGTAACGTGTTGTAGGCACGTTACGCGATCGTTGACACACGTCGACACGCATTACTTGTAAGGTAACTCATAAGTCAAAACACGTCAAGGTAATGTTTAGCGTCAGTGTTCCAGACTCCCTGGGGTTTTTTTTTCTCTCTTCTTCGGTATGACTGTGATGTCGACACTTCGATTTCTAGTGCGGTTATAATATAATATAATTAAAAGGCTGCCGCTCAACGAGTTAAATCATAACCGCACTAGAAATCGACGTGTCGACATCACCGTCATACCAAATAAATAAATAAATAAATAAAAACAGGGAGTCTGGAACACTGACGCTAACCATTACCTTGAGTGTTTCGACTTATGAGCACCTTACAAGTAACCTTTTTGTCAACGTGTGCCAACGTTCGCATATCGTGCGTACAACTTATTCCCATCGCATACGGAGTGTGTGTCATACGGCAAGTACGTCGTAAAATGTTTAACACGTTTATAATTACAAGACGTACTCCACTTAATACGACGTACGATAGCGTACTTTAGCGTTCTATTCACGGATACCAAACTTACCCATACCGTATTCGACGTGCGCCAGCATTTTAGACGCATTTTTCAGAGGTCGGCATACGCTGGCAAGATCGCCAAGGTGTGACTGCGATGTTGACACGTTCATTTCTCCTGCGGTTATGATTTGAATCATTGTGTGGCAGCCTTTTAACAGGCTACGCCACGTGATCGTAGGCGATACGTGCAGCGCGCTATGCATAAGTTAGACTATCGTTGGGCATAGGTTGTGAACGCTGACAACAGGCTAAGCATTCGTTGGTATAAGTTATCTATAACACAACGAAACGTTCTGTGTCCGTTACTAATATGTTATGCATACAACCACTCGTTATGAATACGTCCGAATCTTTAAAAAAAAACATCAAAAGTTCAGCGTAAGCCAGCGTTTTACATACATTTTGATATGTTGCCATTGCTGGCTAAAACGTCAAGGTGTGACTGGGCCTTAACGACTGTGGATTCAGGGAACTCCCAGGCAGGTTTGTGATGTAGAAAAAACAAATGTTTGTCTATGGGTCGATAGTTACTCGTGGCAACTGCAAATGCCAACTTGTAACACTGGTTATTCCCACACAGAGGACAGAATCTCCCAGGAATCCATTTTTTTGTGAACGGATTAATGGATTTCAATGAAACCAATGACGGTGGATTCAGGGAACTCCCAGGAAGATGCAAAAAATAAAATAAAGGACGGTTTGTGTATGGGTCCATGGGTAGACGTGGTGAACTTGCAAACGCAAACTTGTGACGCTGGTTATCCTCACATAAAATCTTCTGTGATGCTGGGAACAGGATCTCCCATGAATCCTTTTTTGTTCTTGCCCCATAGATTAGCCATCACAGCAAAGATTGGTATTTCCCATCAGCAAAGCAATGGGTCTTAGATGCCAGTAATAATGATAATGGAAATGCTGAGGGCACAGCCAATCAGAACTGCCAAGAATGGCAACAGAAGAGGGAAAGATGGAGGTACACACATTCACCTCTAAGTTGTCTATAGCCTGGGTTTGAAACCTGACCCAGCTATAAACTGTCATCCTGGTGTTTCACAGACAGGGTTTTCCATCAATGTGAGTGCCACCCCTCAGATGGACATTAAACCGGTTGTCCGGCTTGTTGGCATTCATTGGTGGACGTTAGAGATCCATAGTGTCCTTCACGAAGAGCCGGCGAGCTATCACCGGCAGCACAAACAAATGACAAATTCTTGCCTCAGCTCCTGCTGGGAAGGCAATTGCAAACCACCCATTATAACCATTGACAACAAATAGCATCGGCAGCACCGACGCTCTGTTACAGAGTATGGTACATCAGAATCAGAAGGTGTGATGCAATTTGCAGAGCGTTGGTGCTGCCGAAGCTGTCTCTTAGCACGGGTTATGCTGAGTGTTTTGTTGTTTCCTTCCCAGTAGGTGTTTAGTAACTTGCTCAGGATGCTGTGGATTCAATGAAAGTGTAACCTTCAGTACTCGTGCTGCTGATGCTGCCAAGAGAGCTAATATGAAGCTGGGAATCGATAAAAGATCTGGAACTGGTAACACCCCTGACAACTGGAACTCGACCTGAGAGAGCAGTCAACACAAAAATGGTCAACCAGTTCAAGCCTGTATTTGAAGTACACAGGGCAAATCATCCATTGAAGTGCCAACCCCACTAGAGGAATACATGTATCAGCGCAGTAACGAGGGGCAAATAAGCATCGCTTCCAGCCTCTCCATCCAAGTAAATCCAAGTAAGTAAATGACATTCTCTTCATCAAAGGCCTGCTATCTTTCACGTTCACCAACGACCTGTACTGGAAGATGGGTCCTCTCTTTCTTTTTTTATACACAGTCAAGACAGCAGGGTTGAAGGAGAAAATAGTGGGAGATTTGGACAAACAATAGGTGTGGGGAGGAATGAGGGACACTGGAGGATGCATGGGGTGGACAAGATGGATACAGAAGGAAACTCTTAGGAAGCAAAAACTGGAAATTTGGAAGGTGGAGGGATTGGGGTGGGGAAGTGGGTTAATGGGGTGGGGGGGGGGTGAAAATATCGTTTTGGATGGGGAATGAGCTGAGATTGTGGTGAACAGCTGTGAGATTGAAGAGAATGTGGAAGTTGGTTCCATAGGTGGGGAAAAAGAGGAACTAATGTGTAGTGGTGAGCATTAGTGATCCTGGATCGACTACGCACACACCGGTGCGTCACCCTGTATATGAAACACCAGGATGACAGTTTAACTTGTATCTTGGTCGAGATTGGAACCCAGGCCAGACAGTTCAAACATGAGTGCCCTACCTCGAAGATAAAACAAAAATTGAGGGCCATTTTGTTTAACATTAATAATTTATTTCTATATAAAGGTGGAGAAATTTCACGACACGGTCATTTGAGTTTATTTTGTTAACCAGCAGATACCGGTCTACGACGGGTATGGGGGACAGGACGGATCACAATACTCTGTTACGGTAGTTTCTTTGGATGTTTTGTGCCACATTCAACGGCTCAGTTCATATTGGTGGCGTGTCTGGGTGCCCAAGGTAGCGTTTGAGACCGGTCGCTTTCGATTGTTGGCCTTGACACATAGTGCCGGATGAGTAACACGAACGATTTGACATATTCATCGTTTCTATATTACCTCCATCAACACATTAACAACATGGCAGGGTAAAAGTCATAAATGTTGAGTTGAACAAACGTCCTGAACTCATGGACGTAGTTAAGTAAAGCACGTCGTCTGGGACCCGGCTGTCGATTTGCCGCCGAACGCTGCTGATTGTGACGTCATAGATTCCCTCTTTGAAAATTCTATCTACATTCGATTTTTTTTAAATCAGTTATCACCTGCGTAAATACATGGAACACATAATGTGAAGATTTCGGAAGTATTAACAGAATATGTTCGGAGAAAAGTTTGTTAGAAGTTCCAAGCTTACGCCCATTATATGATGATGATTCAGAAAATAAATAAATACTATTTGCAAAATGACTACCGGCCTTCTATTGATCATTATTGTATGTATTACACAGTGGACAGCGAAGTTTCTGAACTTTCATCGTTTTACAGACGAGCAAGTAGGCTTAACGGATCGAGTTGATAAGTTGTCTTGTGACTAGCAGTAGTTACATACTAAAGTATGGTGTAGATCATTTGAATTCAAAACGGATTTATTACTTTTCTCAATGATTAACTAATGTGATTTTTGCAACACTACCAATGCAAACACTCTTGATCATAAAAGGTGAGGAAACCTTTGCTGTCATGGCAATGGAAACGAGAACAGCACTCGAGAGAGTGCAAACCTCCAACAGCCTGAACGGTTTACATTTTGTATCCCACTGACGGGCTGGATCTGGATTCGGACCTGAAACAAAATCGAATCGGCTTGTTCTTTTCACCTTCCCAACTCATCCACCTCGTTTTGTCATGATCCATCCAAAACTTTTTTGAGACATTGTGCTATATATCATTTTTGGCCCTTTCACTCAATGCTGAAGAATCACTTAAAAAAATTCTAGTATCCGGATGTTCAAAATGTAATCAGCTCGTCCTTGTCACACATCAAACCTGTTCACCAAATTTTGTCGGAATCCGTCCATAACTTTTTGAGATATCCTGAAACGGGCAGACAGATAGAGGTGAAAACATAACCTCCACCCACCTTCGGTGGCAGAGGTAGGGACCATTTATAGTGAGGAGTAGCAATACGTAGAGGTAAAAGCAACCTTTGGTCGCTGTGCCATTCATTCCATTCCATTCGCACTACCTCGTGCATGCCTCTCGTAATATCTCGGTCTCCAATCCCCGTCCAACCCAAACCTTGTACCATATAGCCACTCGCACTCCATCTCCCAGACTCGGCAGTGGAGGCTTCTTTGACTTGTAAGGAATCATATCCGTTCGTGGGATTTAAATTGCATTGCCTTGTTATTTTCATGTCTCCCTTCTCCTTGTCATGATACCAGATATTTTCTTTCATCCTAATTATCTATCTTGACTTTTGCCTTTGCTGGAGTGGTGAGGAATAGAACATAAGGGTCTGTGATCGGGAGTCTGGTGTAATGGATAAGAACATTGAAAATATGGAGATATATATATATATATATATATATATATATATATATATATATATATATATATATATATATATATATATATATATATATTGTTACGGTTATAGGAACCATATGCATACAAAACATACAGTTGTTCCGAAGTTAGTCATGCCGTTAAGTATATGTGTAGACAGAACCCCTCCTTGTGTTTAGTGGGATTTTGAAGGGGTGCGTTGCGATGTTTTTTTTTAGTTCGGTTAATAAATCATTTTATTTCTCCTCTTATGGAACCACGGTACCTTCCTAGTGCTTGCAGCCCTCGGTTCGCTGGCCACAGCGTACCACTGTCCACCCGCTGTCTACAGAGACTCGTTTTTCCGAGGTAAAATCTCCATGTTCGCCATTCCAGTTCCTTCTCGGCTTCCCCAAACGTACGCAGTGTGGCTGTACCATCATTCACCTTCCCCAAACATGCGTGGAGTAGGCGGGCCTCGTCGGTGCCTGGCCGAGGCCCTGCTAAGAAAGGGCGGACCCATGGAGGCCCTGTCCAATCAGGGTGGACAGTGATGTTAGTTTTGACCAAGGCCCCGCCCCGCTGAGGAAGGTCGTTGGACTACAAAAGGACCCTCTGAGACGCGCGTTCGTGGGAGTTCAGTCAAAAAGCTCAGTTCAGTTCTGCATTCGCTGGGGTGTTCGTTGGAGTTTTGCTGGAGTCTTGAGTTTGGTGTATGAGGAGGATTGACAGACTGAGAGCTTTTTCAGGAGTCTGTGGGTGGTGGTGCATGGCTGTTCATCATTGGTAGATCGATCCGTCTGGTCAATTCCGATAACGACCGAGGACACCCGAACTCGACCGGGTCTCTCGCTGGGTCCTGTCCGCGACCCTGATCCCTGCCCTGGGACTCCACTCGGGTTCCTCCACGGACACGAGCCCCACGCGTGTGACTGCGGGCCGAGCTGCACGACCATTGTAAATAAAACAATTGCACAAATGTTCCCAGTTCGTTTTCGTCTTTTCCTCCATTCGTCCAGCAAGGTTCGAATCTGAGCTTAGGCGTGTTTTTATACCCGAAAATCCGTTCATTCTAGCCGGTACGACCTTGGCAGATCCGCTCGCTGCATCCGAACCGGAAAGGTAGTTGGCAGTTGGTAGTCGGTAGAGTGGTCCGGTTCGGGAAAGGCGTACTGAGGGCGTGGTTCCCCAGTAGACGACACCGCGTGGTTAATTAGGTAAATTGGTTCTAGCCAAAAATACCCTACGCTATGCGGTGGAGGTATTGGCGTCCACGGTCGGTTAAGCGACCCGCCGCCTCATGTAGTTATCTGAGAGGGAAGGCCTCCAATTACAGAGTCTGGTGGGAGATGACGTAACCTTCCCCACCTAGCGGTCGTTCTCGCCACCGGACCCCCATGCATACAATGAGTGAAAGGGGAGGGGGGGTATGAGGTACCATGTCATGGAGTGTCATCATCACTCCATTTGAAAGCCTTTATCCCTGAACAGGGGTCAGATTTTTGCGGGCTCCAATCATGGTACCCTTTCTTGTGGCAATGTTTTTTACGGCCGGATGCCCTTCCTGACGCCAACCCTTTAGTCACCTTTGACCTTGCAAGGATAATTACCAGTATACTGGTGCTCATTTCACCAACCTTTGGAAGGATGCCAGGCTGAGTCAACCCCCCTGATGCTAACTCAGCGGCCAGCGGGGCTCGAACTCAGGACCCTGAGAATCCCAAGCCATGTCATAGAATGTACACTTTGCCAAAGTTCAATTTAATATTATTTTTATTTACAATGCAGTGGACTTTCCACACGGTGTCATTGTTGAGTTGAGCATCTGTCCTTGTAATTTATCTGATCAACCCCCTGAGGATTACATCTTGCGACTGGGATGAAGTCAAGCAAGTTAGGCAATATACACTTGAATCAACTTATGAGGAAAGCTTAGTGTTGGCTTCACGGTTAAAGTGGCTGGTTTAAGATCTTAGGGTCTTATGTTAGCCCGTCATTCCATTAATTAACATCAGGTTGGTTGCAATGTAATTGACTCAGCATGTCATATTTGTGAGGGGGGGGAGGGGGAGGCAAAATGAGTATCAGCTTACTAGTAACAAGGGGTACTACCATCAGATGCACACGGTATTCCCCCAGTGTGTTGTTTCTTACAAAATGTTGTTCTTGGAGTCTGAGGTGAACCGGACACCCTGTAGATTCCTGTGCCGACCTCCACGGTCTGATGGGTGATGACGCGTACATCTTTGAGCGACTGTTCCACAGCCGATGGAGTCTCAACTGCATTGGTGAATGTAATGTCCTCAAACTTGATGCGAAATATTGCAGAAACCATCTTCTGATCTTGTAAACTGGCAATAAATAGACAGATAGACATGTTTCAGTCTTGCCGCAAAATCAGCTACACATTCTTCCAAGTTCATTGTCAAATTATCGAATTCATACCTCGCTAGTTGTGGCGATTTTTCAGGCTCAGTATGTTCCTCCATCCTCTGGGCGATAGACTGGAACGTCAAGATGTCGTATTTCGGCTTGTTGGGAGCGAACGAGTCTCACAAAAGCCGATAATTGTCCGAGGATAGCAAAGAAAGAAGAATGGTCTTCCTTGTGGTTTCATTGTCCAGGCCATTTGTATGAAATAAACTCCAATTGTTTAGTAAAAAGTTCAATTGTTCGTCACCACTAAATGCAGGAACTTTACCGTGAATACTGACTCGATTGTCAGCCATCCTCGTTGCCAACTCTGGTGTTCACTGACAATACGAGTCACGAGACAAGGCCCGAGGCACAAGCATGGACCATGCTTTATTAGTAGTGGTTCCGAACATGCACCGCCCAGCAGGTGGTGTTCAAGCTTCGACATACAGTAATTTACACAATCTACATACAGCACAGTTTCATGGACGTACATCGTGTTATGAAGCAGCACAGATTGGTAGGCCTTAGGCCTTAGGCTTGGGTTAGTCCATGGCCCAGGGCAATTGGCATGATCCCAGGTAACGAAACACGCTGGTGAGGTTCTTCTTCTTCATTTTGGTTCTGGTATCGGCTCGAGCATGCAATAAAGCAAACTAATTTTTATCTCCGGTTTGTTATCATCGTTATCTCTATTAGTTTCTAGTCCATAAAAGATATCAGTAAATGAAAATTGCTGTTCCTTTTATTTTGCCAAATCGACCCAGGATGGGAGGAGTGAGGGAATAGAAAACTGAGACTCTGCCAAACTGTATAAAGGATGCTATGATGGATGGATAACAGTGGACAATAAAGATTTCGCTACTGGGGTGGAAACATGTGTCCCAGACTAAATCGAGTATGCTGATTCTGAATCTTAAATCAGATTTTTCTCACCACGTCAGGATTTGGAGTTATACATATGCTCATATTACCTTTTACGGTTGCTTGATGTGGTGGGTGATTTTGAGTGATCATAAATTATTATTTTTTTGTATTTTTGGTTTCAATTGCAGCAACACAACTGTTGTAGAATATTATTTCTCCTAAAATTAGCTTTAGAATGCACTTTCAATTATTAACAAGCTCAAATGAGCTAAGATCCTCGTCTTCTTAATGATGACGTCATAAAAACGAATATGACGTCATTGTGTTGTATCAGGTTTGCGATAAATTATCTGTGCTAATGCCCGGCTTGATTGCCGCAAACAAAATTCAAACGGTTGCCTAGTGTCGGAGATAATGGTATAGGCGATTTCCATTTGCGCCAATATTATGACGTCAACTTTTTTTTCTAGGAAGAATTTCCAAAATCGAAGATGGTTACTGCCTGCGTGTGGACTTTTTCATATACATGGCAAGTTTCACGAAGATCCGATGAAAACTCTGGGTTGTGAAACAAAAAATGTCAAAAAATAGGAATGACGTCATAAAAATTGATATGACGTCATAGTGATGTATCATATGTGCGGTAATTCATCTCTGCTGATGCCCTGTTTGATTCCTGCAAACACAATTCAAAAAACTTGCCGAGTTTCGGAGATAATTTTTAGGCGATTTCCATTTGCGGAGATATTTTGACGTCATAACTTTTTTTTCTCGGAGGAATTTTCAAAATCGGAGATCGTTACTGTCTGCGCAGGGTATTTTTACATATATACGCCAAGTTTCAGGAAGTTTCGATGAAAACTTTCGGCTGTGAAACAAAAAAGTCCACAAGAACAACAACGTGAGTATGACTTAGAGATCCTCCACGAGGATCTAAAAATGGATAAAAATTGACCAAGCTATGAATTTTTAAGTAAAATTTTCCACGTGACATTGCAATTTTTAACTAACGCCAACCCTTATGAAAAACTTTTTAAAAAAGGCATTGGATCACGACGGTAATGGCTTCCAATATCTTCCACGCGTTCAAAACAACCTCGATCCACGACACGAGTCAGCCAGGTTGTGCTAACCAAGATGGCGCCGGTCACGTGACCACAATCTCAAGATGGCTCCACTTTCCATGGGCAATGAGCAACAACAAAAAAAAAAACAAATCTCATCAAGAAGTTTGACGCAGAGAAAACTGATGCTAAACTCAAAGCAGGCATTTTCATTGGGTCCCAGATCCGAGAACTGATGTGAGATCCCGAGTTCAAAAATAAACTGAACCCACTTGAGATTACAGCATGGGAAGGCATTTGTGTTGGTTGTGCACAACTTTCTTGGGAACCATCGAGTTGAACAGTACGTGGAATTAGTGCACAACTAAATTATAACTGCAGATTTGAAATCAGCGGTTCAGATTTAACCAACACCACCCCACCCACCTGCATTTACCTAAGAAGCAGCCGAAAAGTTTTTTTGTTGTTGTTGCCCCGTGATAATTAACCGAATGTCTTCCCAGTTGCAAAACAGCTTGTGCTTAGTTATTGAGAGTAATTGGGTCGGATCAACAAAACCACGGTCCTGGTGGATCGCTAACAACGGGTGCTGCACCGTGGAGCATGGTGTTCGGGAAAGGTGTGAAACGCCACACCTGTGTCCTCGGCCATCACGCGGGCACAGCGAATGTTTTGCACAGATGTTGCCGTTGGCGTTATTACCGTCGTCACATGTAAGCCGCCAACATCTTCACTACAGAGCGCTGGTTGAGAAACGTTGAACGTTCGCTGGATGAGAATCACGTGACCGCTCCATCGCGACGTCATCAAAAGGTAGGTTTGGGCGGGAATTTAGAACTTGGGCCAGCACACAATGGCCGACACTTGCGCCAGAATGTGGGACATTCGGCTTAACGTCCGGCACACTCATTGATGTAATGCCCTGCATGCCAAGTACCAGGGAGGTAGTTCATAGTCTACTTTTGGAATCGAATCCAGATTCTTGTGATTATGATTTGCACCATACTCTGTTGCAGATTGTCGATGCTGCCGAAGCTGTTTCTTGTCGAGTTGTTATAGGTGGTTTGCCATTGCCCTTGCTTGGTGTTTGCTTAGTGGTTATGATGGTGGCTTGGGATCCGAGGGTTCCTGAGTTCAATTTCCCGTTTTCCACTGAATTAACACCAGAGGGTTGACTCAGCTTGTCATCCTTCCGAGGTCGGCAAAATGAGCACCGGAGTACTGGTAAGAGGGGCACTGCATCAGCGGCACAGCTGCGCCCCTAACCAATGAGGCAACCAGCAGCCAAAAAAGGCAGCACATGATGGGAACCATTTCCTTGCCGTCAGGGGTTTTGGCAGGAACTTGTTATTTGTTCCAGGGTCCCGGCGGTGGGTCACCAACTCTTCATGGAGGTGGAGGACACCATGGGATCTTGAACGTCCACCGGCTGATTCCAGAAGATGGGACGTCCTCTCTTGCTTAACGTCCATCCGAGGGACGGCACACACTTTGATAAATCGCCTGCCCATGAAACACCAGGATGACAGTTTCTAGCTGAGTTGGGATTCGAACCCAGACTAGCCAGCAGCTAAGAGGCGAGTGTGCGTACCTCTAGACCCATCCTACCAGTCTCGAACCCAGATTAGACGGCTCAAATTCGAGAACGCCACCTCTGAGCCCCATAGTCTTATGGTAACTAAAATATGATGTTACTTAAAAAAAAAATGGGTGTGGATCGAAAGATGGAGAAAATATTGTGTGAGCAATGGAGTACCAAGATGTTTTTGTGTACTTTCATCTCAGGAATTGAGAGAGAGAGAGAGGACGACAAAGGATGGCTGATGGTGAAATGTATTGGGAGCCAATCCTGTCGAAGTACATCTCGGTGATTGAGCTGCAGAGATTGAACATCACGTCACGATGCTTGGGGGAGACACCGGGCAGAGCCGAGTTCAGAGCATGTGAGCCACAAACGTTTCCACCATTGCTCGATGCCGAGCGGTTTCTAGATGACAGTTGTGCGTTATAAACTCACAATGTAGTAAATTGTCGTCACGAGGTGCACAATGTCACCAGCTTGAACGGTATAAGGCAATGGGGACAATATGGTGCCATTTGTTGTGCTTTTGAAGAGCATGAGTGGAACATTAAACGAGCGGCTTTCATGTCGGCCACACAATGCAGAAAAAGCCTGGTGTTGGCTTCACGGTTAAGGTGGCTGGCTTTAGATCCTAGGGTCTTCAGTGGGTTTTCAGTTAAAGCCCATGTTTTTACGTCGACCAGGTGGGTCAACTCGGCCTGCCATCCTTCCGAGGTCAGAAAAATGAGTACCATTGCATCAATGGCTCGGCTGTGTCCCCAGAAAAAAAAAAAGATGCAGCCAGCAGCCATAGGCTGCATATAAATAAATAAATAATTACAAGGGCACTCTGACGTCACGACGTCACCAGATATGCCTTCGCCCACATTAAAAAAATATGGCTGCCAAACCACGTGACCAATGACATTGTAATGATCACACCAGCGCGCAGGATCAAAGCGATGGCTTTAATAATTAAATAATCCCAGAAGGGAAATCACGTATGGTTCCGGTAATGCCAGATTGACAAGATCTAGTAGCAACACCCGCAACATCCTTCCCATCCAATGCACATATGAATCACCATTTCAATGGATATAACCCCAGAAGCATGAAAACTACAACAACAACAAAAAACAAAAACATCAGCATCCAAATTAGTTCTGGAAATCAATCAATCATCACATAGTTTGTGAAATGCTCTGGACGTATCGTGATGCGAGAAGAGCTTCGGGTGTGTGGTGAAGTACAGTGCGTTGGAGTGTGCTGCTGTGTTTCTGGCGGGGAAAAAACTCCGGTAGCAAAATGGTCTCCTCTTGTTGAAATTCCTCCAGGGGTGTAGCATCGGGCGAAGGAGCCTCATCCATGCTGCGGTGATGCCTACAGTTTCGCCGGTACACGTGCCCCTCCGGAGTGGTGATGGCGTAGTAACGTGGTGTTTGGTGTTTAGCCATAATGACCGCTGGTTCCCAGGTCTTGTTATACTGTCCTCCAGTAATAATGGCATTAGCTCTTTAGCACCCCAGTCAAAAAAAAAATGTTTAGCACGTTGCTGTTGCTGCACCAACAAATGTCGAACATCAACTGGAACTTGTGGTTCCAGAGCCCCGAGTTCAGGCGAATTTCCTGAGCTCAGGACTGGCAAATGGCATGTTGTCCATAACTAATTCCTTGGGTATGCCATGTCTAGCGAACACGGACTTCAGAGCTTCAACGGCATGCTTTGATGTGAGTCCACAAATGCTTATAACCTCAGGATACTTGGAGAAATAATCCACAATCAGGAGGAAATGCTTTCCGGCGAAGTGGAAAATGTCCGCTCCCACTTTCTGTCACGACCCCAGGGGAAGACCATATGGCAAAAGTGGCTCTTTAACGTTAGCTGGTCTGAACTTGGCACAAGTTGAACACTTGGCAATCAGACTTTGTATATCTGAGTTGATACTTGGCTAAAAGACCACTTGGCATGCCCTGGCTTTACATTTCCTTGCCCAAAATGGCCTTCGTGTATTTGCCGCAGAATGTCAGACCGGTGTGTGGCAGGAATTACCAAACGCTCACCAACAAAAACCATGCCATTTGCCATGTGCGGTTCATCCCTGAGATTCCAGAAACTTCTGCTGGACACGGGGAGGTTGGTCTAGTGCATTGACCAGCCGTTCAGAATGTATCCGGCCAGTAATTGTAAATCGTTGTCGTCCGCAGTGGCACCACTCAACAGATCCAGCTTGCTCTGGTTGACTTGCAGATGGGTCATTAGCTGATGCACCCTCAACTGCATGTCCTCGAAAATGGTGTCGTACATCAGGACTGAGCCACTCTGTGCCCTTGACAAAGTGTCTGGAATGAACAGCAGCTTCCCAGGAACGTATTTTACAAACACGTCATAACGCATAAGTCCAAGTAGCATCAACTGAAGCCTTGGTGAAGCTCTGTACAGTGGTTTCTTGACAATTGTCACGAGAGGTTGATGGTCGGTCTGCACCTGAGTCTTGTATCCGTAAACATAGTGGTGAAACGTCTCCAAGGCGAATATCACCCCAACATCTCTTTCTCAATTTGGGCATAGTTCTCTTCCGCAGCGGACAGTGAACGAGAAGCACATACGACCGGCCGGCCATCCTGCAGCAGACAGGCTCCCAAACCGGTTGATGATGCATCAGCTTGCACAACAGATGGTCTTGACGGGTCAAAGAATTTGATTGAGCATTGGCACAGACGATATGGCTTGTTTTACTTTTAGCTTACTGAATGCTGCTGCCTGCTCTGGCTGCCATTGCCAATGTGAGTCTTTCGTGAGCAAATGCCGAAGCGGGGTCGTGATTACCGACATGTCAGGAATGAAACCCGATAAGTAGTTGATCGCACCCAGCGCACGCTGTAACTCAGCCTTGCTTGTGGGTTGTTGGCATATCCGCAATTGCTTGGACCTTTTCTCGGTTTGCCTTTAAGCCGTCAGCAGAGAGAACGTGTCCCATAAACCTGACATCTGATACCTTCCATTGGATCTTCTGGTGGTTAAATTTCACTCCACTCGCTCTGGCCCGGTCAAGGAGTTTCCGCACTCTCTCATCACGCTGAGCTTCATCAGTGCTCACGATGATCATATCGTCGGCGATAAAGTGTACACCTTCAATATCTCCAAAAGTACACTCATTCCTCTTCTGCAGCACCTCACTTGCGGAACAAAGGCCAAATGGCATTCGGTTAAAACGGTAACACCCGAATGGGGGTATTGAAAGTACATTTCAAAGCACTGTCTGAATGAAGCACCACTTGCCAGCATAAATCTTTCTGGTCAAAGATTGAGAAAAACCTTTTACCTCCCAGTTGGCTGATTACATTATCAGTGGTTGGCATCTGGTGATGCTCACATCTTACGGGGGTCGAGGCACAACCTCAAAGACTTCTCTTCTTTTTTTCAGCGATAATCAAATTATGTACCCAATCCATTGGAGCATCAACCTGAGATATTACGCCCCGAGCCACCATGTCAGAGAGTTTCTCTTTGAGGCACGCATGTAAACTGTGGGGTACTCTCCGTGGAGCCTCTATAAGTGGAGAAACTCCATCTTTTAATCGGATGTGGTATGGGCGAACAAACCTACCCAAACCTACAAACACATCTGCGTAATCAAGCGTGACTTCGCTTAGCTTGAGTGGTGTGGTGAGCACGAACAGAACATACACTTACGAGGTCCGTCTAAAAAGTAACGGGACTGAGCCTGCTGTGTGCTCCACTTACACAACTTGAATGAACGGGTTGCGTCACAGTCTTTCGCAACATTCCGCAACATTTTCGCAACAATATATATGATTGGTGATGGTTGAGGCCTAAGTCACATTTGCTCTATGGCGAGGATACGGCGGCCGTACGCCCTCTGAATTAACAGAAACATGCGGCGGCCGCAGAGTTTCTGCGGTGGCCTCAGGGTGGCCCTACGCCGTTTGGCTATATTTTACAAGTCGTAAGGTCGCCGTGGAATTATAACGCGGAGTTATAACTTTTTTTTTCATTTCTACGTTCGGCATAGAAATTCGACAAGCCCAAAAAAAAAAACTGGTAAAAAAATTAAAAAAAGAACCCACTCGTTACCGTCCGTCTGGCTGCACGTTCACCTTAGGACCCCCTGCGGTCCCGCTGTGGTCGCTTTGCGGGCACCTTGCGTCTGCCTTAAATTCTATGGCCGCCGCAGGAACGCCCTAAGGTTACCGTGCGACATCAAATCAAAGACCGTACGGCACCCCCACATTTTCAGTCTCCACAATTTATAAACACGCCGTGCGGCTCCCCGAAAAATAAAAACATATGTGACTGTTACATTGTGTGACCGTGGAAATACTGCGGCCGCCCTATAATTGCTAGTGGCCGTATATTTTGTAGACCCCACAGCCGCCGTGGCAAATGTGACTTAGGCCTGACTGCGCTCATTGTGTGATTTTATACAGGTCGTGATTTACATGTTGTCAAGTCTGAGTCGTCGCACTTTGAGTCGTGAGCAGAGAGCATATCTGAAGTTTCTTGCCAAGCTTGACAAAACACCTTCTGAATCCTTCACAATGCTGCAGCAAGTCTATGGGGAAGAAACAATCTCATGTACATGTGCCTTTGAATGGCACAAAAGGTTCAAAGAGGGATGGGAGGAGGTTGAAGACGATCCACGGTCTGGAACACCTTCAACGAGCAGAACGACAGACAACATCAAACGTGTCGAGCAGATGGTGCGCGCAGATCGTCGACTCGCGGTACAGACGATTGCTGAGGAACTTCCCATCAACAAGGACACTGTCTGGAGCATCATCACTGAAAATCTCGAAATGCACAAGGTGTGCGCAAAGATGGTCCCCAAGCTGTTGGCTGAGGACCAGAAACAGCAGAGTCACTGTCTGTCGAGACATTATCGAGCGCCTCGAGGATGATCCAGACCTGCTCAGGAGAGTCATTACTGGTGATGAATCGTGGATATTCGAATACGATCCCAAGACCAAACGGCAGAGTCGTCAGTGGAAAAGTCCGGCATCACCAAGACTAAAGAAAGCAAGGATGTCGAAGTCGAAGGTCAACGTGATGCTCATCGTGTTTTTTGACATCAAGGGCATTGTCCACTTTCAGTTTCTATCACAGGGTCAAACAGTGAATCAATACGTGTACCAGGAGATCCTCTGCACCTCATGAGATCAACCCGGGACAAGAGGAGGGATCTGTGGGAGAACAACGCCTGGGTGCTCCACCATGACAACGACCCTGCTCACCATGCCCTGAGCATCTGACAGTTTCTGGCGGAGAGGAACATGGCAACTCTGGAGCAACCCCCGAATTTGCCAGACGTTGCCCCTTGTGATTTTTTTTTTCCCCAAGCTCGAGAGGGTGATCAAGGGAACCCGATTTCCTGATGTGGAGGCCATCAAAAGGGTCATGACAGAGCTCCGGAGGATTCCAGAAGAAGTCTTCCGGGGGTGCATCGAAGCGTGGAAGAAGATGATTGACAAGTGTGTGAGACCGGAGGGAAACTATTTTGAAAGGGACAAGTTGTGATTTCAATATATTTTTTTTGGAATAAAATTTTTTGTGAAGTCAGTCCGATTACTTTTTAGATGGACCTCGTACAAAGGCCTTTTAGCACCTCGTTGAAGAAGATCCAGGGCAGCACTTGCTTTGTAACCCCAGAATCGGAGGTGCTGAGGTCTCAACAATGTAGAGCTCAAAATTCCCCTCTTTGCTGCCTGCTTTGCAAAATAAGTCAGTCTTGCCTTTGTCGGTCACCTCATGTCTTCCATCTGCAATCAAAGCTACAGAAGATTCCCGGACCTCTGGCTTCGTTGGTAACTTGTTGAAAAGGGACAAAGGCGTAACACATGTGTGCACGTCAGTATCCAGTTTGACTTTCATTTCAGCTCCTTCTATTGATGTGCATGCATAGCAGTTCTCACCTGGTGCTACCGAATCAAAGCCATCATTGCACAGTTGATCTATTTTGTCGACCGAATCGCCCATCTCTTGTGTGGACAGATTGCCTGTGTTTGGTTCTACATACTCTTTGAAAATGACCCTTCCATCCACATTTGTTACATTCTCTGCCAATGGCAGGGCAGTCATGGTCCCTTCCCCACTGGTATCCACATATCGGGCAAACATCCTGTTGATCCATAGCACGATTGGCATTATCGCGGGTTTTCCTACCATGAGCATTGCGTGTAGTAAACACCGCACCATTATCATGAGCAGCACATTCTGCAAACCGCACGACTTTCCTGCATAGCTCATTTACCTCCAGTGGCACCTTACACATCGACTGTATTTGTGTGTGGCTTGCCTCAGCGGCTTGGCAGATATCCAAACGTTTGGCAAGGTCCAGTTCCTTTTCACGTAAAAGACTCTCTTTAATCCACAGATTGGACATTCCGAAAACAATTTTATCCTGAATCATGTTATCCACTTTGACAAACTCACATGATGTGGCCAACATTCGTAGATCCATCAGGTAATGACTAATTGACTGCCCATCCTGCTGTTTGGTCTCCCAGAAGTTGTGGTGTTCATACACCAGGTTCTTCCGAGGGTTGCAGTAATTATTGAACTGTTTTATCACCTCTGATAGTCCCTTACTGTCTGACGTGTGGTCGAACACAAACGTGTTGTAAACCTCAATTGCCTCCACTCCAGCACAGTGGAGCAAAATGGCAACTTTCTGGTTCTCCAGTGTGGAGGCCTGCACTGACGCCTCCAAAAACAGCTCAAATTGCTGGGACCAGCGGCGCCATTTCTGACTAAGGTTCGTGGCGTCCAAAGAGAGGTATTGTGGTGGCTTGAGAAGTTCCATAGTTGCATGCAATCAATCTTTAGGGCCACCGCTGCCACCATGTAATAATCAAAGCAATGGCTTTTATAATTAAATAATCCCAGAAGTGAAATGACGTAGAGTTCCGGTAATGACAGATCTACAAGATCTAGTAGGAACACCCGCCATCAATTCCCCACCCCCCCCCCCAATACAATTTAGGCTGATATGACCCTCAACATTTTTCATACTGATCGGAAAAAGCACTCAACGCATGTAAGTATGATGTCATGACGAAGCCACCGATGACATCATCAAAAAAAAAAACATCACACTTGTTTCCGATGGGGAAACTTCACGTGTGTGTGTGTGTGTGTGTGTGTGTGTGTGTGTGTGTGTGTGTGTGTGTGTGTGTGTGTGTGTGTGTGTGTTTTCACATGTGCCAAGTTTCATTTTTTTTCCATGGAGTGGTTTCAGAGATGCATGGGTCCAAAGGTTTTTCCTTTTTCCAAACACGGATGCCACACCACGTAACCTATGACGTCATGACCATCAAAATATTCTACACTAGCTGAAGTACCCGGTAATACCCGGGAAATTTTCCCTATTTTCCTCACGCGAGTTAGACTAAGGCATTAGTTGTCTGGAGAAAATTAGGAAGGCTTCTTTTATTCCTCAGATTTATGGAAGGAAGGCTTTATGCTGCCGTAATCCTCAGAGAGGTCATAGTTGAAGGCGGCCTTGAGCCACTCAATGTTTCTAGCAGCAGTGGCAACTGTCCTTGATGTCCTGGCAAAACCCGGACCGAGAAAGCTGGAACGTGAGTTTTGTGCTTCTCTCGCCCGTCGGTGTGACTCTCTCTCTCTCCTCTCTCTCCTCTCTCTCTCTCTATCTTTGCAGCCGACTCTGCTTGCCTGGCTCGTTCATGAGCAGATATATCAGCAGTAGGACGACTCTCTCTCTCTCTCTCTCTCTCTCTCTCTCTCTCTCTCTCTCTCTCTCTCTCTCTCTCTCTCTCTCTCTCCTCTCTCTCCTCTCTCTCCTCTCTCTCCTCTCTCCTCTCTCTCCTCTCTCTCTTCTCTCTCCTTGCCTGGCTCTTTCATGAGCAGATCTATCAGCAGTTAGCTGTTGCCGTGCGCGTGCAGTTCGAGAATTCAAATAACAGGAGGAGAATGTGTATGTTTAAAAAGTCAATGAATACGAACATTTTGTATTTCAAAAAACTCCAGCGTTTTTAACCATGAAGCCTTTTGTTATGATTAATACGCCGGCACACTATTCGAAAGCCTTTTTTTTAATGGAAATGGTATAATTTTTTTTCATTTTTATGGAAAGCCACTTAGTGCATCCTGGAGCTGAATGTTAGGTCTATATGTATGTAAAGTTTCATCAAGATCGGTTCACTGGTCTAGGAGCTTATTGGTTACAAACAGACAGACAGAAGGACTGCCATTTATATAGTAGATGAGTAGTCGCACCTATGGTGAAAGACGAATGGACAACCTGAAAACACAATGCCTCCGGCGACTTCGTCGGCGGAGGCATAAAAATGCTGAATGAGGTGAGTGATTGCATTCCCCTCGAAGACAGATGGTTAACCAGGACCAAGAGGTTGAGCCAAGTGGCTCCTCCTCTCAGCTGAGGTCCTGAAAAATTAAGTGCAAACAGCTCTTATTAAATCCAATGTCGATTGCCTTTCTGGCAGGTTGTGGATGTTGTGGAACGTTACTGTAAATACTGTACACAGGAGAGGTTATATAGCAGTTGCAATATTTAACGAGAAGCCATTTCTCAATGGAAAGCCCGTCCGTGTCCACTTTATACTCGAACTAAACTCGCCGAAAACAACAGCTAAAAAAAAACAATTCTGATTAATTACACTGGGTTGCATTTGAAATATTTTTTTTTCAGAGGTCTCAGTTTTCTCAACTGTTCTTATGTGTTTTTTGCATGCTGAATTCAGAAATGTATCTAATTCGCTCAATCAGGTCAAGTTTTTGTATCAGGATGTCAGCCTCATCCTCGGCGTCCTGAATGCACCATCAATTTAACTACCATCTTTAGTCACAAAGTCATTTTATATATAGTTTGTACATTTTCTGTCAATGGAAGTCTGATTTTGAATTAAAAAAAACAAAAATGGATTTTTTTTTCCTTAAAATTGAGATAGCATGTACAAAAACTTGACCTGATTGAGCGAAATGAGATACATTTCTGAATTCAGCATGCAAACAGCATATGGGAGCCGTTGAGAAAACCTAGACCTCTGAAATGACGCAGACCAGTATTATCATTCCCAATATTCTCATTATAAGGGTTTGTTGAAAATTTTATGACAAAATGTCAAATAGTAAATAAATAAAGAAACACGGAAGTGATTATAAAAGCAGGCCATCTCACATTGCGTAGTGACGACAGGCTAATAAGAACTATCTTTACTCTGTCGCTTTGCCCTTTGGCGTTTTGAGCAAATTATGAATTGGTATTCTCTATATTCTCATTATAAAAACTCCTTGATTTTATGACAAAAGCTCAAATGGTTATGATAATTATTGTTCTCCCTAACCCTAACCCTAGCACCACCACCTAATGCAAGGAGGCCTAGAGGCAGAACAGAAGGCATGTAAGAGAGGATGCTATGGAACAATGGACCACCTACTACAAAACAAGACCAGAGTCCATGCAATGTGTTAGGCAGGGAAAGCAGTTTGAATGCACCATCAATCTTTTATTATGCTCCACACATACAAACCTCAGAACCATCCATGCGCCCAGCTTCGTCGTGCGCCGCTATGTTCCCGCCTCACGATGACCGCTCTTCTGGTTGATCTGATCCATGAATACATGACAATCAAAAACTGTATAACAATAAGAACCAAACTGTTCACAGCAAGGAGAGACCGCAATCAAGCTTTTTATGGTGTCCCATATTCATGGATGATAAAATGCATTAATTTTACCAAATCAACCCAAAAGTAATCAAACTAATTGAGAAAGCAATGGATCTATGGAATACCATATTGATATGACAGCACTCAGAAGGAATAGACCGAAATACCTGGGGTGAAGATACATCGCAGGATCGTCCAGGGAGACAGCCTTTCCTCCCCCCCCCCTCTTTTGCCTTGATCTTGATCCATTGAGCAAACTCATTAATGAACAAGAACATGGATATAAAATAATGTTCAACGAGACAGGGAGGGTGATATCTATTGTAAATGGACGATCCTAAACTCTTTGCTCCAAACGACAAAAAATTGGCAGAACAACTGCAATTAGTGAAATGGTACTCTGACAACATCCAAATAGAATTTGGCCTCCAAGTGTACAAGGTAGACCAACAATAACAGTCAACATAAAAATATGATCACTGGACCTGCGGCTTAATGCTGTAACCCAAATGTGGTAGAATTCTGACTGGTGCATCTGGTGAGGAAGATTTTTGAAGGAATTTTTATACGATTTTTCGAAATTTTTTTGCTAAGTCCACCATTTTGACACATTTCATGTGATCGGCATGACCTCCGCAATTTAACATCACGACCCTGTCCTAATGTTGTAACCAAAATTTGTTAGCATTCTGATGGGTGGCTGAGTCTGGAGGAGAAGATTTTTAAAGGAATTAATGCGATTGTTTTTTTCCCAAAAGTTGACAATGTCGGCCATTTTGACACGCTTCTGGTCACATGATCTGCTTGACTTCCACAATATAATTAACATCCATACTCTACCATAATGTTGCAACCCAAATCTTTTTTGCATTTTGACAGGTGGGTTGAGAGAAGAAGATTTTGGAAGGAATTTGCGTGACTGCCATTTTGACACACTTCCGGTCATGTGATCGGAATGACATTGGCGATTTAACATTCCTGCCTTGGCCTAATGTTGCAACCCAAATTTGGTAGCATTCTGACTGGTGGGTCTGGAGAAGAAGATTTTTGAAGAAATTAACTAAGTCGGCCATTTTGATTTACTTAAAGTCACGTGACTGGAACGAACGTTGTAATTCCTGTGACCAATCGGGAAAAGAACATTGCTGCAAATTTTCAGCCAGATCGGCCCTGCAGTTTGGCCAGAGAAGTCGAAGAAGGAGACGAACGGTCAGTGCGCGATGCTAATACTTTATTTGGAATTTAAATTCCAGATATGCTAAAAAATCAACACAACTACAACAACACAGGAACTATAAAACGAAGTATCGTACAAATACCTTGGATTAGAAGAGGGCCACAAAAACAGTCTCAAACAAATGTGGAAAAAAAACAATTGCCAATGAATACCAACATAGAACGAGGCTTATTCTGAAAGTATATCTCTCTCCAAGAAACAAAATCATGGACATGAACCAACTTACAATACCAGTATTCTAATGCAGCTAAAAAACTAGAAGGGGAGCACTCGGTAGAGTGCAAAACCTCCACCGCCAATACTGCTGGGTCACTTAAGTGAACCTGATATCCTTTTCATTGTAGGTCAAAACGGATCAGACTCTACTGAACCACGATTGAATAAACTAAACTAGATAGACGCGCATGTAGAAATGCCAAAAAAAGAAAATCGAAATTTTTTTTGAAAAAAAAGGTGCAAAATTTGTTCGTTTTTTTTCTCTAACAATTTTTTTTTTGGGGGGGGGGTTGGAAATCACTTAAAACATGTAGAAATGCAAAACTAAAATTCAAATATTTTTTCAAAATGGCCGCCATAGCGGCCATATTGGACTTTGGACCAAGTCCAAAATCTAATGGCATGATCCTTGGACCATACCTAATCCCCCCACCAAGTTTCATCGAAATCCGTCCAGCAGTTTTTCCGTAATACTGTTCACAAACAAACAAACAAACTAACAAACAGACAGGGGTGAAAACAGTAACCTCTGTCCATCTTCGATAGCGGAGGTTAATAATAAACTGGCCACAATAAGTGAAATATCAAAACGAGGAAACACTTCACCATGCACAAAATGTTCTCCAAAAATCAGTGTATCCCGAGGATGTACCTGCCAAGACAAGAAGGAGGTAGTGGCTTTATGGAACTCAACCAAGTGCATAGAGTGACAACAGTAGGATTGACTGAGGGCATGAAAATAGCAACAGACTACCAAATCCAATTTGTACGTAAACATGAAGACAACAAGCCAGAGAAGGTATCCCCAACCTGCCTCACCCAAAAATTCCAAAGACACTTGCGAGCAAAAGATGTCACATGAATACAGCCCCAATGACTGCAGAAAAGACTGAAAAATACAAAGCGAAATACTAACATGCATACACTGACAAGTGGGTGAACGACAAAAGAGCAGGGAAGAAAGAGCAACGACAGAGAGTTGGACAGATTTGGCATAAACAAAGAAGGCTCATTGGAATGGCTAAGAGGTCAGCTCAACTGGGATGGAAAATGAATCGCTTTAAATACCCAAAACCAAGAACACGACACGAATGGCTTTGACTCAGTTCTACCATTTTTTTTTTTTATCAGAGAAGTGTAGACTCTGCAAGGTAGAAACAAAGCATGATCCACTTCCTAGCGGGATGTAAAAAATCAACAACTCATGTCAGAGCAGCTGGACACACAAAGGTACAACAGTGTCTGCATAAACTTTGAAATCTCAGTTCCAGAAAACTCATAAAAACATGAACCAAAAGCAATCACTCAAAACAAGGAAATAATGCTCACATATGACATGATGATCCCATCGAGTGTGAACATAGAAAACAAAGCATTGCGATCAGATAGCGTTCAAAGAAAGGAAAAGAAAGCATTGCTAATTGAGGGGTCAGTATGCAGCAATTTTGGCCGAAACAATGCAGTAATCAAAAAGTGACCAAATATCAAGACCTCAAAAATGAAATGAAAAAGTCTTGGAAGATAAAGAATGCGGAAATTGTAACAGTGATAAATGGAGCAATTGGAATGATAAAGAAGAAACTTGTGGATACCTTGAGACCTGGGAGGACTCCATTCCACCTTCTGAAAGCTGCATATGGAAATAACAACCAACGAAACACACACACACACACACACACACACACACACACACGCACACACACACACACACACACACACACACACACACACACACACACACACACACACACACACACACACACACACACACACTCTCTCTCTCTCTGTTGGTTGCATGAGCTGTGTACACTGCTACTTTAAGTTTTGGCACAAATTTAGAATTTGCTTAGGTTACCAGTTACCTGATCATTACTATTCCCAATACTCTTTTTAAAAGATTTACTCTGTGATAAAATAATCTTGCTTGCACCAGAATGGAGTTCTTGTGCTCCGCTACCTTTAATCCATCGACAAGTTTAACTTTCCATGTGGCTTTTATCCAATTTGTTTCCTCCGCAGCACTGGACGTGGTGGACATGGTGCAGCTTTCAATCCTTTCGATCATGGCAGTGACCGCACTTGCCTTGCATGTGCTTGTCGCTCCAGGCATTGCATTTATCTCTCTCTTTGATCCTGCATGTTGCTCCCTTCCAGCTCCCGCTATTATCAGTGCTCAGAGGGGTCGGGAATTGGCAATCCGTGCAACACCTGGGGTAAGATGTTGATAAAGTAATGAAACGTTATTGTACTTCATATTCAGGTTGCCCTGTTTCACATCCTCATCTGAACCGATGGCTTGTGAAGCTGGGAACCCTGCAGGTTCAAAACCCCACATACCATGTCCATATGTACTGTATTTGGCCTTTTGTCTTGCAATGTCCTTAAAGTGCTGAGGTCTGTCCTTCAGGTTATTTATTTTCAACCTCTTCAATGAACCTGAGTTCAATGTAAAAGTAGTCTTTTTATTGGCACTTATTATTATTATTATTATTATTATTATTATTATTATTATTATTATTATTATTAATAGAAACACACTGGAGCAGCACTAAGGGACAGGGGCAACTCCAAGTTGGAGATAACCATCCCAACTTTGTAGAATGTTTCCATGTACACCTGTGAGCCACATGCCCACCTGATTATGACCACTAAGTTTTAACGCATTTCATTCCAAAAACAAATTTGACCTCAAAAATAATTGGTGGTTGAATTCAATGACCAAATATACAACTCCTCTTCAAATTTCAAGTCAATTGGATGAAAATTTATAATTTTAGAAATTCGGCCCATGTTGACCTCAAAAATAATAGGTGGTTGAAGTCAGTAACCTGATATTTAAATCCTTTTCAAATTTCAAGTCGATGGGATGAAAATTGTAGATTTTAGAAATACCGCCGTAGTTGATGACCTTGGGCCTATGTTGACCTTTTAGTCGATGTTGACCTCAAAAATAAGTGGCTGGTTGAGTTCATTGACATAAAATAGAAATCCTCTTCAAATTTCAAGTCAATCGGATGAAAATTGAGGATTTTAGAAATTCCAGCTGAGTTGTTGACCTTTTGATCTATGCTGACCTTTTGATCCGTACACAAAGGAGGCAGAAACTGCAAATTTCGCCCTTTCATCAATTCCCTTCGGATCGCTGAAAGGAGTTTCCGGAACCGAAACTTTCCCATCGCGTGTGAGGCGGGCACCGTTGCATAAACGGAAGTAGGCAGCATATAACAGGTCTCTCTGTATCCGCTTGAACTATTTACATGCAGATTATGTCTTTCTATTCGTGTACTTCGACTGCATAACATTCTCAAATGATCCTCTCAAATTTTGAGATTTGTACTGGCACTTACATCTGATTATGTATGAGTATTTTGTCAGACCGTTTGGTTAAAAAAAAACTTTTCAAAACCAATTGTTGCATTGAGACTTTTGTTTTTTTTTATCCATGTGACTGTTGAATTGCTTTTTTTACGTCCACCACCAAAGGTGGACTGAGGTTTTGATTTCACACCTGTCTGTTTGTTTGTTTGTTTGTCTGTGAGCAGGATCTCTCAAAAATTTGTGGATGGATTCAGACAAAGTTGGTGGACAGGTTGGGTGTTTGACAAGGATGAAATGTCACCATTGAGAGATAGGGACAAACATGATATGTAACATGATAGCTCAAAAGTTACGGACGGATTCGTACAAAACTTGGTGGACTGGTTGGGTGTGTGACCAGCACCAATTTGTTCGATTTTGGTGAAGATCCAGATCTGGATGTGAGAATTTTTAATTTTTTAACTTTACATTTTAAGTGATTCTTTACCATTGTGAGATTTTTTTTTTGTTTTGTTTTGTGTGCATAGTCGAGGCTCATGGAAAAGCCAGTGCAGTGAACGGATCAGGACTTAACAGACAAAAACAGGAGGCAAAACACGCATACATGGGGTAAACAAGTTGGACACAGAAGACGCATAGGGGATACACAGGACCCTAAAACGATATTTAGCATGATCCTCCTAAAAGTTGTGGATGGATTATGACAACTTGGTGGATGAGCTAGAAGGTGACAAGAACAAGCCAATTACATTTTGGTGTGTAACAAGGACGAATGATCTGGATGCAGATCCGGCCAACATCAGTGGGATACAAAACGTAAACTCTTCAGCCTGGCAGACGTATGTGCTCTACCGAGTGTTGTTGTGGTTTCAAATGAAAATTTCAAGCAATTATCTGTACATATTTCTGTCTGTGTCTTTTATCTGTCTATTCAATCCCTCTTCTCCTCCTCCACATCCCAAGCTTATTGCTATGACATCATGCATCGGGTTTTGGATTCCAAGATCTGCTCTCTTCAATGATTTTGTGACTAACGTGTAAGTGCATTTAACGCTTTTAAGATAATGTTTATCAAGGATTTGAAAAGATTATACTTTCGTGTAGTACCCTAATACTTCGATGAATTGATACACGCGATGCTCGTTTTGGAAGCTCACACCAACTAGACACCAAGAGTTGTACTTCTTGCTCTTAATGGACCACCGGTGGAGTGAGGTTGAAACGTTCCTGTCAAGTCTTGCTTTCCTGCACTTTTGCTCTTGGAATGCATCCTGCTCAGTTTAGATGTTAATGGAAGTTGGTTTGCACATAGGAATACCAATAAATACAATAAATATTTTGAGTATTGATTACAATCTAAACTTTACCAGTTCTCTTTCATTTCCCTTTGGGTTTTGTTCCCTTTCCTTTTGACTTCCTGCTTTCTGCAAACTTCTGTTTCAATAAAAAAAAAATTATTTCAAATGCTTCCAATCTAATCTCTCTTCCTTGTTCGTCTGCAGGTACTTCTCATTTGTCATCCATCTATTCCTGTTGCAACAGATGCAATTCCTAAGCAAGAAACCTGGTGCCACCATGCACCTCAACACCGGACCCTTCTGCTGTTTTTGCCGCTTCTTGCCCGAAGCACCTCTAACGATGTACGGATGCGGTTGGGATCAGGCTTTCGTAAGGGTGTGAATGCATGTGGATTATCAGGTGTGTCGCATGCTCTCTGAAAATATGTCTGCCAAAGCTACATCAGTGGGAGCAAGCACTTCTTTCACTACCACATAACTGAGACACGTATCTGTTTTGTAAAATGCAAGGAATGTTCCTTGTGAACTTTCTGATAGAGTGTTTGCGGCTGAAACAGAAACTTGATCATTTTTGAAAGCTACTTTCGGAGTAACGTAATCTTTTCATTAAGCGTGACATCATCTTTAGTCACTCTTATTAAAGAGACATACAATGGACTCTTGCCAATTCCAAACCATCTTCTCAAATAGAGGATTACGTTCTCCATTCTTACCAAATCAAATACTGTGTGATGTTGAATGATTTATAGTTGGAGCCATCGTTTCTCTTGCGCAGCATACGACAATTCAAACCTGCGTACATTATAGCTTGAATCGGCTTCGAGAGTCAGATCGGAGCTTCCAATAACTCAACACAATGACAATGGATATTCAACTACACGATTTAGCACAATGGATGGAAAAGATTTTCTTAGCTGCGATAAATTATGCTGTGGATGGAGAGCAAGTTTTAATGAAGGAGATGTTGGATAGACATGACATATCCATGGGGGTATCGCCAAGATGTGGACCTGAACCACATTTCCGTCCTGTTATTTGACCCTGATTCGCTGAACCACTTGCTGCATGTTAAATTCGGCACATTATTTTAGATTGTAACCACATCATGTCGGATATATGGAATATGCTCAAAGACGTAGGCGAATCTGAGTCACAAGACGGGAGGTTTTGAGCAACAACAGAGAGCAGCGCCATTGTTGTCCTGAAATGACCAGAAGTGTTTTGAGGAAACTGGTTGCATATAGCAACTCGAACAGCACTCGATAGAGTGTACACCTCTAGCAGGCTGAACAGTTTGTTTTGTATCCCACTGATAGGCCGTATCTGCATAAGGACCTCAACTAAAATCTTATCGACTTCTTGTCACCTGCCCAACTCCTGCACCAAGTTTTGTCATAATCCATCGGCAACTTTTTTGAGCTATCGTACTACATATCGTTTTTGGCTCTATTTCTCAACGGTGAAGAATCATTTTAAAATTCTAGTGTCTGGTTCTGTATCTTCTCCAAAATGTAATCATTTTTGTCCTTGTCACACAACCAACCTGTACACCAAGTAAAATTTTTTCTTTTTTTTTTACGAATTCATCCATAATGTTTTCAGATATCCTACTCACAAACATACAAACAAACAATTGAAATTGCTCGTTGAGCAAGGAATTGCCAGAATAACTTTGTCATATCTCCATGATCTCTGAAAGAACAAAAACCTGGAAATCAATTTGGTTCTTATAAGTCGACAGTGCTCCTGTTTAATGAGTTATAGCACTTAGTTTGGTCATGATCATAACTTGGGAGTCAATCGGATTTGAAATGGCATTTTCATCGCAATTTTAAAGTTTTGACCTGACCCCCCCCCTGACATTCGACCCCCGACTGCTAAGAAGGGTGTTGGTGTGACACCCCCAATTAGACATATGGTTGGATGCAGAATTGGAAGATACACATTTTGGATTTGGTTTGAAGTCGATACGACCATTTTAGCGGACGTTATTGCGAAAATAAGAATTTTGGTTTTTCGGTGACCTTGACATTGACCTTTCACCTACATTCACCAAAAACGACAAGTGTCTAAGTTGGACCATGGCCGACGTCTGTACCCAGTTTGGTCATGATTGCTGAAACGGTGTGGCTGCTACAGGGTAAACAAACAGACAGACAGACAGACAGACACACACAATGACACACACACAACCGACCAACATAATTGCCAAAATCCGAAGGATTCTGGCAATTAACAAACAAGAAAGATGATGTGCATGACACGATACTTGCGAAATCCAAATAAGCAATAGATGCTCTGAAAATGGCAATTTCGAAAATTTGACCCACCAAGTATTTTAGGCCGTAATCTATCGGTCTGGAAACGGCTAAAAAAAAGACTAATATGCTACCAACTCGGGACATACATGGAAATTGGTGATACCTATAGATTTTGATGCGCTGAATCCTAAAATGCACTCCGACAAGCGATATTTCTTTATGGGAAGGAAATATCGCAGGTGGTAAACCTGTACAGTTGCCACTCGCGTACACCTCAAACAAAAGTCTTTCTCAGATAGTCAAAACCTCAGTTCAACGAATCCTAGGGGCCGAGTGTTGTCCTGTTGCGTTCCTATTCCATGTAGACAGACAAAGGAAAATTCGAACAAAATGTGTTTAATGATGTCAGCGAACCTTCTGGTCCCATCAAATACTGTACATGTAGGCCTAATGCCAATATAAGGATCAGAGGCTGACTGATCATCCGTGTGAGACAAATAAATGACAAAATGGACATCTTGAGATGAAGTCTTGAGATCATTCTTAAGATATTTCGAGAAACCAGCCCTTTTGCGATACAAAAGCATAATACACACAAAAGTGAGAAAAATATCAATGATTACACTACTTATCCTTCTCGTATCCATGGAGAGAACTTCATATAACAGAGTAACCGATGCAACACAACGGTTAAACTGCAAAGATGCATCGAAATATCCCATATTTTCAAAAAAAAGAAGGAAGGCCGTGCACTTTCTTTAAAATTAATTGGAATTAGCATTTTGATCTTTGATAAATTTCGAAACAAATTGCAGTTAAATTGAGGCATTGGATTGACTGCTATAAATAAATAAATAAATAAACCATAATTATGAAAATACCTAAAATTAAGGACCAGGATATTTTGATTCGTCTTGCACTTGAAAGGAACAATAAAGTACAGCTGTAGAGGTGTCACGAGGGTACAACATCAAGAGCACCATTAATCAGTATCATCGTCCTTGTCGCTGCCACTCCCATTGTCAGGATTTTCATCCGCCTTGAGTTCTTCCTGCAAAATCGAATTTTTTTTTTGACAATATTGTGGCGATTCCGGATCGGTCTGTTAGCATACGCAAAGTTTAGAACAGGGAGACACCGTTGGCCAGGCAGCAACATCTTTTACTCTTGCAGGTGCTTTGTGAATAACGACGATGAATTGATTTCACTATCTCCTCCGGAGCCGGATCTTTGAGCATCCAAATAACTGATGACGTAGCATCTCGCATCATCCAGCCATGGCCTTTCGGGGATAGGATATTCATAACAGGATTCAATGAGCGGTGATGCACGGCAGACTTTTAGTTTTGCCAAGAGAGTGCTGAAACGAGGTGTCCTTCATTGAAGGCAGACTGTGGTCGTCATCTTTAGGCCCAAGACAAAAGCTTCGATACCCAGCAACATCGATGTCCGACTCCTTCCGGTGGTAAAGTTCCTAGGTGGAATTTCTCTCGCTGTTCTTTGTGTTTGCTCCTGGAAGAAGATGAAGTTCCAGACGTAAGCAAAATTTTATTCCGATTGGAACACGTTTGGTTAATGACGGCAATAAACTCGAATTTTTCCAATTCAGATCAGTCCTCTGATTCTGGTGTGCAAGAGTGGATTATGGAAATGTTGGATGGAGCTCATAATAAGATCATAATATTTGCTCCTCAGTAGAGGTCACACTTCAGGAAGCGAGTATATTGGTGGTAACAAGTATGATGATACTTTACTTCTATGGCAATGCAGTCTTTATCTCTGATTTAGCACAGCATCTCTTCGTCTGGACCACCTGGATGCTGCATAGCAGCTAATAATAATCCCGAAAATCTGGAGTACAATATACTTTCAAGTCCCGAATAAGCGTGTAGGGTGGAAAATCCCCCAAAAAAAAGTCTGAATAAGAGGGCAGCGTGGAAAAACCAGAAATGTGACAAATATAGAACATGGATTTTATTGTTCAAATGCGTACTGTACTCTACGCTTTTTCTTTGGCAATCTGTAAGCGCTTCTTCGCCCTCCTTCGGGCGTTTGCTTTGATTGCTTTGAATCTGCTGAACTGTGGAGTGAAGAATTCGGATGTGGAAGACGAATGTTTGTCGATCGCAGCTTGGATGTCATCAAGGAATGCACGGTCCGCTTTTTGTTTCATCATCCGCAGCTTCGCGTTAGAGAGTGGTGGTAGACGGGAGGTCTTCTTGAATTGATACAATGTCTGTCTGACTTTCGTTCTCATCTGAATCTGGGGACTCCACCTCTTGCATAAGTTCTTCTTGAGTCAACTCCTCTCCCTCACAATCCATCAGTTCCACACCCTCATCTCATGGTACCTCACTGATGTTCGTACACGCCAGATGTTCTTCAAGAACTCTATGGTCCTTGTGGTTCTTTCGTCGCGTGAGAGGCTGAAACGTTTATTTGGCTTTTTAAGGCTTACACGATATTCTCTCATCCAGTCCAGAATCCAATGGTTGGAAAAAAGTTAGTAATTGTTGTGGCTTTTCAGGTTGTGCATTCGGCCACTTCCCGTACAGTTCCTGGAACTTTCCTTTGAAGACAAACCTTGGAAGCCTAACCTATCAGACTTCCTCGGACATCGATGAACTACTCGAATGCGGCCTGCCGGACCTCTGGGGCTTTGTGCTTCCTACCAGCACCAGGGGCTCCAAACGAATTCTTGGATAATGCAACCTCGGTTTCGCTCTTTCCAAACTGATGATAGGCACGACCCGCTACTTGACGAGCCGCTCTAAATCGACGATCTGATGATGGCGTCTTTTTCAACGATGGATTTTTTTTTCACGGACAGCTCTGGAGATGCACCCCTCCTTTGGGAGAGGCCGTACATATTTCTTCTTCTTTTTGTCATACATCAACTTTCCTGCTGCGTACTCGCGGTCGAAGTCTGCTTTGAATTTATGACAAAGTTCTCTCTTCGAAGGTGTACTGTCGCTTACGATCCCTGAATGCATCCTTTCCAGTGCTACTACTATCGGCAGATATCTCTTCACCCTTTCCACCGCTGACATCGGCAGATGCCTCGTCTAATTATTCACCTCCTTCCATTTCAATATCCGTCAGGACAGGCTCTTCTTCCATCTTGTCTCAATGACACGAAACGATTGAAATACAAGTAAACCGCGATGTAAGTACAGTACTTCTCCGGTATGGGAGAGTCAGTGGCGCCACACTCAGGCAGCCGAACGAATCGACCGGCGGGACCCGCATTGACGCCGTGCAGTACCCAGACCCATGGCGGAGATCGGTGGCAGATGAAGGAATTTTGGGAGGAAAGACGACACATCTCTCGACGGGACAACATTGTCTCCCTACACGCTCGCCGGTGTAAATATGACCTGAGGGTGGCAAGAACGATTTTTTTTAATAAGCGTGTAGACCCGAATAGAGGCCGTGTCGGGGGGATTTTCACTTCGAAAAAAAAAAAATAAGCGTGCACGCACGCACGCTAATTCGGGACTTGAGAGTACTCAAGTACGTAATGCTCAGAAAATATTAAAAGATAGTGAAATTCAAAATCCCAACAAGTATATATTTGGGACAGATTTAGGTATGGAATTACTAATACTCATTTTCTTTAGCACTATCAATGTTTCTAATGCTGCCAATGTATCCCATTGCCACTTCCCTCAAACCTACAGCCATCTTTCCAAATTCCCACAGATTATGCAAATAGGTGGTCGTATATTTACATATCTGGTCTGATCAGTGGCTGCTGCTGTGTGGGAGCATAAGCATTTTGCTGGAGATGGTTGTCCATGAACAGGCCCCTCTTCACGCTCAGATGCTGTAAGCTCTGCTTGCCGCAAGTAGCTCTTTTGTGCTCGATTGACACACTGGTTGTCTGTAAACCTAGCGTAATACCTCAAACGGTAGCCAGTAGTGGCAGCATCCGGAATAGGGATTGAAACAAATAAATTGATAGATGTTTTAAATTCGATCATTTAAATGGCAAAAACAACCCATTTCTGACCTGCCTTATAGGGACGGCAGTTAGAACACTGCCCGAATTTCAGAAGCGATTGCTCAATTTTTCTTTCTCAAAGCCACCACGATCCCCTCCTCCACTCATGTCCAGTAGGCCAGAGATCTATCTATGAAACGGACACAGACAGTCCTACCTACCCTCCTATACCCCAGCCGTGGGTAGGGAGAAGTAGTTGGCCTATATTGGTTGATGGACTAAATTTTGCAAAGAGACCTGACTGACGACGATGTTGGTGAATTTTCACACTGATCACACCAACAATTGTGAAGAAATCCTTGAAAATGATGCACGGAGCTAAGTTGAAAATGTACAGATTCATGTTACGGCACGTTGCTCAGACTTGCCCGTTCTCAGCTCTGCCGATTTGGCAACAATGATTTATTGTCGACCTTCGACATCCAAAAGAGACGATTTCTTGACGAATGATTGCAGCCAATAAGTACCATGTCTTCTGATTGAATGCTTTCGATTTTTTTTCCTCCTGTATTACCTTCCACATGTATTATGCAGTGTACATTGCGGTAAATGTAATTACTTGTCGGCCCAAATTTGGAAGAAGCATGAGAAAGACTAATAGAAAAGTGAAACCGAAACGTCGTCTTCTAACTCACGATCTGATTGGCTGTCGGCGTGGATGAATTGCGGAAATCTCTAGAAATAGTGCAAAAGCGGTGCTCCGCCGTGTTCTGCGGCAAATCGAAACAGTTCTAAGTGCCTGGCCTGCGGATATCTTCCCGAGATGCGATCGTGCAAGCGGAAGCTGCGATCGAGGCCCATCGAGAGCTGATCGATGCTTCACAATCATCAAAATCTATTTCCCGAGTCGGTAGCAAGTGATGAACACTCTCAGACCAACAGATTATGGCCTATTTTACATTTTCAAATTTGGCAGACATTTTTTCTAATTGCGGCCTACTAGGTGTTTTGCATGTTTTGGATGGCCTTGACGTTGACCTTTCATTAATTTTGACCAGATTTTACATATATATGCAAATAAGGTGTGTAAGTTTCAACTTGATGTGTTGAAAAATTAAGGTCTGGTAATCGTATTCACGAAAAGTCCATTTGATTATAATGGGGTGAAATTGTTGTCATGGAAACCATTGACATGTCAGAAGGGCTAAATCATTTGTTATGATTTTTTTTTTTTTGTGAACCAGGTCTGTCACCCAATATGCAAATGATGTTCAAATTTCAAGGTAATTGGATGACAATTGATGATTTTATATGACCTTTGACATTTGACCTCAAAACAATGAGATTCTCAGTGACCCAGGATGCAAACCCTCTTCAGGTTTCAAGTCAATCGAATGAAAATTGATGATTTTATGTGACCTTGACCTTTGACCCTTTGAGCTTTTGACTTCAAAAGCAATACACTTCGATGTTTTGATTGGTGAACCAATTCAGTGACTCAATATGACCAAAGTGACCTACAGTGACAGAGTTTCTATAATTGTTTGTACAATTACAAGTTTGTATGATCATTTATTTTCCACTCTCAATGGTAATGGTAGTTATTTGCTGAATTTCACAGCATCTTGCCCCAAAGGAAAGAGTTACTATGGTTGCAATGAGGTATGATATGTGGTTGTCAGTGAGTGGTCACCTCCATGAGGACCATTTCAACCTTCACGGTAATTGTAAAAATGAACTGTCATAAACATTACTACAGGCCTGGGAAACTACAGGCAACGAACGGTAAAGGCAAAGAGCTTGCTCTGAATTGAACGACAGGAAATCAACTATAACTGTTGGTGGTATCATGTGCTTACAAATAACCCCAAGTGGTGGTTGTAGAGCATTCGTGATCACAAAATAACTTTCAATTGTGCGTTGATGTTGAAATGGAGGTCGATTGTTGTACAAATGGATGTTGTCTCTTTGTGTTGCACAGTCGAACAATATCCATACTATGGGTGCTCACCATGCAAGGAGCCATCCTGCATCCTGTCTTGCTGTTAATTTGGATATCCATCTGTGCAGACAAGGTACAAACTCTTAGGAACCACTTATTCATGGACAAAGTGATAGGGAATAGCATGTGACGCAACAAAATTTGCAAACTGGGTATGAGGGGTAACTGGCAGTGGGGGGGGATGATGTTCGTTGAATATGTTGGTGGTAAAGATTTAGGTAACGAGAGGGGTGTGATAGAACTAATCAACTGGAAGGAAGTTTACATACTTAGTGCTTTTTTTTTTCCTGGCTTTGTTTGCGTGAAGTTTGTGGTGAAAGCATTTGCAGACAAATATCTTACTTGTTAATTTTGGAAAGCCAATCCAGCGTTGTTCAATCACGAATATGTGAGTAAGTAGAGTACCGTGTGGAAAAGTGTTTCCGTTATGTGATATGTGATCTTTGATTTGGTTTGTACCTTTAACTATCATTAATTGATCATGATCTTTGATTGCAATGCCCCTCTGCTGAAACTCTGATGCATTTTTGTGTTGTTTGATCTATTTCTGGATTATCTTCTTCATTTTTCTTTTCATGCAAGAACACAGACGAGAGATGAGTGATCTCCTTGGATACTGTTGCTGTTTTTGACGGTGTGCCATGCTGCTCTTTTTTGCGGCGGTTCTCTTTTCTGCTAGTTGTGAGGTTTATTTTTACTCAGACATCTTGAGTGGCTATTGATGGTAACAGGGGCTAGAAGGATAGCCTGAGCCCTAAAGGAACGCACACTCACTTTTGATCTGCTAGCTTAGATTTGAATGTCGACCCGGCTATAAATTGTCATTGTGGTGTTTTGCAACAGGGTGAGGCATCGGTGTGTACGCTGTCCCACGGATGGATGTTAAACGGTGTTCCATCTGCCAGCATGAGTTGGACGTTAAAAAAATCTCACGATGTCCTTCAGAATACATAGGCAAGCTATTGCTACCATCCTTGCCAAATTCCAAATTCATGCTCTAACCTCCATGGGGCACTGCATTAGCAGCACTGCCACACCCCTGCGAGAACGAATGCTAACTCGTAGCCACATGCTGGATATGAATGATGACTTGCTTCTTGTTCCTGCCTTAACTTCATAAGTCCTTTATGCAATTGGTCTTTTACTTTCTATTATCTAAAACTTTCTATTATCTAAATCTGAGATCCCTCAGATGGACATGAAGCCGGGATACAGACTACTTATGTCAGTTGGTGGACATTAAGAATATCAAGGTCTTTTGACAAAGAGGAGGCAAGTTATTGCCGGTACCATGGACAAATTGCTCATTCCTTCCTCAACTGTTGTCGATGAGTATTTGGCATAGTCACCACACTTGTCAAGTGTGGCTTGGCAAGAAACTCAGGGGAGACCTTCAACCTGCAGTGGACTGCATTAGGCCCGAAGAAGAGAGAACAAACCTCTTGTTAAGCCTTTGTTTCAATTTGCGTTTTCTTTGTTCTTCCTCTGATTTCCAATCACACTTCCTTTGTTCCTCTTCTGTTGTTTGTTTGTTTGCTTCTTTATTAGATTCTCGTGGAGGATCTCTAAGTCTTACTCACGTTGTTGTTCTTCATCTTCTTCTTGTGGACTTTTTTGTTTCACAGCCAACAGTTTTCATCGAAACTTCCTGAAACTTGGCAAATACATATGTAAAAATACCTTGTGCAGACAGTAACCATCTCCGCTTTTGAAAATTCCTCCAAGAGAAAAAAAAGTTATGACGTCAAAATATCTCCGCTAATGGAAGTCGCCTAAAAAATTATCTCCAAAACTAGGCAAGCTTTTTGAATTCTGTTTGCGAGAATCAAACGGGGCATTAGCAGAGATGAATTACCGCACATATTGGAGATGGTTCCTGCCTGTGCGTGGGCTTTCTGCATATACATGTCAAGTTTCACGAAGATCCGATGAAAACTCTGGGTTGTGAAAAAAAAGTCAAAAAAATAGGAATGACGTCATAAAAAATTGATATGATGTCATAGTGATGTATCAGGTTTGCAATAAATTATCTGTGCTAATGCCCGGCTTGATTCCCGCAAACAAAATTCAAACAGATTGATTCCCGCAAACAAAATCCAAACAGCTTGCCTAGTTTCGGAGATAATGTTATCGGCGATTTCCATTAGCGGCGATATTATGACGTCAACTTTTTTTTTCTAGTTTTTAAAACAAAGTTGCTCATTTCATCAGCACGCATTTCTCTTCACCGACATTTGTGATTTGTTCTCCATTTCACAACATTTAATTTTTTTCATCGTATACAGTGTTGAAGACTTGAGGATGAGCTGGAGCACAGAATGGACTCTGGCTTAACAGAATGAAATGAGCATGAGGAAGAGGGGGTGAGAGAACACACCAACAGCAGGGTTGAGGAACACAATAGATGGAGAATTGGAAGGTTAGTGTGGAAGAATGAGAGCAAAGGGGAGGACACAGGGTAAACAAGATGGACATGGCTGAAAACTCGAAATCATAGACGTGAAAGAAAAAGCTGGAAATAAGTGGGCTTTGGGGGCTTTAACGGGGGTTCAATAGATCATGGTTGTGGAGCGAAGAATGAGATTGAAGAAACTGAGGAAGTTGGTTCCACAGGCCGGGGGAAAAAAGAGAAATGAATGAGTGGAGGTGAGAGTGAGTCTGCATTTTTGGACTTTAACAAGGAAGCGGTGGAGCACAAAGAGACCACAGACTGGTCTGCCATTTGAAAGTGATAGTCCCAGAGTCTCAGCTTCATCGCAGGAGATACCAATGATTTTGAAGGCCTTGGTTTCCACGGCATCTCGCTGAGCAAAGTGTGAAGCAGCGGTGCCAGCCCAGAGGGAAGAGCGGTACCCAACCAAGTTATTGATGAAGGCATTGCAGGTGGATAAAAGTTCAGGTGCGCCAAGGAAAGACTTTGCATGACAGAGGATGCCAGTCAGCAACTGGCTTTGGAGTCCATCTTAGATGTGTGGTTTGCCCAAGAAAGATCATGGTTGATATTGAAGCCAAAAGTTTTGAGTGCGTGAAATTTTTCAAGTGGATTGTTAAGGAAGTATGTGGGAGGGTTCGCCAGATGGCTTTTCCAGAGAGACAGAGTGAGAATGTGAGAATTGTTGGAATGGAATGACATATTGCATATGTTTGACCAGCTCCTGATTTTATCGGTCTACATTCCCGACCACAGACCTTAATCCTTGCTGTGTCTACCTTAAGCACAATGATATTAATTAAATGTAATTTTGAATGACTTTCCTCAGAATCCCCAAATTAAATACGTACAAATGTCAGATAACAATTGAGCTACAAGTTAAATCACAAGTCTCAATGTGGCAACTTATCTCAAGCAAGCAGTTCATACATTAAACCCCAGCGGGTTACAATTGGGTGAAAGGTCGGCCGTGACACAGTTGAATGGAGCTAGTCCGGAGGGTGCGCACAGGTTGAAGCCGATTGAACAATCGCATTTTCCAAGTCATCGGAAGGTGAAATCCTCGTATCACTGAAGCACGGAGAAGAACCCGAGTCCACAGGTAAAGCTGTATCACAGATTGTGAAGATGGGGACTCCAAGCTGTAAAGGACGACGTGTTATTTGAAGGAGAGGTTGGAGGGACGAATAAGCTCCGAGGGTATGCTCCAGTCAACCAGCCATGTGAAGGGTGCACATAAAACACCCAATCAGAATCAGGAGTGGCTTTGAAATCATCGCCAAGATAACAGCAGTGCAATGTCTGACAGGTAGATTCCATGAGTTCAGGGAGTTCAGAGAATACCTCACAAGGTATGATATAAAAAGCGAAGCTAAATCTCCAACGACCAATCACTGTGGGTTGAAGTTGATCCGTTGTAGTCAGGGAATAGGTGAGTCACTGAACCTTTCAGGTTCACATGCAGAACACCCCCGATTCCTCCTTCACTGGGTATGCTGGTTTTAAAATGATATGCACTGCTTGAAACGGAGTGTGGCAGCTCAAGAGAATGTGTCCATGCCCTTCTCTCCTTGTTGTCCTTCTGCCTTTCTGTTCTCCTTCCAAATTGCAGGTGCCTTTTTACTTCTGTGTTGTTGTGATTTAACAGGAAATTTAATACCACTGTAACCCTCACAAAAGCACAATTACATGTTATACAGTGCTGGTCCATAACAAATGGAAAATGTTCACTCTACTGTACCGAACAAAATGACAGAGGAGTACAGACAGTACTCAGTACTGTGCAAAAGTTTGGGTTCTTTTCAATTTTCTGGTGCTATTCCCCATTCACTGTTTGTGGGAAGGTTGCATCTCAGCTTTTGGTGTCGGAAAACTTGTTAAAATCAATGGGATGCTAAATAAAAAAAGAGAAGTACAAGCAGATACTGCAGCACCATGCAGTTCCTTGTGGAAATCGAATTTTTATGAAGGTTTGTGTATGAAAGTACATACCAGTATGTAGAATAAATTAGGTAATTAAAAATATATATTTATTTTTGTGACAAATTATGATGTGCTCGTAATAAAGCACGAAAGAGTTTGTGGATTTTTGTACAGTAAATAATAAATCATTGACGGAATCAACACAAGTGAGAATTAATGCGAATTGCAAGAAACCACAATAAAAGTTGCAAATTGGTGAATATGTGAAATTAGTTTTCATTGGAAAAGTTTCTTTGTTTGAATGTATATGAGTGGGTTCAGAATGGAGCCAAACAAGCAGCAACCTTTAACAGAATGGTGTGTGAAGATCCAACTTCTGCAAAAAGAAGGTAAAGCCATAAAGAAAATAGCAGAAAAGCTGAAGATCTCCATCAATAGTGTGAGGTGCATTTTGCATCGCCTGAAAGAAACTGGCACAGTACAAGACAAGAAAAGACCAGGAACACCCAGAAAAACCTCTCCAAGGCAAGCCAAGCACTTAAAGTTTCTCAACTTACATGGCAGAAGAAAATCAAATCAGCAGCTGACAAATGAAATGAGAGCAGGCCTGAACATTAACATCATGTATAACACTGTGCACAGGACGGCTTATTGCAGCAGGTCTCCATGACAGAATTGCATCAAAGAAACCACTGTTGAGACTACAGAATAAGGCAAAAAGAGTGAAATTTGCAAGGCAACACAAAGATTGGGTGAGTAAACAATGGAATCAGGTAATCTGCTCTGATGAATCAAAGTTTGAATGTTTTGGATCGAAAAAACAACAGTTCGTACGCTGAAGACTTCGAGAACATCACGACACACAATGTTTGCAGCTTACTGTTAAACATGGGGGAGGCTCTGTGACCGCCTGGGGTTGCAACTCAGCTTTTGGTGTCGGAAAACTTGTTAAAATCAATGGGACGCGAAAAAAAAAGAGAAGTACAAGCAGATACTGCAGCACCATGCAGTTCCTTGTGGAAATCGTTTAATGGGAAGAAGATTAATTTTCCAAGATGATGATCCAAAACACACTTCCAATTCAGTAAAACAGTATTTGGAGAGCAAGGTTAGAGCAAGTGTGCTCCAAATGTTAGAATGGTCACACCAGAGTCTGGATATGAATCCCATCGAGGCCATGTGAACATAAGAAACAGAAAAAAAACATAAGAAACAGAAAAAAAAAACATAAGAGGAACCCAACTAATCTTGATATCTGGAATGTAATAAAGGATATTTGGCACAAAATCCTGCAGGAGTCCTCCAGTCGTATGCAGGAAGCACGGGGTAAAAGAGTGACAGCACTCAAGTGGACGAAGGGCGGACGCACAAAGTATTGACGGATACTCTGGAATAGCAATATTCTTGTTATTTATTTAAACAGTTTGTTTGTTTCATGTGCATTTATAAAGGCTGTTAATTTACAATAATGAACACATATAACTGTTATCAGTAATAATTTGATCAATTTACCTGAAAGTATGAATGTCATTTGAATAATCCAAACTTTTGCACACTACTGTTTCATAAAACATAACTGAATGTGATTTGTTTACTACTTGTGATATGTATTAAAATAACGACATATGTTTGTGACACCTCATAAGTACTTGTCTTTCCTTATCTCATAGCTATTCTCTTCTTTCATATGCAGCATGTGGCTGTGGGTATCATAATTTGCTTGGGGGTGTCATTGATGCAGTGCCCCCCATAAGTTAGAGCAGGAATTTCTGATTTGTTTCGGGCATGTTGATAATTCACCTTTTCACAAAAGATACCATGAAATCATTAAAGTCCACCAAGTGTGATGTTATAAGTTGGGACGCCCAGTTTAAAGTCCATCTGAGGGACGGTGCACACATTGATGCCTCGGCCAGGTAAATTGATCAAATTATCAGTTCATCCAGAATCGTTTTTAGGTAATCTAGACTTTAGTCAGGCGAGCTTATGTGATGGAGCAGTGTCCGTAAGTGAGCGAGTCAGTGAGTCAGTCATTATCGCTTGAACCAAACACACGATTTTGATGAAATTTGGCCACAACTTTCATATCTGATGCCTAATGAATTTTTATTGACCACATAAAAATATGCACTCATTAATGGGGTGTACTGGGGAGGGGGGTTGACCCCCAAAAAAGGTATTTGCTCTCTTCTCCAAAACTACACCCACGATTGTGATGAAACTTGATCACAACCTTCATAACCCGAAGGAGTCTAGAGGGCGGGGGAGGGGGGGATCGTCGATGGATTGCAATCTTCAAGTCACGCCATAAATGTTCAATTTGGTTCAAGTCAGGACTTTGGGCCACTCAAGAACATTGATTTTATTGTTATTCAGCCACTCCAGTGTGGCTTTAGCTTTGTGTTTCAGATCATTGTCTTGCTGAAATGTGAATCTCCTACCCAGTTTCAGATTTATGGCAGTTTTTCATCAAGGATTCTCTTGTACTGTACTTTGCACCATCCATTGTCCCTTCTATCCTGACAAGCTTGCCAGTCCCTGCTGATGAAAAGCAGCCCCATAACATGATGTTACCACCACCGTGCTTGACTGTAGGGATGGTGTTGACTGGATGATGTGCAGCGTTAGCTTGCGTCAGACGTAACGCTTTGAATTTAGACCAGAAAGTTAGATTTTTGTCTCATCTGACCACAACACTTTTCTTCACATGCCTGCTGTATCATGAAGATGCTTTTTCTCAAACTCCATATGAGCTTTTAGATGCGTCTTTTTCAGCAATTGCTTCTTTCTTGTTGGCCACCACACCTGGTGTTTGTTTAATGGTTAGGGCGGCAGGCTATGGATCCGAGGGTCCTGAGTTCAAACCCCGCTCTACTGTTGAATTAATACCAGGTGGGGTTAACTCGGCCTGTCATCCTTCCGAGGTCAGCAAAATGAGTGCCAGCATGCTGGTGTACTGTGTCGGAGTGGCGACCCGTACAGGATTGTGCCCAATAGCCAACGAGACTGTTTAGGCAGCACCGACACTCTGGACCGAGTATGGTCCCAATCTCCTCCATCAGCATTGGTGTCTCAATGTGGTGAAAGCAAGATGAGCAGAATTAGTTTTCCCTCCTTTTCTATCCTTTTGGAGTGTAAACAGGGCTGTGTTTTAAAAGGTGATCATGTGAGGTGCATAAGCTTACGTTTCTCTTCAGCATCAGAAACTGTTGCAGAGTCTTCAAGTTCTTCAAAATCCCTTTCTTCCTGATGGGTGAAACTCTGCACAGAGCATTCTTCCTGATGCTCTCTACAGAGTATGGTCCCAATATCCTCCTTCTCCTCCTTTCTTGCAACCTGTCCATCAGCTTTGTGAAGGGAACGGGATATTGTTGATTGATGAACACTGACCCCTATCTCAGACATTGAGTTTTGCAGATCTTTCAAAGTCATTGCTGGATTTACAGTGACGTCCCAAACCAGTTTCCTGCTTCCCTGCTGATGAGTTTGGATGTGTGACTTGATCTGAGTAGAGTCTGTGTGGTATGTTACATCTTCCACATCTTGATGATGGATTTCACTGTACTCAAAGGGGTAATGAGTGATTGAAATCTTCTCATAACCCTCTCCTGAACGGTGCTTCTCCACCACTTTGTGTCTGACTTCTTTGGAAAGGTCCTTGGTCTTCATGTTTGCCTTGTTAGTTGACCGTGTGAGTTACACCTTAAAACTCTGTAGATAAGTGGGGGAGCTTAATTTTTAAGTTAATCCACTGATGACATACAGGTGAAACCCATTATACTTATCTTGTAACCTTTCAAACAAATAATTTGCTCCTGCAGTGATTTTGGGTTAATTAGGCAAAGGGTTTGAATACTTATTCAATCATCTGATTTTTTCTCTGTTAATATAACTTATTCACATTTTATCTGCATTTTTTTTAGCTTTATCACTTTGGAGTAATTCATGAAACCTCTATATATTAAGTTTGATTTGAAAGCATCCTGAAATAAGCTCAGGTGGCATCATCATGTGAACTTTGTAGGGGAGTGAATACTTTTGCAGGCCACTGTGTGTATTGTAATACTTCTCTGAGCTTTTTTTGCCAGGTCTTGAAAAATAATTTACCTGTGTTGGCGTTGATATTCAGGAACCTACTGATGTGTACCTGCGACCAGGGCTGTGGATCTGCCATTTGGAGAAGTTCTGGGCTGAAAGGATCGAAACCTCGATGTAAAACGATGCCCAGCTAATGATTCGGGCAGTTGGGAAATCAGTAAATTGCTTATAGGTTAAGGTTATAACTTCAAATAAAATAGCTTTTGTAAGTACTTACCTGTGTGTGTGTGTGTGTTTGTGTGTGTCTGGCTTTCTTCTTGGGAATACGGTGCAGCAACTGGTCTTTATTTTGATTAACTTTGATAGTCTCGACATTCTGTTACATTTGTCGGGAGGGAGAGTGGGGGGGTGGGGTGGAGGGGGGGGGGGAGGTGGTTCAATTTCACCATGGAGCAGATAGGAATGTATAGAGTAGCATGGTCCGTGTACGAGTACTTCGCCATCTCGATGTATAAGTAGGGAAATGCTTGAAAATTGTCTTTTTGCATGTGCACCATACGAGGGGTGGTGTGTGGAAAGTTAATTAGGGATTGTGGTTGAGGAAATTGTGTATATAACCTCTATGTCAACCTTTACCAGGGGCGTGCCAGGAGACAGCACGAAAGGGGGGGGGGGTCTGAGACTATGAACACCAACTGAGGGGCGGAGTGATGGATCTCTTGGGAGGGGTGGAGCATTTCCCAGAGAGAGAAGAGGGAGGAGCTAATTGTGCAGTTGGTCTGGGGAGAAGGTAGCTGGGAGTTGGTGAGAGTGAGGAGAGCTCAGAGAAGGTTGTCCTGTCTGCCTGCTTTTGCCTATTTCGTCTATCTACGTGTTTTGTCTCCTCATCGCCTGTTCGTCCCCGCCGCTGCCAGAGCTGAGACCCCGGTTTTTGTTCCCTTTCCCCCCTGTCTGTGACCGAATCGGAGTGAGGCACCATAGTTTCTTTAGATTAATTTTTTCCTCATTGTACACAATTATTACTTGCATTCACTTCCTTCCCTCCCAACCCACCGTCATCTCCTCGCGATTCAATCATCCCTGGTTTTTATTGGTTGTGGTTCGGGAAATAAACCCTTCGGTTTTACACGAGCGATGTTTCTCGTGTCTCTCCTCACGACCCACGTGCGTGGTGTTGTCCACTATAATTCGGAACGTCTCCTCGGGAGTTGAACTGCTCGGGCATCGTGGGTTTTTACCCTCCTGCTGCGACAAGCGCGACATTGGGCAAGCTGTCGACGCTACGATACTATTGATAATTTTCCATGATGATGTAATTGTAGTACATTGTATGGTGCTTACAATCTCAGTGTGTTTGTTTTTACTCACCTGCATCTTCTTCATGCGCAACATGTCTTCCTGTTCTTCCTTTCTTTCTCAGCCAGAGCTGGAGGACTTACCGCTCGCTTTGAATCTCACTCTGGTCGTATCCATGTTGATTTCATTGTATCCTCTGGGTCTCACATTTGCTCAGGCAAAGCTCCATCCAAGGGCTGGGAAACAACCAGCCAAGTATGCTCTTAATCAGGTGAGATACAATTTAAGGGGATATTGTGAGATAATTATTCCAGTGACTACCTCGGTCAACCGATGCAGGATTTTGGGTTAAGGGATCATCAAAAGATGGCTGCCTATTTAATTTTGGTAATACGTTTAGTTTGTAGGTGTAATGAATTCGAATGTCACTTCTTGTATTGCAGTTTATGTTTACGGAAAGAAAGAGGGACCTTGAGATTTCCAGGGAGTCATCGGGCCATTAAGAATGAAGGATGTGGATGGGAGTGATGAGGATACAAGAAGTAGAGTTATGAATGACTTCTCATAAAGCTGGCAGGATACATAATGAAGCACAGGAAGAGGAAGATTTTATGCAACTAAGGGAAGTCCAAGGAAGTGCAAGAGTGAAAATTGGGTGTTTGGGTTAATTAAAACATCCCTTTTGAAGATAATTAATGGCCTTATTTAATTATATCCTTTATCAGGTGATTTTCAGCCACCTCGCTCTCTGGGGTCTTAAGGTGTTTCCTGGGTAACCTCGTTGGGGTCTGAAGCCGCCATGTTTTTTTTTTTGGCCTGCTCAACCATGCCTTGACTTGGAACAGGCCGCAACGATTTCTTAATGATAGTTTTTTATTATTTTTATTTTTTTCACTTTCCTCACTCGTATTATCGAATGCCTGTTCATCGTTGCAATGCTTATTAACGTCCAGAGATGCCAGCGCTTGTGGCTATATCTCATTTCCACACATGCCATGACCTGGTGAATCTCTTAAACTAAGGCGAATTACAAAATTTAAGCTCCAGAATTGAACTCGGCAGCATTTCCGACTCCTAGAAAAAGTGTTCATTTGTCTAATTTGGACATTGCTTGGGCGTTATCGAGTGCATGGGTTTATCGACGGCAATTGGTAATCACTTGTCAAGCCAGGCGTTCCTCCGTTGGAGTGCTTGCTCGAGTGGTTAAGCCACTTGCCAAGCGCCCGACAGTCAATAGCGGTACAGTTTGTGTCCCGATCGGGATGTACAGTCGACAGTTACTACAACGTAGAGGTACGTATACAGCGCATGCGGACGTGGTACATATGGGTAGATTTGGATCTGTACAAACTCCATGCCATACCTCTTATGCATGCCTTGGTGGCAAAGTTTCATCCCGTATCTTCTGGAGGTTCTTTCAAGTTTTCCTTTGTCCTCGCACCTGTTTCTAAAGCATTTGGTTATCGGGTTTGCTTTTCAAAAGTTACATGTTTCCCTTTTGTGAGTTCCACAGGAAAATATATTTGATCAGGCCCAATTTCCAAGCCGTTTGTCATATTGATGCGTTTTCTGAATTACCGAGCCAAATTCTTCGAACGTGCAGACCGTGCTGGAACAATGAAGGAAAAGACGAAAAGAGCTGGGTACATTCACAACATAAGCAATTTATTAATCAGGGCTAGGAAAAGTATGTGTACAATAATTAAAAGGGTTTTATTCAGCAATATGTGCAGCAGGGAAAGCAAAGGATTCATGGGGTGCAACAAAAGAAAGTGACGTAAAAAAAAAAACTTACACATTCTTATCTTACGCAAACATTAGAGGTGCCATCAGGCACACACCCGAGGAAATTAGAGATACTTACTTCGAAAAATACATACAAACACTTGCTCCATTATATATAGATTATTATAATGATGTGCAGACGAGCACATTTGGCGACCAGTACAGGCGGATGACTCGTTAGTGAAGGTCATTGGTGAGTCAGCTGGGTTTTTCCTGACAATATGATTGTGACAAATTATTAGTTTCCCAGAGACCAGCTTAGTTTCCAGAAGCTTAGGTTCCAAGTCCTTCATACTGCTGCCTTCAGCTGGATTTGTATCCACAAGCTCCGGAATAGTACCGAGCTGTTTTAGTATTGTACTCACCACTTGGCCTCAAGTTAAAACACTTATGAGTGTGGAGGATATTATTCTGTTGAAGTGACCAGTCGTTTTAGGCTCCTGTGCTTTGTCATGTATTCTCCTTCAAATTGTGGTGTTTACTCGAACTTGGGATGTGCATTTTATTATTTTATTTATAGTTTGTGCTGCTCCAGTCTATTGTGATTCTGTTGAAATTGCTCTTTGTATTGCAGTTAACCCTCGTCACGATGAAGCTGCAGACCGCAGTGTTCACCATGCTTGCCAAAAATGGTCACGTGCCATGCTTGCCACCGTTTCCTTCGGTCGCCAGAGCGAGACGTAATAATTACTGCAGTTAAAACATCTCAGGCTGACACCACAACAGCAGTGACATCACAATAGCTCTTAAACTTGTATAACAATGAGGCATTGCACTTGCCTTCAGCAATTTATTTCATTTTGAACTCCTCGCTGTTTAGTCTCTTGGATTTTGAACCGATGTTTGGACCACTTTCCACTGTTTTTGCTGTCCTCTTGGTGTGTTCGCAACTACGGTGGCCATGGAACCGTACTGTATGCACCACATTCCATCGTGTAAATCTCACTGTTTCATTGGAGTGCTTGCTTGGGTGCTTAAAATCAAGCGAGTCATTTGGCAAGCTCTCTACAAGCTGATTGGTAATGGAACGCATCCCTTCTAAACACGTCGATCTTCTCGGTCGACAAGATTTAAATATCTTTTCGGTTTAAATAAGGACCAGTCTTTTCACTTTCCTTCTTCACTGTCTGCAGCAGTTTCATCCAGTCCTCTTTACTTTCAGCCAACATAGTGGTAGCGTCAGAATTCCATAGATTGTTGATACATCTTCCTCCAATCCCGACTCCATCATCTATGTCATCCAAGTTCGATTATTTGTAAAAATTACTATAACCACAAATGATACGGCAATTCCATCCAATGATAATGGCATAATGATAATATTAACACGATGGTGAGCAGGATGGCTGAGAGCGATGCACACTCTCCTCGTAGTTGTCTCGCCTGGTGTCTGTTTGTGGCGAGGATGTTGATGTCATGGAGAGATTCACTTACTTGGCAGTGAATATCATGTCTCTGCTGGCTGTGAGTCAGAGGTCAATAGATGTCTGGGTCGGGCCTGGGGAGTCATGGATTCACTGGATAATGGGGTGTGGTGCTGCCGGTACCTGTGCGGGAGGACGAAATTCTGAGTCTTCGAGTCTTTGGTGCTTCCAGTCTTGCTCTATGGATGCGAGACTTGGACCCTGACCAGGGTTTCATTATGGACCCTGACCTGACCAGCGTTATGTGGAATGTGTGAGTCATACGCTTGCATACGTCAAAAAATTTCAAGCATGGAAAATTTGTCTAACAGCTCAGCGTACTACGATGAATGCCAGCATACTACGACATATGCCAGCGTGCTCTTAACGTACACAAACTTACCCATAACGTATTCGACGTGTGCCAGCGTTTTAGACAAATTTTTCATACGTCAGGCATACGCTGGCTAAATCGTCAAGGTGTGACAGGGCCTTAACGTGGGAATAACTGTGGCCATTAAACGATCAGAGGAAAATAAACAAAACCCCAACCACATGGTGCACACGTACATGTAATACCCTGCCCTCACAACCCTCCACCCCCTCCCCTCCCCCCCCCCGGGAGCTCCCATAGGGAGTGGGTGTATTGGTACACAAAATGATAATTTTTGTTCGTTCTTTTGTTCATTTCGCGTGTCTCCTCCAAAATGAAGGTCCACCAGCGAACGTCCCAGATGTAGCGATGCCACGGTAAACTATCAATTGCCTTTTTTTTTTTTTACATCCGATTAAATAGAAACCTGCGGTTAAAATAATTCGACCAGACTTTGCCTTTCTCCACCCACTGGCCCACCCATACTATGGCCGATGGGACCAATCACGCCAATGATCTCGTGTGAGTACCTCCTGAATAAATGATTCACAGAGTATATTTTCTCTCCATCGAGGAAAAACGGAACACGAGACACCTTCTCAAAACTCGCACAACCCGCACACACAGAGAAGGTTGTATCATCACGGCTGGATACCCATGTGCTCGATAGCAGTCAGGTCAGGTCAGGTCAGGTCAGGCAAGATTAGATCTGTGACTTCCTACAGGTACCATGTAAACCTGTACTAACCTGTTTCATGGTCGGGTTGTCGGCAACTAAACCGATTCCCCGACCAAGTATCTTGGTGAGGAGGGTGTATGATATGGACACCCAGCAGGATTAAAAACAAAATCTGTCAAAGGGTGGAGGAGCTCCTTGTGAGCCAACGGCCATCCATATCTAGTGACCAACTGTGTCTGTGGATGTCCTCCTGCAGTTGCGTTACGTTTTATTCAGAGGTTGGTGGCAGGATTTCCACTCCGGCCACCGTAAAACCCTTTATTCCGCAAAACATACTAAAAGCATAAATACATCTGAAAACCCACACAGTGGGAGTACCACTCTGTAAAGCGGTCGATTCAGTGAATCGGGATGTCCTCTGGATGATTCTTGATCTTTGTGGGGTGCCACCAAAACTGATCGATCTGATGTCTGAACTATACTCTGGTACTGAGAATGCCGTGAGATGTGGTGGTACCATCTCTGACTTATTTCCAGTTGTTACTGGAGTTCGTCAGGGGGTGTGTACTGGCCCCCACACTTTTCAGCACTTGTATGGACTGGATTATGGGGAGGATGTCGAGGAGATCTCGATTTGATGCATTGTTTGGGAATGTCAAGATTTCTGACCTTGATTTTGCAGATGATGCAGTCATCTTTGCGGAGTCTCTGGAATCCTTTAGGAGGCCCTTGAGGTGATGAATGAATGAGGGCCCTTGAGGTAATGAATGCACCCTTGAGGTGCAGAGCCGCTGAGATTACAGGTTTCCTGGGTCAACACTAAGATACAGGCTTTCGTTGACATCATGGATGCTGCTGTCCTGTCTGTACCTGTTTGTGGTGAGGATGTTGAGGTTATGGAGAGATTCACTTACATTGGCAGTGATATTCATGTCTCTGCTGGCTGTGAGCCAGAGGTCAATAGACGTCTGGGTCGAACCTGGGGAGTCATGGATTCACTGGATCATGGGGTGTGGCTCTGTCGGTACCTGTATGGGAGGACGAAAGTCTGAGTCTTCAGGCCCTTGGTGCTTCCAGTCTTGCTCTATGGATGTGAGACTTGGACCCTGACCAAGGATCTGAGACGTCGACTGAATTCCTTTGGTACCAGGTCTCTTTGGAGAATCCTTGGTTATCGCTGGTCGGACTTTGTGTCCAACGAGCGGTTGCTGAGAGAGACTCAAATGAGATTTGTTACCTGCATAGTCCGTGAGCGTCAGCTGTGGCTGTATGGACACGTGTCTCGTTTTCCTGACACTGGTCTTGCTCACCAGATTCTCTCGGTGAGGGAGCCTCGTGAGTGGAGGAGGCCAATGGGCAGACCATGTACCTCGTGGTTGCAACAGATTGATCCGCATCTCAAGGAGATCGGGATGGGCCAGGCATCTGCCTGGGGGGATGGCCAGACAGAGGCGCTATGGAGGCGAGATATGTGCTTCTCCGGCGCATGCTCCCATACGTGACCTGAGCTGATGGCAGTGACATCATCGGTTTCATATTCTTCAAGAATTAAAACTGATCTTCTCCATTGAAGCACAGCTCAACAGAAATTACATTTCATATTTGTTTACACGAGGAATTTGACGTTGTGGACAGTTTGGGTTGATCCGCAAACTGGATACAACTTGGAGTGTGTCCCTTTTAAAATCAATTTGTTGTCCTCCATTTATAGCATCCTGCTTTCAGGTGTGCGTCAGGTGGTCCCACATTTGATCATGTGATTTAACTAATTTGTGTCTTTCGTTCAGAGTGATGCAAAACCCAGTGGAATTAAAAAGCACTTGACAAAAGCTGCCAGATGAACTATGTAGATTTTGTTGGCAGAAATGATTGCGTGGGTTTCTGTTCCTCCATCTTCCTTGTCCCGCAGAGATGAATGCACAACTGTTGGTGATAGAGATGTTCCTGTTATCTCTGCTTAACTACCGTGTTTACAACTCTCCAAGCACACCGGAAACACTTATACACTCCAAGGACCAGCAGACAACCAAGGAAGTGGAGGAAGCTCCTACTGTTGCAATACCCACAGAGTAATCCAATTGTCCTATTTCTTCCATTTTACCTGTCTGCAATCGTATGCATAATATCTACGGTACTCCATGTTTATTCATTTCATCACTCTGCTTCTGGGTGGAAGTGTATTTAAGGTATCAAATTTTGTAGGACTTCATAATCCTCTTATTTGTATTTGAAAAATCAGTTTTGCTTTTCTTGAGCTTGCATTGGTTTCACTACTCTTTTTTTTATCATACATTAAAGATGTCAAATACAAAGATGGACAGAGGTTGTGTTTTCATCCCTGTCTGTTTGTCTGTGAGAAAGATATCTCAAAAAAGTTGGGGACGGATTTAGATGAAACTTGGTGAACATGTTGAGTGTGCGATAAGGACGAATTGATTAGATTTTGGTGAAGATCAGGATCCAGATGCACATTTCAGCAGGACAATGATCTGAAACACAAAGCTAAAGCCACACTGGAGTGGCTGAATAAGAAGAAAATAAATGTTCTTCATTGGCCCTGTCAAAGTCCTGACTTGAACCCAACTGAACATTTAAGGTGAGATTTGACGATCCCCATTAAACTTGGCAGAAGTAGAGCAATTTGCATGTGAAGAATGGGCAAAGATTTCACCATCTGTGCGCAAAGCTGGTCGAGAAACGCCCAAAAAGACTCGTATCGGTCATTGCTGCAAAAGGTGCTTCCACCAAATACTTGTTATGGGGATTCACGAACTTTCAACGATGTGATTTTCCCCATCCAAAATTGGCTAATCACCCCCAGGACGATTTTCAATGCTGCAATAAAAGATCCCTGACGAAGCAGATGTCACATCTTTCATTCGCGTCTTTATTGATTGACTTTTTCTTCCACACACATTCACTGCAACAAATAAAATTCACGAATAAGTTCCACATACAAGACGCGGTATAGCACGGCTTATGGCAGGGGTCGCCAACCTTCGAGCTACTTTTGATTGGTGAAATATTTCAAGAGCTACTAAAATATCAATTGATAGGGGTTCAAATTTAGCTCTTGCAGTTAATTTACAACAATACATATTTAAAGTGAAGGAAAATTGATCTTCACCTTCACGTGAGTGTGGAACTTGACACTGCATGCTGTCCAGCAGTACTTCGTCATCAGGTGATGGAGTCCTCCAAATGCTCGTCCGTTCGACGGGTTTGAAATTTAGATTTGATTTAGTTCATGCAAGAAGAGACTGATTCGCAAAGAAATGTTGAGCCAAATAGGGAAGCCACTTTCATTGATACTTTGCGGATGTTACTGTACTTCTCGGTGTCCATGAGAATCCAGAAATTTGTGGCACATTACCTTGGTTTCAACTGAATGTCACTTTGAAGGCTGATGATCTCCATTTCCAAAGGGACACGGTCAAGGTCAAACAGCACACCAATTTCTTCAGAAATGTCACCAACATCAACTTCCATGAAGGGGTATGAAATGGACATCAGACAGGGCTCCATCTCCTCAAAATCATTAAATCTGTCATTTAACTCTTGGCCAAGCATGGGTAGGAAACCGCTGTACTTGTCAATGTCCACAATTCCCATAGAAACCTCGTTTTCTGCTAACGTTTGAAGCATAGGTATAAGGAAAATGTTGCATTTTCAATTTGTGCACTTGTTGTGTCAGAAGGATGAAGTTTAGACTTGAAAGCTTTCACTGCACTAATCATGGCAGCAATTGTCTTCTGCTTCCTTTGTAATCCACGGTGCAGGGCGTTCAATTTTTCCATCACGTGTTAGAAATGCCAAATTGAGCATTCACGAAATGTTTGATAATTGGGTGGTATCTTCGTTTCTTCACTCCATGAAAACTTTAATTTCTGGTAAGAGTGAAAGAGTGGTGGTGTTGTTGTTGGTGTTGGTGTTTGTTTGTTGTTGTTTGGCATGGTAAGCTCTGCTTGAACACTCCTGCTGTATATCTGGAAACTTGTACTGAAGATTGCCCCTCTACCAGTACACCGGTACTCATTTCACCGGTATGCCTGGTGTTGGCTTCATGGCTAGGGGGGTGGGCTTTGGATCCTCGGGTCCTGAGTTCAAATCCCACTCGGCTGTTGAATTAATACCAGGTGGGGTTAACTCAGCCTGTCATCCTTCTGAGGTCGGCAAAATGAGTGCCAGCATGCTGGTATCCTGTGTCGGAGTGGCGACCCGTCCAGGATTGTGCCCAGTAGCCAAGGAGACTGCTTAAGCATCACCAACGCTCTGCACAGAGTATGGTCCCAATCTCCTCCTCCTCTGCTTCCCAGTGCTCCACTGTTACTAATCAGGATGGTTGAGTGATACAATTAGTGTAACTCTGGCAAACGTCTAACCATAACAAAAGAGCAGGGCAGCGCAGAACTCCTTGTCAATGGTTACACACTATTGTCTAACCAATTGAAAGGAATGATCGGGCAGTTTAGAAAGTAGTTTATCAAGAATTAGCAAAAGCATGCATGTACAAGGCAAAACAGTGTCACAAGAGAAAAGATCTTACCCCAAAGCACATAAGCCCTCGTGATCAGTCATCTTATCACAACTTTCAACACAAACATGTGGTTCAAGAATTCTGGGAGAAGGAGAGAAGAAAGGTTGATAGACAGAGGAGCGAAGTAGGTGGGGTATGGCGTCATTCCCAGTCTCACTCGTACGGGAGCCGGACGGCTCATGGACAGGTGAGTGGGAGGTGCAGATGAGACGTGCAGTTGCGTGTTGCGCGAGTCCTGAAAATAACTGTTGTGGACTCTGTTGTAGTCGTCTCTCACATTCATCTTCCGAGATCCAGCCACTCCGATTGGCTGCTGTATTGTAATTCTCTCTTCCTGTCCAGGCTGGAGTTCCTCAAGGTAGCGTTCTGGGCCTTGTTGTTTTTCTGGTTTTCATCAATGATCTCTCTGACTCTGGAAAATCCTCTTTATCTCTTTGCTGATGACTCCACCCTCTGCCGTACCATCTGTCATCCCTCAGATTGGCAAGCAGCAGCTTCTTCGCTCTCTGCAGATCTGGATAAAATCACAAACTGGTCCAACACGTGGAACATGTCTTTCAATCCTCACATATCTCACACTCTCACTATGTCTCTCCAAAAGGACCATCTAGAAACCACCCCATCTACTTTCTCAACAATCCTCTGGAAGAAGTCCTTTCACTCAAGCTTCTGGGTCTCATGATCTGCCATGACCTTTCCTGGGAAAGCCACATTTCCAACCTGGCCTCCAAAGCCAGTTGCCGACTGGGAATCCTCCGTCGTGCAAAGTCCTTCCTCAGCCCACCTGTGTGCTCTGTGTCCTCTTCCTTGGTACCCGTGCCCACCCATCAGCCTCTGCCCGTCCAGCTCGCATATCATTCATCATGTGGCTCAACATCATTGCCAACTGGTCCATACCTAATGGGGGCAAAGGCGAAGCAAAGCCGACCTGCTGTCCTGGGGTGTGGACTCCAAGGGTGACATTACATTCTCTGGGGGATGAGGTTTGTGGTATCTGATCATTCCAAGTGTCTCTGCTGCTCCCCCCCCCCCCCCACTCCAGCGAATGTTCTTTCACAGAGTCACCTTCAGATGCAACTTCTCCCACCTCCTCGATAAAACCCACCTGATGTTGCGAGTCGTGGTTAGACAGCTGCGTTATGAAATTTTGACCCTTGCTCTGCTCCGTCAGACAACGATTAAATTTTGGTTCTCATTTTGCTGTCCATGCACCAAATTTGAAGCAAAACATAGTATTTGAAGAGATGAGCTTTCTAGCAGAATTTATTACAGCTTGTGCAAATTCTCTGGCACCTTAATTCTAAAAAGACCAATGTCTATCCCAGGTTATTGATGGTTCACATCATCGCCCATTCTCAAAATATAAGCTGATTGTTCGTCTCACACCTAAGCTCTGTTCTTTGCAGAACTAGCCTGTGTAGAGATATTTCAACACTTTGTGTCCATGATCTTGTTGGATGTATCTGCCATTATATTTCTTTCCCTCCTTTTCCTTCCTTTTCATTCATTCTGTTGCTTGTTATGTACAACTGCAGCTCCACCGGCCTATTAATCAGTACAATTCCTTTTCACCCTTTGTTACTTTGCTCTTCCAAGAGCCAAGATTTTGTATATACTCCGCTCAGGATATCACTGTGTGTGGTCCAAGGTTCGTTGGTTTATTTTGAGAGGAATAAAGACAAGGAATATTGTAAAGTACCAGGATGACAGTTTACAGTGTGAGGCCAGGAATCGGATCCCAGAGTGGACAATTTCAAGGTGAATCGGTTACCTCTGAGTTGCATTGTCATTTTATTGCACACACATATTAGGTGATTTCACTGACACTGACAACCTTTAATTATATATACAATATATATATATATATATATATATATATATATATATATATATAAATACAATATATATATATATATATATATTGTTCGTCTTTCGGCTGCTCCTGTTAGGGGTCACCACAGCGGATCATCCGTTATGATCCGCATAGTGATTTGGCACAGGTTTTACGTCGGATGCCTTTCCTGACACAACCCTAGTCGCCTCTTACGACACAGGGATAAGGATTGGGTTTCGCCATGATTACGGGCTGCCCTACACCCTCTCATAGCGCAGCCCAGCGCAGAGCTCCCGTCCTCAAGCGATCCTCCAACCCAAGCCTCCGAGTAGCCAGATTACAGGCGCACGCCACTACATATATATATATATATATATATATATATATATATATATATATATATATATATATATATATATATATATATATATATATATATATATATATATCGTCTTCTTCTTCTTTCAGCTGCTCCCGTTAGGGGTCGCCACAGCGGATCATCCGTGTGATCCGCATAGTGATTTGGCACAGGTTTTACGCCGGATGCCCTTCCTGACGCAACCCTGGTCGCCTCTTACGACACAGGGATATGGTACACCTATTTTAACCGGGGTATACACCGGCCCAGTATACTGGTACTCATTTCGCCGACCTCGGAAGGATGACAGGCTGAGTCAACCCCCTGGTGTATTAATTCAGTGGCCCAACGGGGCTTGAACTCAGAACCTTTTGGATCCCAAGCCGCTGCCCTAACCACTGCGCCAACACACCAGGCTACTACATATATATATATATATATATATATATATATATATATATATATATATATATATATATATATATATATATATATATATATATATATATATATATATATATATATATATATATATATATATATATATATATATATATATATCAAGACTTTTTGGAAAGGTCAGTAACCAATTTCTAACACATTGATCAGCAATCTGCAGGACAATTTCTATCACATTGATCAATTTGCCAGACAGATATCACCTAATTCCATAATCCAAAAAGACAACAAAAGGTAAAAACTGTGGATGTAACACAGGTCCCACACCCAGAAGATAAAGGTGTGCTGTTGCAGGTCCTTAGAGTGACTTTGGTTGCATCTCTCAGATCCACATTAGACTGGGTGCACCTTGCTAATTATATTATTCACAGTGTAACTAATATATAACCAAATGAACCATAAATGGCATCACAAATGATGAATGCATCATAGAAAGGATGGATAAACAATAAGAGACAAAGTAACAATCTCTTTCGACTCAAGTAGATTAACCCTTTCCTACATGGCCAAGTTCACCTGGGGCAATTACGAATCGGTCAGGGTTGACAAAGATGTGACAATAGAAGCCAAGAAGATGCTGGTGAATGCTCTGGTATTTCCAGTTGTAATGTATGGATGCGAGTCATGGAGAGTGGAAAAAATAGAACAAGATTGACCGTTTTGAAATGTGGTGTCAAGCGAGTCGAACGTGAAAAATCCCATGGACTCCAACATGAACAAACAAAGCAGTGCTTGAAGAGATGAGACCACCATGTACATTGGAAGCACTGATTGTAAAACAGAAACTGTCATACTTTGGACTCATCATGCGTGCAGAAAACGAAAGTCTAGAGAAATCAACTACGCAGGGTATGGTTGAGAAGAAGACCATCTATACACTAGATGGATGAAGTAAATGCTGCAACCAAACTGTCTCTGCCAGAGCTTCAGGAAGCAACGCAGGACAGCGATGTTTGGAGAAATCTGATTATGACTGTCACGAGACGTTGGTCATGATAACTACATGGCTCATGTTCACCTGAGATAACTGCGAATCAATTTCCCCAAAGCTTCTCGTTGGACAAAAGGGCTATTCCTTCTTGGAAATGGCTCATTTAAAGGGGAGGAGCCGTTCAGGCTGTATTGAGCTGAGGCCGAAATGACGTTGTGATGATGTAATCTCATGGCAATTGTGGAAGAAAATAATTATATTAATGTACTCTCAATTATAATTGTTGCTGGTGCTTTATAAATTTAATGTTTATGCCATAAGTCGAATTGGCTGTCAGTTATGCTTCCCTTTACCCAAGAGTCTTTTGACCTAAATGTTGATAAAAGGAATGTCTTGCTATGGAACAAGGTGACCTGGTTGATAACGCTGCAACTTTTGCCATGATTACGTCATTCGCTTTTCACCTTGTAGACACATATTGCAGTTGGATTTATTTTGCCTAATGGTTATCAGCCCCCTCCACTCCCTGCTAAGAACATATAAATGCCAGAAAATGTAATCTTAGCTTAGTGCAAATCATTATGGATGTTCACCATCTCAGTGTTTTGAACTCCTTGGTACCATGTTAAATTAATAAAAGTCCTCTGATCAAATGTACTTTCCGTTGTGGACAGTGAATTAATTGTTTAGAGTACAAATTGAGTAACAGGATTTACATCGAGTCGGTTAAAGACAAATTCCACGACACGGTGTACTTGTTGCTTTTCATGTTGGAGGATGCACCGATCATGCCTATTCATTCTAAAACTCGCATTTTTAGCAAAGACTCCAATTGTTATGAGGAAGATTCGAGTGTATCAGCTTATTGTCAAAAAAAAATGACATCACAAAGAAATTCTCCAGTCGGCATAACAATATATGTAAGTTAATTTTAAAAAAAAATTTTTGGGGGGGTGGGATTTTTCTGTCCTGACACTATTGGTAACCGATACTTGTAACCACGTGATTCCCTCTTTAATGCACATGCCGGAAGTCAATATGGCTGCAAATTAGACAATGGAGAGGTTGTTGGGAACAATGAGTAAATTGTTCTCGTCTTCGAAAACATGAAGCCTGTTCAAATTTACAGATGGTTGGCTGCTCGGTATGGTGAGGATTTATTTTCAAGGACATCCGTCTTGGAACAACACCTTTTGGGCAAGACTTCTCTGACAAACAAAGCTTTAAAAAAAAAAAAAGAATCCGCTCCACCGAACTCTCCATGAACACAATATGACAGCTTCCGCTCCAACGGTACTTACTATTATGTGTATCCAATTCATGTAGTTTTTAGAACATACAGGACGTACAAGCCGGGTTATGAGAACGAAGGTCCATGCACAATTTGAAGGACCCCCAGAGTTTTAAAATGAGGAGGAAAAAAGTCAATTAGAAAGCTATCATTTCCAATAACCCAAGACTGATTGCATTTGTAAAATCAAGATTCAGTTTGTTCCAACGCTGAATGTCCCGGTGCTGTGAATAACTGTCACCAAATCCAACTGGCCACCAGAAACGCCACCGTTTGTTCTTCTTGTCGAATGCTGCCTATGAACAGCATTTGTTCCTCTGCGAAGGTTGTGACTCGGCGGGTTGAAGAGAAGCTCCTCCATCTGGCTTGGTCATGTTGCATTTGTTTTGATCGGAGGCAATTATTTCAAGAAGGAAGGAAAATGCTTCAGTTACGTTGATATCACACTGGGGGGGGGGGGGAGGAAGAAGGAGGGTAAGAAATGGACATGTCATGTCTTCGAGAAGGTTTCAAACAAATTTCAGCAAACAATACGCAGTTACGAAAAGAATGGTCGGCCAGTAGGGTTTTGTGTTGATGGCGGAGCAACACATTTCATTAACGCGTATAAAGTATTGGGCGATGATCTTTACATGATCACCTGTTCATGCAAAACTTTTGAGTGCTATGACATTGTTGCACGCTTTCTAAAATCTTCAAACTCACCATTGCCATTTTCACTTTTATCGTGAACTTAGTTTACATGTTCAGGTTCTCCTCCGAAGCCTCACCTTAGCGGATGTCTCAAAGCAGGCAGAAAATCCAAGGTCTTTGCAGAACATTTCCATTGCCTCCAAGGGCAAACCACTCCCAAGCAGTCTCTCTTTCTGAGGTTTGCTCGTCTTCTTCTTGAGACTATTGTCAAGGTCCGTTGAGCTTAACTTCTCGGCATCATTTCCTCCATCTTCCCTGTTCTTAGTTTCTTCAATTTTCTCATCTTCATCTGTTCCTTCATGCACGAACTGCTGCTCCCCTTCTCGCTCTCCTTCATTGGTCCACAAGTCACACTTGTTGAAAAGGAGAACAGCAGGAAGCATATGCCCTTGCTGTTGAGAGTCTAATTCGTGTTTCCAGCAAGCTGCTCCTTCTAAACTGGAGCTCCAAGCACTCCAGGAAAGTCGGCGACGCCGATCCGACAACATCCGACTTTCAAGCTTTTCAGAATTTCTTGCCATTTTGCCGGATTTTTCATCAACATCCACGTCTCCCATTGGCTCTTTGCTTTTGCATGCATCACCAAGTTGGTCATTCGATTCTCCGTTGATCTGCATAAGTTCCCTGGACTCCATTCCGTTCTCCTTCATCCTTCTTATCAAAACATTATCCATTGCTTTTGATTTCTCCGAATATGTGCTTAAAAAATCAGGAAAGATGGAAGGAGCACAGACCACAACAGCTCCAAGGGCATCTCGGTAAAAAGCCCGAGAGAGACGAGCGAAGCGCTCTTGCCCTATGAGGGAATACATACAAACAGTGGTGGAAGTTAGTGGCATACTTGATGAAAGAAAAGCTTTGATTTATAAATTTTAAATAAACTAGAAAAGTAAAAAAAAAGTTTTAATCCTTTGCCGATGTGTGGTTCACAAGCACTGCAAAAAACATACCAATGCAATATTTACCTTCGGCGTCGTAAGGTGGATGGAGGTTATGTTTTCACAGCTGTTGGGTGGTCGCTTGAGTACCCTTATTCTCAGTTATTCCGTATGTCTGTATGTTTGTTTGTTTGTTTGTTTGTATGTAATGGACAGCTCTGGAGGCCGGAGGAGTCAACGGATTTTGATGATACTTGACAGGTAGGTTCATACCAGCATCTAGTTGTATGCATTTGAGCACCGTTGCTATGGACACCACCGTTGCCTAGTAACGGGACTTTGAAATTTTTGAAAAATCCTAAAATATATATATTTTTTCGAAAATCAAAAATCGGCTTCCAGGCTTTTATGCGCACTATAATCAACCTCTTTGTCAAAAAAGTTCAGCCCGATCCGTTAAAAACTGTATGACGAGTATGCAATTATGTAGCGACCACCCATGTCGCCTACCGGCTTGTCTGTCTGTCTGTCCGTCTGTCTTTGAACAGGATATCGCAAAGAGTTTTGGACGGATTCAGACAAAATTTGGTGAGGAGTTTGGGTGTGTGACAAGGACGAAATGATTACATTTTGGTGAAGATCCGAATCCCGATTCGGATCCGAGAATTTAAAATATTTTTTTTTTATAAGTGATTATATTCACCATTGCAAAATGGGGCCAAAAAACAATATGTAGCACGATATCAGAAATGTTGTGGATGTATTATGAGGAAACTTGGTGGATGAGTTAGTTTGATGACAAGAACAAGCCAATTCGATTTTGGTTCAGGTCAGCAGATCCGGCCTATCCGGAGCACACAAAACGTTAAGTGTTCAGCCTGGTGGAGGTATGCGCTCTACAAAGTGCTGTTCTAGTTAGTTATATAATTATCTGTATTTTTTAAGTAGTATCTCCAGTTGCAGGGTCATAATTAGTTGAATGAGAGGTTTCTATGTATATACAGTGAAGAACTAATCATGCAGGTGAAGGCTACTATCAATCTGCATCTCCGGACAGGTAGAACGATCAATGGAATCAACAGGACATTGATCACGGTATGCCAACCGCCATGACAAGCAAATAGGAGCTGACGTTTCGGGCGTTCACCCTTCGTCGGAGCAAAAAAGCAAGATGGGAGTTGACGCCTGAATCATCAGCTCCTCTTTGTTGCTGGAATCTGTTGGAAGCCCAACCCAGCTGTAAACTGCTATCCTGGTGATTCACATGCAGGACGATTCCTCAATGTGTGCGCCGTTCCTCGGATGGATGTTAAACTGGACATCCCATCTGTCAGCATTAGTTGATCGACGTTTAAAGATCCTTCACGAACAGTAGGCGAGTTTTCAGTTTTCGCCGGCACGCTGAATCAAATTCCAAATTCCTACCATGAGAACCACTTAGAAAGCAAAGGCAAACCACCCAGTCTAATCCTTGCTGTGGGACTGATTTGGTGGCACTGAACCTGCCTTTGGACAGAATGCCGGACAGAACGAAAAACAAAAACTTCTCCAAAAAGAGATTTTCCAGATACTGGATGCAACTTATTTCAACCTGTGAGAGTGAAAAAACTTTTTTGGGGAATCAAATAGTGACCCCCTCCTGTGATTAAAAGACAAACATGAATATTACTCACCTAACCCTCCATTTTACAAGTTTATACCCACTTCTTATGCATTCACCTTTCCATTCCTCTATCCTTACCAGCAATGTCCCACAACTCCACACTGCACCCCTTAAAATCTCCATCCTCATAAAACTTTCTGCAGAAATCCGCACCGATGGTTTGCCTGTAACACTGGACAGAAAAATAGACAGGTATCAGTCTATAAGATGTCATAAAAATACATTTGATGTGCACGCTTTACGAGATGGCTACGTGGTGCACCACCATCTCTTGTCCTTACCTGCACGCTTTCTACCTCCATGAACCCATACCTCTTACAAGTCACTGTGTCCCTTCCCCTCACCCTCCCCTTCTTCCCTTTCTTCTTTTCTCCTGTTTGTTCATTCCCTTGCTTATTGTATCCAACGATGGTTCCACCATCACTGTCAACTTTTTACCCTTTGACAACTCGCTCTTCCACGAGTCTCAATTTTGTTTATATACATACATACATACATACATACATACTATGTACATACATTCACACATACTATGTACATACATACTATGTACATACATTCACACATACTATGTACATACATACTATGTACATACATACATACTATGTACATACATTCACACATACTATGTACATACATACATACTATGTACATACATTCACACATACTATGTACATACATACATACTATGTACATACATTCACACATACTATGTACATACATTCACACATACTATGTACATACATACATACTATGTACATACATACATACTATGTACATACATACATACATACTATGTACATACATACATACATACTATGTGCATTCATACATACTATGTACATACATACTATGTACATACATACATACATACTATGTACATTCATACATACTATGTACATACATACATACTATGTACATACATACATACATACTATGTACATACATACTATGTACATACATACATACAATGTACATACATACATACTATGTACATACATACTATGTACATACATACATACTATGTACATACATACTATGTACATACATACATACTATGTACATACATACTATGTACATACATACATACAATGTACATACATACATACAATGTACATACATACATACATACTATGTACATACATACATACATACTATGTACATACATACATACAATGTACATACATACATACAATGTACATACATACATACTATGTACATACATACATACTATGTACATACATACATACATACATACTATGTACATTCATACATACTATGTACATACATACATACTATGTACATACATACATACATACTATGTACATTCATACATACTATGTACATACATACATACTATGTACATACATACATACTATGTACATACATACTATGTACATACATACAATGTACATACATACATACTATGTACATACATACTATGTACATACATACATACTATGTACATACATACTATGTACATACATACTATGTACATACATACATACAATGTACATACATACATACAATGTACATACATACATACTATGTACATACATACATACTATGTACATACATACATACATACATACTATGTACATACATACATACATACATACTCAACAACAGCGACAATTGCTTTGCAATACATGTCCCCCACCAATGTGATATTTTAAATAACCTCATGCACATACATGAAGCAAAAACATGCGTCTAACCAGGGTGACAGTTCGGAGCTGGATCAGGATTTAAACGCCGAATAGACAGAGAGGTGAGAGTGCAGAACTGTTGGCCATTCAAATGAACTTGGCCACAAAAGCGAAATAAATGAAGTTTTTTTGGGTGTAATTTAGTTTGTAACCGGATTTTTCACACCAGTAAACACATGCCTTTATTTGGGCAATGTATAATGGCGTATTGGTGTCGAAAAATAATAATAATAATAATAATAATAATAATAATAATAATAATAATAATAATAATAAAAATAACCTGATATACACACATGAAGCATACTGAAATGTGCTGCTTCATGTAATGGTGGCACATGATATTATTGGGGTGGAGTCAGGCCAGCTGTCCAGCCAGTAGGTGTAAAGTGGTGGAGTGAAGTCAGGCCAGCTGTCCAGCCAGTGGGTGTAAAGTGGTGGAGTGGAGTCAGGCCAGCTGTCCAGCCAGTGGGTGTAAAGTGGTGAAGTGGAGTCAGGCCAGCTGTCCAGCCAGTGGGTGTAAAGTGGTGGAGTGGAGTCAGACCAGCTGTCCAGCCAGTGGGTGTAAAGTGGTGAAGTGGAGTCAGACCAGCTGTCCAGCCAGTAGGTGTAAAGTGGTGGAGTGAAGTCAGGCCAGCTGTCCAGCCAGTGGGTGTAAAGTGGTGGAGTGGAGTCAGGCCAGCTGTCCAGCCAGTGGGTGTAAAGTGGTGGAGTGGAGTCAGGCCAGCTGTCCAGCCAGTGGGTGTAAAGTGGTGGAGTGGAGTCAGGCCAGCTGTCCAGCCAGTGGGTGTAAAGTGGTGAAGTGGAGTCAGGCCAGCTGTCCAGCCAGTGGGTGTAAAGTGGTGGAGTGGAGTCAGACCAGCTGTCCAGCCAGTGGGTGTAAAGTGGTGAAGTGGAGTCAGGCCAGCTGTCCAGCCAGTGGGTGTAAAGTGGTGGAGTGAAGTCAGGCCAGCTGTCCAGCCAGTGGGTGTAAAGTGGTGGAGTGGAGTCAGGCCAGCTGTCCAGCCAGTGGGTGTAAAGTGGTGGAGTGAAGTCAGGCCAGCTGTCCAGCCAGTGGGTGTAAAGTGGTGGAGTGGAGTCAGGCCAGCTGTCCAGCCAGTAGGTGTAAAGTGGTGGAGTGAAGTCAGGCCAGCTGAAAACTGACCCATGTAAAATATGTGATATTTTCTAAGTTTAAAAAGGGCACAACTCTGAAAAATTGACGGACAGACAGAAAGCAAACCTATGGTCCCCTCCAATGAAAGGGGGACTAATAAACATTGCTTTCATGCCATGAAGCGCATCGGGCTGTCAAGGCAGTTTCATTGGCTCAGGAGTACAATTCTGGAAGGGTCACCACTCCAGCGCAGGATACTCAAATTGCTAATTATCCCAGAAAGCTGGTACTCATTTTGCCAACCTCAGAAGGATGACAGGCTGAGTCAACCGGGCCTGGGGTTAATTCAACGGAATGACAGGATCTTGAACTCAACACCCTGAGATCTTAAGCCAGCCGCCCGAACCGTTAAGCCAACACCAGGCTTACCTCTCAAAGGTGAAGAATCACTTGAAAAATGAAAAAGTTCTCGTGTTCGGATCTGGATTCGGATCTTCCCCAAAATCTAATAATTTCATCCTTGTCAGACACCCAACATGTCCACAAATTTCGGCCGAATCCACGCACAACTTTTTGGGAAATCCTGTTCACAGATAGCAAACAAACAGAGGTGAAGTTATAACCTCCATCCACCTTTGGTGGCAGAGGTAAACAGGGGAACTTCTAATAGCAGAGACGACCAATCTCCGGTGTGAGCAGATATCTTTAACAGCCCGTTGGAGTCAGGACAGGTACCGGAGGATTGGAGAGTCGCAAATGTAACACCATTACATGAGAAAGGATCCAGAGAAGAATTGGGGAACTATAGACCTGTTAGTTTGACTTCAGTAGTAGGGAAGGGGTTGGAGACATTAAGGAACAAATAGGGAAACATTTAAATAAATACTAACTTATTAAAGGTAGTCAATATGGATTCACCAAAGGGAGATCATGTTTAACAGATTTATTAGAGTTCAATGAATCAGTGTCTGATTGGGTGGATGAGGGAATAGCAGTGGACATAGTATATCGAGAGGTGTGCGCTCTCCCAAGTGCCCTTCTAGTTATCAGGTTGTTACTCTCGTTAATGTTCTATCTAATTTGGCATCCATATTTGGGGATTGAATGTTACTAATGAGGTGGATAGGGAGATTTTTCAAGATAAATGAATTAAAACTGCCAGCTTTTAAAAATCCGGTGATATCCTTTACGATTCGACACTTTGTCTTACTCATTTGAAGATCCACGAATCTATAAAAAATAAAAGGCTGTGTGTGTGTGTGTGTGTGTGTGTGTGTGTGTGTGTGTGTGTGTGTGTGTGTGTGTGTGTGTGTGTGTGTGTGTGTGTGTGTGTGTGTGTGTCCTCCATAACTCCAAAACGATAAAACCAAGTAGCCTGAAATTGCATACACACTAAGAAAACTCCAAGGAAGTGCAAGAGTGAAAATTGGGTGTTTGGTTTAATTAAAACATTCCTTTTAAACATAATTAATGGTCTTATTTCATTATATCCTTCATCAGGTGATCCTTGGCTACCTGACTGTCTGGGTTGATGAAGAAAAATAATTATATTCATGTATTTTCAATTATATTCACTTGTTGAATTGTTGCTGGTACTTTACAAATGTGATTTTTGTACTGTAGTCGAATTGGCTGTCAGTAATGTTTCCCTTTTTTCCAAGAGTCTTTTGACCTACATATTGATAAAAGGAATATCTTACAATGAAAAAAAAAGGTCTTTCTCGCTGCATAGAAACAGGGTGACCTGGTTGATAACACTGCAATTTGTGCCATGATTGTGTCGTTCTCTCCCTCCCACCCAAAGTGGCCACGTATTGCGGTCCTGAGTTATTTTTCCTAATGCTTATCAGCTAATCCTGTGGTTGAATTGCCAAATGTCTCACCTTCCCATTCTTTGGAATGTCAAATTGTGTACAAGAGGGAATTGCTTTGGGTTTCTGTTTCAGTGAAGTCCATTTGAACGTTTCAGTGAGTCATTGAATGTTCTTCCTCCATATATACGAAATTAAAGATTATCCGTTTCTATGCTGATCCAACTTGTGGAAATTGAATTATTTTCCACCACAAGTCTTAAGGCGTTTCCTGGGTAACCTTGCTGGGGTCTGAAGCCGCCATTTTCTTTGGCCTACTCAACCTCCCCTTACCTTGACTTGGAGCAAGCTGTTCATCATAGCTACGTGCATTGCAATGCTTAGAAACACCCGGAGACATCAGCGTTCGTTGTTTTATTCCATTTCAGCAGATGTGATCACCACGAGCATCTCTTAAACTAAAAAGAATTACGAAATTTAAGCTCCAGAATCGAACTTACAAGCAGTTCCAACTCCTAGAAAAGTGATCATTTGTCCAATTCGGACATATGTGACATTCCGGGCGTCTCGGGGAGGTGTATGTTTAATACGACGATCCGGTGATTGCTTATTGCGTGCCAAGGTAGCCGTTTCTTATTATCCACCGTTTCGTTGGAGTACTTGCTTGAATGCTTAAACCAGTTGGCGAACGCTTTCCAAGCTGCTTGGTTGTTCGTTTCAGGAAAAAGTGCACGTGCTTTCAATGTCACATCGATTAGACGTACGTTTCCGCCTTTGTTGGGTCCCGCGGTGCTGTGTGGTGGGTGCCTCGGATGGTACCTCATTCACTGAAAATGTGCAATTATATTTTTATTGGACATCTCCATTTGTAATTTGTAAATTTGTGCAATCTCCATTTGTAATCCAGCTCTCACTTTGACATTAATACATATTAAAACTAGAATGGCCCTCGGTAGGGCACATACTTCCGCCACGTAATGCCTGATCCACGAGAACATGTCAACATTTTTGAAATATCATGCTATATAGTACTATCTTTTTTTTGAAAATATATGATTAAATAGGTAAATATTGTACTTTATCGTTTTTGCGCCAATCTCTCAATGGTGAAGAATCACTTTATAAATTAAATAAATCTCGAATCCAGATCTGGATTCGGATCTTCACCAAAATCGAATTAAGTCTTCCTTGCCACACACCGAACGTGTCCACCAAGTTTCATCTGAATCTGTTAGCAAATTTTTGAGATATCCCGTACACAAACAGACAGACAGAAAGAAAGGTGTGAAAACATAACCTGCTTCACCTTCGGTGGTGGAGCTAAAACCAATAAGGTCCATCCGACCAGGTGTTGTCCATGTTTGTTTTTGTTGTGAAGGCAGAGAGTGTAGATCGACATTTTGTGTTCTCTGGCTTGGTACATTTTTTAATTGAATTTCGCCAATTAACCACTTTAAATCCTCTTTCAAAGAACCCTGTTTCAAGGTAAGTTTTTGTGTTTGTCGTTTTTATTTACTTGATGTGTGTGTGTGTGTGTGTGTGTGTGTGTGTGTGTGTGTGTGTGTGTGTGTGTGTGTGTGTGTGTGTGTGTGTGTGTGTGTGTGTGTGTGTGTGTGTGTGTGTGTGAAAGTTGCTGTTGTTGTAGGTGAGCCCCAGACATCTTCCAACTGTAGTTCGTTTGTAATAATATTCCCAGGGATGGTTTTTACTATCTCTGTAAGGTTCTTTGTCATCATTCCCGAAGCTCCAACTATCAATGTTACAACTTTGGCATTCTTCAGCTTCCAGGATCTTTTCACTTCCTTCTTGAGGTCTTGGTATTTGGTCATTTTCTTGATTTCTGCATCGTTTTGTCCAAAATCACTGGTATTAACACCTCACTTTGCAATACCTTCTTCTCTGTTTATTGTACCTAGTGTTTGATATCTGGTCGCAATGCTTTTTTTTTGTATACCTTGTCGAGACTCGTATGAGAGCTAATGCGCAATGTACAATAAGGGGGGCATGAGACAAGAGGGGCGGGAGAGGGAAGGACAAAACAGTGGAGAACAGAGACATTAGGAGATCTGTGGAAGGGAGAGGGATGGGGTGGAGAACTTGGGGTATCCAAGATGGACATACAGGGACTTTCAGGAAGGAAAGCAGGGAATTTGAAGGAGGTGAGTTTGGGGTGGATTAAAGGGGGTGGAAAAGATCGAGGATTTGGATGGGGGATGATAAGAGATGGTGGTGAACAGCTGTTTTGAAGGCATGGAGGGAAGAATGGGAATGAATAGAGTGAGGGAGTTTATTCCAAAGATGGGGAAAAAAGAGGAATGAAAGAGTGAAGGTGAGCAGTAATTCGTGATTTTGGTAGTTTTACCAGAAGGGGGTTGTTGGCGGACCTTGAGCGTCGTGCGGAAAAATGGTGGGGACAAATCGCAGACAGAGCAAGGGAGAAGGGGGGGCGAGACCAGAGAGGAGATGGTAGAAGACAGAAAAACCACCGACCTGCCTGCAGTGAGAGAGTGAGAGGCCCAAAGACTCATCACGGGAGATACCAATGATCCGAAATGTCTTGGTTTCCACAGCGTGAAGCCGAGAAGGGTGAGAGGCAGGAACACCAGCCCAGAGGGGAAAGCGGTACTCCATCAGGCTGTGGACGAAAGCTTTTTATGTGGTCAGGAGCTCAGGTGGGCCGAAGAAGGACTTTGAATGACGGAGGATTCCCAGTCGGCGGCTGGCTTTGGAGGCCAGGTTGGAAATGAGGCTTTCCCAGGAAAGATCACAGCAGATAGTGGGACCCAGAAGCTGAAATGAATGGACTTCTTCCAAAAGATTGTTGAGAAAGTGGATGGGGGGGGTGGGGGGGTGGGGGAGGTGGGGTCCAAACGGTCCGAGAGACAGTGAGAGTGTGAGATTTGTCAGGATTGAAAGACATGTTCCATGTTTTGGACCAGTTTGTGATTTTACCCAGGTCTGCAGAGAGCGAAGAAGCTGCTGCTTGCTGGTTTGAGGGATGACAGATGGTACGGCAGAGAGTGGAGTCATCAGCACAGAGATAAAAAGGATTTTCCAGAGAATCGATAGACCATTTATGAAAACCAGAAAAAGAACAGGACCCAGAACACTGCCTTGAGGAACTCCAGCCTGGACAGGAAGAGGGGATGAAAGAACTCCATTTAAGGCCACATGGTGACTGCGACAGGAGAGGAAGTCGGCGAGCGATGAGTGGAGATGGCCTTGGATATCATTGGAATGGAGTTTGATGAGCAGGGCAGAGTTCCAGACCATGTCAAAAGCACACGATATGTCTTGGGATATGGCTCTATTTTCATGTCCGGCATTGAGGACCTCCATCCATTGTTGGAAGAGCAGAAGCAGCATATCCAGGGTAGAGTGACCTGGTCTGAAACCAAATTGATGATCGGAAATCAAGCCATTGGAGAAGTGGAAGAATTTGATCTCTGAAGCAATGATGGATTCCATAACCTTGCTGATGATTGGGAGAAGACTGATTGGTCTGTAGTTGCAGGGATCTGTTTTTGTACCTTTTTTATGCAGGGCAGCCATGTTTCCTGGTTTTCAAGCAGATGGCAGATGACCTTGAGCAAATGAGAGGGTGTAGAGGGTGAGCAAGAGCAGATGAGCAGGTTTTTAGCTCACGTGGGCTGATGCCATCTGGACCGGTTGCAGAATCCGAGTCGAGGTTTGTCAGCAAACTCTCCACCTTGTCGGGAGAAAATGACACAAAGTCCAGGGACAGTTGGGTGCGACTGGGTAAGGTGGGTACAGAAAGAGATGGGTTTTGGACACAAGATTTTGATGCAAACACCGAGTTCAGGCATTCAGCGTTTTCACGTGTGGTATGAGCAGTGCGGCCATTTGAGGTAAGGGAGGGGATGGAGGGGGAACATACACCAGAAACAGATTTGATTCGATGCCACCAGGATATGGAGGAGGGAGCCAGGTTTGAGAGTTCCAACTTGAGATGAGAAAGATGTTGTTTCCTGGCTCTCCTCCTGATGAGGAGGGATCATTCGGTCGTATGTGAGCGGTATGTACTTCCATGTTTTCAGTCCATGCATTTGGTTAATGTTCCCACAAATTTTCTCGAACTGGGATATCAATTTTTTTTGCAAATGTGCCTGTGGTTAACATTACAAAGTCTGTTGTGTCATTATGTGTACAGCTGTTCTGACATGATTTTATTTTATTTTATTTGTGTTCGGTCATCGAGCATAACACATCACTCTCTTTGCTAATGCCACCTCCACCCCTCACCTATCTCTCTTTTTTTTTCCACCTCCCCCCTTCCCCAACTCTTTCTGTCTGGCCCCTCCTCGCTCCCCCTCTGAATATAATGCAGCACTCTCCTCCCACCTCTGTTGCTCTGTCTCTCTGTCTGTCTCTCACCCCTCCTTCTCAGAGTGTATAGCAATATTTTGTGTGGTGTTGCTCTCCCCAACTCCACCCCCCTTCTTCGCTCTTCTCCCCCTTTCTAGCTTCCCCTTCTTCAGCCTCCCCTTCCTTCCCTCCATCCTCTCTGCTTCCCCTCTCTCTTTCTCCACCCCCTCCCCTTCATATTCTCATCAGCAAAGCGAAGGGTTGTATTTCCTCGTATGAAATATAAACAAAAAAAAGGAAGCAAAGTGGAAAGGATCGTTGAGAGGAAAAGGAGGTTTGGAGAATCATGGTGGAGAGAGTTGGTTGGTGAGAATGAGGAGACAAGGGGAGGAAGTTTAAGGGGAAAGGGGGATGTAGAAGCATGAGGGGGGGGGGGAGGGGGAGGACTGCAATGATTTGAAATATTTTAAGGAAATTAAAGAATTAACATAAAACAGCTGTTTATGTAAAACATAAAACAGGAAGAGGCTCACACTAAGGGCTGATAAGGTCTGCCAGATCATCTGAGCCAAGCGAGATAGGCAGTGCTAGAAGAGCCTTGCTCAGCACCCTTGACCGTAAGAGGCCATGAATCAAATTCAAGGAGTCTGCCTATCAGCAGGAATAGGTGGTAAATAAAATGATGCTGTTGCTGTTGGCAAACGAAATGATTGCTGGGGTAATGGTGAAACAAATCAAAGGTTTTCACTCAATCTTTCTTCAGGTTCAACCCAAACTATACCCAACTCTGGATTGGCCTGCCTAATCGTGTCAGTTCAGGTAAAAGGTAAAAGTACAATCATATCTCTTAATGTCTTCCTCCACATACGCATCCTCCACAAGCTCCTCCGCAAGCCTGAGACACTGTTGACAATAAGGGATTAATTTGTCCCCAAATACCTGTTAAGGAACAAACTTTTTTTTGACTTCATACTTACATCCCCAAACTCTTCTCTTACATATCTCCGCACAAGGGAGCTTTTCCCCGTGGCTGCATCTCCAAGGACCAGCAGCTTCACACGCTGACTTTGTGACTCCATCATCACACCTTCTTCAAGGTCCAAGGGGAGGGTACACCTGGTCGATAAGATAACACAGGGTCCAGCGACGATCACCTGGCAGAACAACCAGTCAGAACTTACATAAACAGCTGTTTATGAGTTACCTTAATATCACGTTTTGATCTCCTGCCCCTCCATCCTCACTTTTACATGAATGTCACACATGTTCTCATTCCCTCTAAACCCCCTCCCCCATTTATGCCCTCACTCAACCCCTCTTCCCAATTCATTCCCTTACCCTTCTCCAAGACAAATCTGCATACAGTACAAGTTTGCAGATGACCGTTCCATGTCATTAAAGCTCAGTAATGACTGACATTATGAGTTTGCATATCATACTTGGAGAGAAAATGTCTTCCATATCTGCGTACGTAATAAATAGATGTCACACTGTACGGTCTCCTTCTTCTTTCGTATGCGGCACACGAGGCTGCAGGGTGGCAGCATTGGCTGAGTGCACGGACGTGTCGTTGATGCAGTGCACCTGTGCGTTCGGGCAGGAATTTGTAATTTGTTCAGGGTGCCGGCGATAGCTCGCTTACTCTTGGCGAAGGACACTGTGGGATCTTTAACGTCCACCAACGAATTCAGACAGGACACCCGGCTTAACGTCCATTCGACATCGACGAATCACCCTGCCTTTGAAACACCGGGATGACTTTATAGCTGGGCAGGGATCCGAACCCAGGATAGATGACTTATAAGCGAGTGTGTGCATACATCGAGGGGCCTAGGCCATCCTGCCAGCCATACCATATAGAGTGTATATATATATATATATATATATATATATATATATATATATATATATATAATCTTACCATAAACGTGTGTGTGGTGTGGTGTGGTGTGGTGTGGTGTGGTGTGGTGTGGTGTGGTGTGGTGTGGAGGCACGGTACACGTTTATATTGTCACAATGAGTCCTGAGACCACTGTTTTGCATGAGAGGTACCTACCTGGTGGTTGTCATCAATCAGTAAACAGGTCCCACCATCCACGTACGCTGTGTATCATCGTCTTCATTCCACATTCGGAACTTACCTTTATACGCGAATGGACCACCTGTCTCAGTCTGATCACCCACCTGTCTCAGTCTGATCACCCACCTGTCTCAGTCTGATCACCCACCTGTCTCAGTCTGATCACCCACCCGTTCACATGTCATTATAACAGTTAAGCCTCATCCTTTCCTGACTGTTACCTTGCTAAATTTAGTACAGTTTCCCCAGGTGCTCACTGGGGGATCACTGCCCCTGCCTGCGGTGTAAGCGTCGTGATGTCACCCGTCAAACCGGTTGGTAGATAACCTGCACGTCCACCACTGCTGACACTATGACGTCATGGAACAGAATGTACGTCACTTTAACAAGTTTCCTTTTGTTCGCACGTGTTCCAGCTGGAATGTGGACGTTTCAAAACGGAATTCCTCAAAACGTGTTTTCGAAGAGCAACAAATGAGATGAATCACGGTGAGGTTGGTGGAATGGGATGGGTGGAGCCCTTTCTTTGCTTTCCTCCTGCCAGGTTCTTCGTCACCGTCCCTTACCCTCTTCCACACTACCCAATCAATACCCGATCATTTCCCTCTCTCTCTCCTTCAATTTGCTAATTAATACATGGTCGCAAACTCCCAATGTACCATAGGACGTCAAAGCCAATCGTCGAGTCTGCAATCAGGTCTAGAATCGACCTGTAATCAGGTGTATACCTACCTGTAATCAAGTGTACAGGCCTGTAATCAAGTGTACTGACCTGTAATCAAGTATACCGACCTGTAGTTGTGGACCGAGCTGTAATTAGGTGTACAGACCTGTAATCAAGTGTACCGACCTGTAATCGTGGACCGAGCTGCAATTAGGTGTACCGACCTGTAATCAGGTGTACCGACCTTTATTCAAGTGTTCAGACCTGTATTCAAGTGTACCTACCTGTAATCAAGTGCACTGACCTGTAATTGTGGACCGAGCTGTAATTAGGTGTACAGACCTGCAATCAAGTGTACCGACCTGTAGTCAAGTGTACCGACCTGTAATCAGGTGTACCGAGCTGTAATTAGGTGTACAGACCTGTAATCAAGTGTACCGACCTGTAATTAAGTGTACCGACCTGTAATTAAGTGTACCGACCTGTAATTGTGGACCGAGCTGTAATTAGGTGTACAGACCTGTAGTCAAGTGTACCGACCTGTAATCAGGTGTACCGACCTTTATTCAAGTGTACAGACCTGCAGTCAAGTGTACCGACCTGTAATCAGGTGTACCGACCTTTATTCAAGTGTACAGACCTGTAGTCAAGTGTACTGACCTGTAATCAAGTGTACCGACCTGTAATTGTGGACCGAGCTGTAATTAGGTGTACAGACCTGTAATCAAGTGTACCGACCTGTAATCAGGTGTACCGACCTTTATTCAAGTGTACAGACCTGTAGTCAAGTGTACTGACCTGTAATCAAGTGTACCGACCTGTAATTGTGGACCGAGCTGTAATTAGGTGTACAGACCTGTAATCAAGTGTACCGACCTGTAATCAAGTGTACAGACCTGTAATCAAGTGTACCGACTTGTAATTGTGGACTGAGCTGTAATTAGGTGTACAGACCCGTACTCAAGTGTACCGACCTTTATTCAAGTGTGCAGACCTGTAGTCAAGTGTACCGACCTGTAATCAGGTGTACCGACCTTTATTCAAGTGTGCAGACCTGTAGTCGTGGACCGAGCTGTAATCAGGTGTACCGAGCTGTAATCAAGTGTACCGACATACAGTATCTCGATTGGAAGAGTCCAGCACATGATGATCAAATGGACGCTGCAAATCAGAAAATAAATATTGCAGATATTCTAAATAAATGATCGTTTCAGGACACAGCACAGGTATGATTGCAGGTTGAATGACCTGTGACATGACTCACGTTTAAGTAATCCGAGTGATGCAGGTATTTGGATACAGGTATTTTAAACATCTTCATGCTGCAATGTCAGCGCATAGTTTGATCTGCGATTAGAGATATTTAGTGGAAGTGTTAAACTATCCATCCTTTCGCTTTAATACAACTGATCGGGTACATTTTACATTATATTCTGGTCAATTTTACCATAAAACCCACTATTCTCTACCCTCTTTTATTATAAACACCCACTTTTTCCATAAATACCCCCTTTTACCATAACCCACCTACTCTAAACCCTTTCTTCGCATAAACACCCCTTTTTACCATAAACACCCTATTTTCAACCTTCTCTTACCATAAACACCCATTGTTCCTGCAAACACCCACTTTTAACATAAACCCCCTACTCTAAACCCTCTCTCACTATAAACACACACTTTTATCTTAAACATCTACTTTTACCATCAACACCCACTTTTACTACAACCCCCCAAATCTAACCCTTCTCTTCCCATAAACACCCATTGCTCCCATAAACACCCATTGTTCCTGTAAAGACCCCCTCCTCTGAAAACTAACCATAAACACCCCCCTCTCTTGTAACATAGTGACAGGTATCCTCCCGCAGAACCTCATCCGTCCTGGTTATATCCTGAATGTCCACACCTGAGGGTTCCTTGTAGACGGTAGAACGTCGATGGAGGAACTACAAATGGGAAATGTTTAGGATAGTGAACTAAAGGAGGGACGACGTTGTACACCATTGATTGAGGGATGGGGGGGGGGGTGGAGAGTCCGACAGAATGGTGCACACGTACCCCCCTCCCAGATTCCCTTGATTTATGTACTCTGGGTTCGATTATAAATTGTATGGTTGATGTTTCTGGAGGGAGAAAGTTGAGTGCACAGTCGCGAGGGTGTTAAACTGAGCGTCCATTAAACCCCACAACGATTAAAGGATGGTGGGAATAATTCGGGGCCGGTCAAGGGGTAATGGTGGTTGTGGAGTGGGCGGGTGTGAGAAGGAGCTTCCTTGTAGTTCGAGCATTTTAGATTTGATTTCCACTTGAGGAAAACAAGTTAAGAGAACTACTGTACTCTACTGTACTGTACTGTACTGTACTGTACTGTACTTAAAGACCGTCCTTCATGCCCGGGTCGTGTCGGGTATGTTAGAGTACAGAGTGGAGCCAGAATGGGCTCTGGGGTAACACTAAGTGTGGAGCCAACTTTATCCAAGCCCCCTTCAGATATAGACATAGACATAGACATAGACATAGACATAGACATAGACATAGACATAGACATAGACATAGACATAGACATAGACATAGACATAGACATAGACATATATATATATATATATATATATATATATATATATATATATATATTCTATATGGAGATTTTCGTCGTCAGAAAAATACCAACCCTTGTTTAAGGGAAATTGGGGGTTTTATCCTCCTATTCTTTCATGCAGATTCGTTTAACACACTTCATCCGGATGGGGTGTGGTTAACACTCCAGTGTTCATTGACGTCATTACGTCATTACGGCGATTGTCATGAGTTAAATTGTTCTCAATCGTTTATTTTGCGAGTGATGATGTCACTGTCCACGCCGTGGAATCTCCCTGAGTAGATCGGAGTGAGACACCACAACCGAGCTACCCCCGGTGTTTTATCATTCACAAACTACCTTATATGAAACAAAATAATTGAAGAAATAATTCAGGGCCCCGGGGTGGTTACTTCGCATGCCCCCCCCCCCCCTAATCGGCGCCACTGAGGTCGTGTTCGTTAATCTTCGTTGTTGAACAGAACTTTGTTAAACTCGTGACACTTCAACAGGTGTAGTTGCGACGTTGCGTCTTCTTCAGTGATGATGTGATACGGGTGTGACGGTCCGCATGTCCTCTTCCTACGTTATGCTCTTCCCCACAGACCCATTTACACATAATTACTGTATGTTGACGTTTTGAATGTTCTTTGTGAAATTGCAGCAACACGGAGACTTGAGATCGTCGTGATACGTGCAGGCGGACGGAGGATGCAACGTGTAAACGGAATGGACGGACCGTACCATCACACGGACGGACCGTACCATCACACTGACGGACCGTACCATCACACGGACGGACCGTACCATCACACGGACGGACCGTACCATCACACGGACGGACCGTACCATCACACGGACGGACCGTACCATCACACGATCGGACCGTACCATCACACGATCGGACCGTACCATCACACGATCGGACCGTACCATCACACGATCGGACCGTACCATCACACGATCGGACCGTACCATCACACGATCGGACCGTACCATCACACGGACGGACCGTACCATCACACTGACGGACCGTACCATCACACGGACGGACCGTACCATCACACGGACGGACCGTACCATCACACGGACGGACCGTACCATCACACGGACGGACCGTACCATCACACGGACGGACCGTACCATCACACGATCGGACCGTACCATCACACGATCGGACCGTACCATCACACGATCGGACCGTACCATCACACGATCGGACCGTACCATCACACGATCGGACCGTACCATCACACGGACGGACCGTACCATCACACTGACGGACCGTACCATCACACGGACGGACCGTACCATCACACGGACGGACCGTACCATCACACGGACGGACCGTACCATCACACGGACGGACCGTACCATCACACGGACGGACCGTACCATCACACGATCGGACCGTACCATCACACGATCGGACCGTACCATCACACGATCGGACCGTACCATCACACGATCGGACCGTACCATCCCGTGATTACCTTTATCGTTTAGGAGAAAATACCGAACAGGTCCACAGGTGATCCCACTGTCGGCTCGTTGTTCGCGGTGATTTTACACACCGAACGACACGCTGCCGTTATTAAAGACACACGCCCCACCCCCCCCCGTGTTTGTTTCTTTTTCTTAATTTGTTTCAGTTCCTGTAACTTTGGTGGCTCGAGTTTACGAGGTTGTGTATACATATTAATCAAGTATTCAGAAACAGTTGATTCACGAGTTGATTATGATTTTTTTTTCCTTTTCTGTTTTTAAACCGTAAAGACCTTCACCACCCAAGGTGGGAGGACGTTGTGTTTCCCACTTTGGCTGTTTGTTTGTGAACACGATATTTCAAAAGGTTGTGCGCGGATTCGGACGAAATTTGGTGGACAGGTTGGGTTGTGTCACCAGGACGAGTTTATTCAATTCTTGCAACCATCCAAATCCATTTTGGGGAATTTTTTTTTTTTTTAAAGACATCCTTCCCCATCGAGTCGTAGGGCTTAAAACTACGTATGTAGCACAGTTGGGGGTATGACTATCACGATTCGATTCGGTTTTGGGTGAATATCTGAATCTGGATATGGATACTAGAAATTTTTTTTCAATTTTTTAAATTATATATTTTTAATGACTTCTCCATTGAGAGATGGGCCAAAACGATACACTTTACACTATATTTCAAAAACGATGGACGCAATCTGACAAAATGTGGTGAACAGGTTGGGTGTGACGAGGACGAATTGATTCGATTGTGGTGACAAGCCAAATCCAGATTCGGGAAGTTTTTTTTTTTAAACCCATTAGTCACCATTGAGTGATTGGGCTAAAAACGGTGTGTGTGTGTGTGTGTGTGTGTGTGTGTGTGTGTGTGTGTGTGTGTGTGTGTGTGTGTGTGTGTGTGTGTGTGTGTGTGTGTGTGTGTGTGTGTTTTTGTGTGTTTTTGTGTGTTTTTGTGTGTTTTTGTGTGTTTTTGTGTGTTTTTGTGTGTTTTTGTGTGTTTTTGTGTGTTTTTGTGTGTTTTTGTGTGTTTTTGTGTGGTTTTGTGTGTTTTTGTGTGTGTGTGTGTGTTTTTGTGTGTGTGTGTGTGTGTGTGTTTTTGTGTGTGTGTGTGTTGTTTTTGTGTGTTTTCTGTGCCTTTCAAGGGTTCTGTTGTTGAAGAATAAATGTTAAAGTTGGAACCGTTGCATCAAGTTCCCATTCCTGCCTTTTCAATCCTGGAAAGATGGCTTTTAAAACGGGAATCTTTTTTTTTTGTTTAAATGGACACGAATTTTTGTTCCAAGTAAATCGATTATTAGCTTTGCAACTAAGTAGATCTAATCAGTGCACAAAGTCAAACAAAATTGGCTAAAAACTACAGCGTGTTTGGGTGCGTGATGAGGTGGAATTGATTCGATTTTGGGTGAAGATCTGAATTTATGTCCGGATGTGAGAATTTTTTTTTAACTTTGGCAAACAAATTGATTCTTCAGCATTGATAGATGAGACCAAAAAAACGATATATATAGAGCATGATATTTCAAAAGGATGTGGACGAGCTCTGACAACTGGGTGGATGAGTTGGTTTGATGACGATAAGCGGATTCGATTCTGTTTTCAGATCCGGTCTGTCGGTGTGATACAAAACGTGAACTGTTCGTCTTGGTGGAGCTATGTGCTCCACTGAGTGTTCTATTTGGAATAACTGGCCATTTTCCAAGCAGATGGACAATTTGAGATGAAGTACATTGAGTGGAGGATAGAGGAGGAGAAACTTCAGCAGAGTAGGTCACAAGGATACAAGCACTAACCACCTCTTTGTCCAGTTGTTGATGTTGAGACAAACCATGAGCTTCTCTACTCTGATAGGAAAAATGAATGCTTACAATAGTATGAGGGGTGGGGAAGGTTCTGGTAAAGATGGATGGGGGACATGAGCTTCATGGACAAAGCAGAACTTGGGCATTCAGTCTTGTTGTGAACAATACTTGCTGTAGATTTGTAAGTAGGGCATTTTGGTGGAACACGTCGCTCTTCTAAAGTTGCCACCAGATCTTGGAGGATTGAGACTTGAAAGAGTTCAGATTTCATTGGAAGGAACGACATGTTCTGGGTGAGCCCTGCTTTTGTGCAACATTCGTTCATTCGTTTTTCCTTTCATCCTTGCTTACCCTGTCCTGTAGATGGCCAATCCCAAAGTGGTAAAGGATGACCACGATGATGCTGAATGCAAGAAGGATTGTCAAATATCATTTCTCAGCCACAAGCACCCTCTTCAGAACTGGTGAGATTGTACAGTTATCTAACACTTAAAGATTGATGCATTCGCTGCCCTTCCGATGCAGTTTACTAAAACTTTTTGTTTCTTTGCTTGTTCCTCAGCTGGTGTTTGTGGTTCCTCAGGAATGAAAAAAGCCGTATATGGGCGGACAACCTCCGCATTGTGACAAAGTTTGATACTGTAGAAGATTTCTGGGCGTGAGTTTTCTGTTGTTTTGTTTTATGTCATGGTTTCTTACTGTGCATTTATTGTTTGGAATGGTGTGCGTGCGTGCGTGCGTGCATATATTTGTTTGTTTTCCATTGAATGTGGTTTCATAAATTGTTTGCATTTGTGGTTAGGAGGGTGTGTGCTGACTTGGACTTGCTTTGACTAGCCTATCTAGTTCACTGCAGGATTAGGGGCTCGGGCGTCCTTCAACATGGAACCGTCTGGTTCCATTCAATGACATTTTTGATTGTTTCATTCCAGTAAATTGTTTTTCTAATTTAATCTCCATCTGATCTTTGGTAGACCTTAGCATGTTTCAGGGCGTTCTCTAGGTTGCTTGTTTCTGTTTGTAATTGTTGTCCGTTCTTCTTGGTACATGTCTGCTACAGTTCCATTTTGTCATTACCCTATGGACGTAGCGTAAAACAGGGTTAAGCAATTAGTTCTCTCTGTCTGACAGACGTCCATCGATGATCGAGGAACCACTTATTAAAATTTAATTTTATCCTTTTTGAACACCGAAGATCACTAATTGGAACACAAACCTGTAGTTTAGCTTTACTTTAGTATGAATTTGACAAATTGTATCGTCTCATCTCAATGCTGTAAAGCAATCTCCATGTGCCTGTCTGGTAGTCAAACAAAATTGAAAATCATTCCAAGCAGGAAACTGGTCCTGTCTGCCGGCATTAGTTTGTGGACTACCTGTGAGTGTCAATGAGGATGTAAGGTGAAGTGAAACACACAAAAAGGATATTTTAGAACACCGAGTTGGTGGTGTTTGTGTGCTCTCTCTGTATGTATGTATGTATGTATGTATGTATATATATATATTTGTGTATATATTTTTTTCTATTGCTTGGACAAGTACTATGATGTATAATTTTGTGTGTGTGTGTGTGTTCTTCTGTGCCCTTCGCAAGGGTTCTGGTGTTGTTGAAGAATAAATGTTAAAGTTGGAACCGTTGCATTAAGTTCCCATTCCTGTCTTTTCAATCCTGGAAAGATGGCTTTTAAAACGGGAATCTTTTTCATTAAATATACACGAATTTTTGTTCCAAGTAAATCGATTATTAGCTTTGCAACTAAGTAGATGTAATTGGCTTTCAAACGGCACCATTTTTTTTAGCTTACCTTGAACGTAGTTCCGGGAACCTTAATGGGATGGCACGTCGTCCGTCAGTCCATCCACAAATGCTTTCAACCTCTTCTCTGAAACTACAAATTATATTTTGATGAAACTTTACCACAATGTTCACGACTGTGTATGTACCAAAGTTTGTTCATGGCATTAGAAAAAAATCCATACGTATTTACGTTCTTCCCTGTTACATATTTTGTGGGTCATCCATGCCTACCAGTAGTTCCCCTAGTTATGTTTTGTAGCAGCATCCAGGGGTATTGTCCCTGTGTTGTATTTTATGATTCTACGGCAGCAGGAACACTTTAGAATGAAAATGAAGCATCGGGCATCCGAACACCCTTCCTTTAGTAATATATGATTTAAAACCAAAAATCGGACGCTTATAAATGCCATGTTAAAGTTCAGAACACTGGAGTTGAACTGAAATCTCTTGGATTTAATGTTTGAATGTCAATTGAAAGGAGCCTCTGATTTTATTTTTTCTTCACCTGAATGTTGTCTTGCAATTTCTTTGAATTGACTCTGATTGGTCGCATCGTTTCATATCCTTGACCTTCAAGATAACTTAAGAGATATGTGCACTCACTTCTGAGTTGTCTTACTGTGCGTTCAATCCTCAATGCAATTATAAACTGTCATCCTGATGGTCCTCATGCAGGGTGAGCCATCATTGTGCATGCCGTCCATCAGAAGGACGTTAAGCTGGATGACCTGTCTGCCATGACTGGTTGTAGATAGACGATAAAGATCCCACCGTCTTCCGACGCAGATTAGGCAAGTTATCATCGGCACCCTGAATTTTTTTCTTTTTGCAAATTCCTTCTCTGAGTGCTGGAAAGGCAACGGCAAACCACGATTGCTAAGAGACTGCTTCGGCAGCACCGAATCTCTGTATTTGCTGTTGTTGTTGATGATTATGATGCATCTCCACAGACTTTATAACCACATCCAGCCAGCAAGCCGCCTGCTCTCTGGGTCCGACTATTCTGTTTTCAAGGTTTGTACAGAATTGTGAGCTTTGGTGGTAAGCACACATTTGCACTTGTCTATCATAGTTGCATTTGTATGGTTTTTAATATGACTGCCACGGGCACTCATTCAGGATGGCATTTCCCCCATGTGGGAGGATGCTCAGAACCGTATGGGGGGACGCTGGTTGGTCATGCTGAGTCGGCAACAACGGCACCTCTTGCTTGACTCTTTCTGGCTGGAAACGGTGAGATCTCAACTACATATATATATATTTCCATTATTTGTAAAAATAACTTTGTGGCTCTGGTTACCTTTTGTGTACAACTGTCTCTAATGAAGACTTAATGCCTCTTTGCCATTCATGTTTTGCCTCCTGTCTTGCACAGTATTAAACATTTGCATTTCACTTTCTTTGCAACGGGTTACTTTTGGGAGATGTGCAGCCCTTAGAGGACCACAAACTGGACTCAATATGGCTTGCTCAAATGAACCTCATGCTAAAATATGCAATTTGGTGTCTGTCTGTACGACTGCAATCTATTTGGTCATTACTTATCCAATCTCAACCAAACCTTACAGTGAGACGAAGTGTCACATGATGGAGGTTGTAGTGACTTCATTTGCCCCCCTCCCCCAGGAGGTTTTTTTTTGCATTGGAAAAACACCCTATTAAAGTGTAAATTAGCTTATTGTGGCATTTTGTGGGGCACACCTACCAGAAGTTAAAAAAAATTCTTGTAAACACAAACTTGTCAATTCCGTCCATCCATCCATTGGGACCATACTCTGTACAGAGCATTGATGCTGCCCCAGCAGTCTCCTTGGATACTGGACACAATGCTGGACACGTCGCCACTCCAACACAGGATACCAGCAAGCTCGCACTCATTTTGCTGACCTCGGAAGGATGACAGGCAGAGTCAACCCCACCTGGTATTTATTCAACAGAAAAATGGGATTTGAACTCGGGATCCTCGGATCCCAAGCCCACCACCCTAACCATTAAGCCAACACCAGGCATAATTCCGTCCAATGTATGATTACCTGTTTAAATGGTCACTAATTTTGTTTAACGCGAGATTGAAAGACATTGAGGAAACCCGACGTTTTTGAAGCATTCTCTGCTCATCACCTCAACCGCCTTGGCTCGCTGGGCCTCTAGGAAGGCTGCAATGATCTTTAGCGAATAAAGGTGCTTCAATGAGTCTTCATAAATGATGTATTCCATTGCCTGTCCAATATTTCTAGCCATCAGGTTAAACATGGTTTATTTATAAATTCTATCTTGGGGCCTCATATGTGATTTCTTCCAGGCATGGTTTCTAGTGTGCGATCTGATATTGCCCCCAGCACACTTGCGTCCCAATTGCCACCTTTATTTTATGCATAATATTATTTTTAATGATCGCGAGCATTGTTTCATATTCACTTGAGGGAAATTTGGAGAAAATTGGACATCATACGGTGCCTTCAGAAAGTATTCACACCCATTGACTTTTGTCACATTTTGTTCTTGCAGCTTGGATTTAAGATGGATTAAATAAAAAAAAAATTGGTCACCAATCTACACAAAATATCCCATAATGACAGTGAAAATGTGTTTTTAGAAATTTTTACAAATTAAAAATGAAAATCTGAAATGTCTTGAATCAATAAGTATTCAACCCTTTTGATATGACACTCCAAAACCGAGCCCAACTCTTCACCCATCTAACACCATTCCTAACATGAAGCATGGTGGTGGCAGCATCATGCTATGGGGAGGCTTTTCAGCGGCAGGGACTGGGAGACTTGCAAGGATCGAGGGAACAATGAATGGAGCCAAATAAAAGCAAATCCTTGAGGAGAACCTGCTTCAGAGTGCAAAAGACCTTGGACTGTGGCGAAGACTTGTGTTCCAACAGGACAATGACCCCAAGCATACAGCCAAAGCAAGTCTGGAATGGCTTCAGAACAAGAATGTGAAAGTCCTTGAGTGGCCCAGCCAAGGCCCAGATTTGAATCCCATTGAGAATCTGTGGAAAGATTTGAATATTGCTGTTCACCCAACTTGACAGTTTGCAACCCCAGGCAAAAATAACATTCATTTCCTGTCGTAATTATCTGCAAACTACTGTAGTAAATGAGAGTCCAACTCTCATATACTATCATTGCAAGTGTAGCATTTTTGCCTGGGAGCAAATGTGCAAGGAAAAATAGGAGAAACTCCCAAATCCAGATGTGCAAAGCTGATACATACATACATACATACATACATACATACATACATATATACATACATTCCTATATACATACATACCCCAGAAGATTCAAAGCTGTAATCACTGCCAAAGGCACTTCTACAACTTATTGATTCAGGAAGTTGAATACTTATTGGTACAAGCCATTTCAGTTTGTGTAATTTATTTAATTAATTTGTAAAAATTTCGAAAAGCATGTTTTCATTTTTGTCATGATAGCGTATTATGTGTAGATTGGTGACAAAAAAATTAAATTTAATACTTTTTAAATTCGGGCTGTAACGCAACAAAATGTGACAAAAGTCTAGGGCTGTGAATGCTTTCTGAAGGCACCGTACATGTATTACCGACACACGGGCAGTGTCGAGCCTAAGAATCGCTGATTCGCACCTCGACTGGAAGTACAAAATATAACCACATGTAGGATTTGAAGTTGTGATCCCAGAAGGAGTGCTTGTGTTGGACTGTCAAATCGGGGCCAGCTCGTTAAACTCGTGTTGTTTTGATATCTGCAAGGTATGGGGTTGCATTGTTGGAAATCCTCCCCTCCAACAACCCCCAGCCTTTCAAATGTACAGTCGGTCCTGCATACCCATCACACCCAGCCCCAAGGACTTTTCTTTCAATGCCCAGATTTCCAGTGGGTCCAATACCACTGCTGTGGTTCTGCTTTTGTCATATTAAATGTTATCTACGTATTACATACACAAACTATGATTCATTTGACTCTCCCCCAGGCAAAAATAGCACTCCTTTCCTGTAGTAATTCTCTGCAGACGACTGTAGTAGAACCTGTTACCAACTGTAGAGACTGAGAGTACAACTCTTATATTGTTGTGGGCCAGGGGTCGGGGGCACGTGACTGCTAGACGGAGCAGTTTGGCCGTCTCCACATGAACACCCGGAATTGAAGGTCGTCACCCCGGATAACTCTGGAGTTGATGGGTCACTTAAAGGACCGTGGTCGCCAATATCTTAACCACGCAGTTAGGGTCTTTTTGTCTGACTCCAATTTACCTAATTAGCTGCGCGGTCTAGCTTCCGGGGAAGCCACACCCTCGGCTGACTTTGTCCAAACCGAGTCGCTGTTACTGACTCGGATCCAGCGTAACCGAGCGGGAGTTACCAAAGCCGCACTGGTCCAAATGTCAATTTACGGCACAATCGGCCTTCCTGACTCTCAAGCCCGAACCATACTGGGTCAATGAAAGAAAGCGCAAACAACGAACTGGAACATTTAACATGGGTTTATTTATAATAGGGAGGGAGACACAGAGCAGAGTTATCACGACTATAATATGCAGGCAATGTACAGTGAGCAAAAGCACTTAACAATTCTTCTTAAAGGACGGTGCCACCACAGACACACACATACCAAAAGAAAATGGACCCGGATTATCTTTATTTCGACCCTCGCAGCCAAGGGGATAGACAGGCTGGAGGTCAGAGTTTGGTCAGTACCTGGCCGCCTCATGCGGTTTGGCCCGCGACTGCAGGTGTGAAACTCGGGGTCGTCGGCGATCCCAGACACGGTATAGCAGGGTCCAGGTGGGGGCCAGGGTCGCTCCTCACAGAGGGCCAGTGGAGATTCCTGGTTCAGACTCCGGGTTATTGCTCGACAAAATGAGAGATGGAAGTCGACGGCTGTGGAATAGTCAGAGGACCAGCTTGAGACACGGCAACGACGACCACCAATGACGCACACCAAGAGCAACAGCGACCCCTTTCTTCTCCGACAATCCCAACCCAACTCCAGCGAGCACTAAGGGGAGCCCGGCGATTCTTATCCCTCCCCCGGGTGGGGTGGGGTGATCGGTCCTCTGAGGTAATCTTTGCCCTGATTGGACAGGGTTTCGTGGGGTGATATCTGTCCCCCTCTGATTGGACAGGGGGAAAACCCTGCCTTTCTGGGGCGGAGTCGGAGCTCTGAGGTAATCTTTGCCCTGATTGGACAGTGTTTCGTGGGTTGATGTGCTGGCTATCCGTGATTGGACAGGGGGGAAACCCTCCTTTCCTGGGCGGGGTCGGTGTTCTGAAGTGAGGAAACATCCACCCACGTCCGTGGTCGAACGCACGTGGGCAATGGTGTCGATGGTGCAAAGAAGTGAAGGATTGATTTGTTGGCGTTGGGTATTCCAAAAATCTAACCAGAAAGAAACTTCGCAGTGCACACATGTAATTCCCTTTCGACATAGGGAGGAATCTAACTATACACATACATATTGAAATAACTAAGCTTAGGGACTGCTGTCTGTTTGTGTGCAAATGGCTTCCACATTCGTAACAATATATTATTGTCCTATGAGAGTACAACTCTCATATACTATAGTTCGAGCTGTAACATTTTTGCCTGGCTTTCACATCCCTTACTCATGTAATTCTCCAACCTCCTTTCACAACTTCCTCCTTTTCATCTCTTCCTTTTGCTTTATCCGCACCTACTACCCCAATATCTAAAACTTGGATTGATTGTCCATAAGAATGGACCAATGATGTCTTAATGTGGCATGGACATAAACTTGCATGTCATGCTGATCCACCATCATTGTTTTTTTTTAATTCCATTTATTTATTTTTTAAAATCACCTTTAAATTATATTTTCACTTCTGCTTTATCTGCTGTCTAAAAAAATGTTCGATTGATACATTGTGTATTTTTGGACAAAGAGTTTCCATGTCTTCAGCTGTTGTGTCTCATTGGGGAGGCGTTCGAGGAAGGCAGCGGAGATATTTGTGGTTCTGTGTTGAGTGTGAGGAGCAAAGGAGATCGTATCGCGCTGTGGACAAGTGACGCAGAGAAGAGGCATGCTGTACTCACTGTGGGGTGAGTGATGATTCTTGGTTAGAGCAACTTCAGAAATATTTTGTATGGAACTCTAAAAGCCAATTCCATATAATTTTTTTTTTTTTTTTTTTTTACCGCTCGGCCAATTTGCGGCCTTTTCTTGCCCATCCATAATGTTTGTTTCTGAGCTATATATCGGTGAGTAATTGAGGCAGTTGAATAAACTTGTGGTTATAAAAGGCACATGAACAGAAGACACCATCTTCTGTTGATGTGCCTTTTCAGGTGGCATGGATATGAGTGTGGTGTCAGTGACCACCTCTAGAATTGTGCCCAATAGCCAAGGAGACTGCTTCGGCAGCACCAACGCTCTGCACAGAGTATGGTCCCATTGGATGGATGGATGGATATGACTTTTGCGCAAAACTCGTATAATGAATAGAACCGTTGGGAAGAATGCCGACCAACTGTAGAGACTGAGAGTACAACTCTTATATTGTTATGGGCCGGGGGTCGGGGGCGCGGACGAGCCCTGACTCTCGAGCATTCACACATTCAATCAATAGGTCACACATTCAATCAATGCTTCTGAAACAAGGAGCTGATATTCTAGGCCCCCCCTTGCCTTTTTGGTGATATGGAGATTAGTGTGTGTAATATGAAAGCTAAATCTTAAACATTGGCTGTTTTGTTTTTTTTGAAATATCGTATCCATAAGCCAAGTTACCAAGGTGGTTGCCATTGCAGCATAATTCAGCTGTGATCTAATCAGATTGAGATTGTCATGAGGAATAGATATCTGCAATATGAAAGCTAAATGTTCAACGGTTTCTGAAATCTTGTGTACACAAAAGTACATGGATGGATAATTCGTCGCTTGGTTGGACTGAGGTCATTTTAATGTCTCCCGTCTGACCTTGTCAGAGGGGCAGGGGACAAAAAGGAGGAAGTGGTCATAAATATTGCTGTTTTTGTCGGATGTCAGGGTATCATGCCTCGCCCAATAAGAAACTGTTCCCAAGACCAATTTCTGTATCATTAAAAAAAAATAATCATTTTATTATCATTTATGACTATCTTTTTTCTGCTTGCGTGGAAGTAATCCACGATTGCTACAGTTGTCTCTTTTGAGATGTTTATAAATACTCTGCTCGTCCTATATGTCACCCCTGTGTGGCACCTTCATCCAAGTATGCCATTCCTAACCAATGTTTCTTTCACTGGTTAAGATGCCAGCACCCAAAGTTTTTGTGCATCCATCCGTTTATTTTATTTTTCCAAAAAAAATCTTAATTCTCAGTGTTAGGTATTCATTAAAATAGTTGCATGTCACCAGATGAGGCCTACAATTTATTTAATTTTTTTTTGTAGACTTTATCGAGGCTCATGTGAGAGCGAACACACAACACACAGCAAGGGGGGAAGGGGACAAGAGGGGTGGGAGAGGGAAGGACAAAACGGTGGGGACCAGAGACATTAGGAGATCTGTGGAAGGGAGAGGGATGGGTCGGGGAACATGGGGTATACAAAATGGACATTACAGGGACTTTCAGGAAGGAAAGCAGGGAATTTGAAGGAGGTGGGTTTGTGGTGGATTAACGGGGGTAGAAAAGATCGAGGATTTGGAAGGGGGAAGAGAAGAGGTGGTGGTGAACAGCTGTTTTGAAGGCCTGGATGGAAGAATGGGTTTTGAAGAGAGTGTGGGAGTTTATTCCCAAGGTGGGGAAAAAAGAGGAATGAAAGAGTGAAGGTGAGCAGTGATTCGTGATTTTGGTAGTTTTACCAGAAGGGGGTTGTTGGCGGACCTTGAGTGTCCTGCGGAAATATGGTGGGGACATATCTCAGACAGAGCAGGGGGATGGGGGGGACCAGAGAGGAGAAGGTAGAAGACAGAAACACCACTGACCTACCTATGGTGAGAGGGTGAGAGGCCCAACGACTCAGCCTCATCGTGGGAGATACCAATGATCCTGAATACCTTGGCTTCCACAGCGTGAAGCTGAGAAAGGTGAGAGGCAGGAGCACCAGCCCAGAGGGGAGAGCAGTACTCCATCAGGCTGCAGATGAAAGCTTTCTATGTGGTCAGGTGCTCAGGTGGGCCGAGGAAGGACTTTGCACAATGGAGGATTCCCAGTCAGAGACTCCCTTTGCAGGCCAGGTTGGAAATGTGGCTTTCCCAGGAAAGATCATGGCAGATAATGAGACCCAGAGGCTTGAATAAAAGGACTTCTTCCAGAGGATTGTTGAGAAAGTAGATGGGGGGGGGGGGGTTCTAAAACGGTCCTTTCGGAGAGATATAATGAGAGTGTGAGATTTGTCAGGATTGAAAGACATGTTCCACGTGTTGGACCCGTTTATGATTTTCTCCAGATCTGCAGAGAGCGAAGAAGCTGCGGCTTGCTGGTCTGAGGGATGACAGATGGTACGGCAGAGGGTGGAGTCATCAGCAAAGAGATAAAGAGGATTTTCCAGAGAGTCGGAGAGATCATTGATGAAAACCAGAAAAAGAACAGGGCCCAGAACGCTGCCTTGAGGAACTCCAGCCTGGTCAGGAAGAGGGGATGAGAGAACTCCATTTAGGGCCAGATGTTGGCTGCAACAGGAGAGGAAGTCTGCGAGCCATGAGTGTAGATGGCCTTGGATACCATAGGAAGAGAGTTTGGTGAGTTGGGCAGGGTGCCAGACTGTGTCAAAAGCACGCGATATCTCTCGGGATATGGCTCTGATTTCATGCCTGACATTGAGTACCTCCATCCATTGTTGGGAAAGCAGAAGCTGCATATCCAGAGTAGAGTGACCTGGTCTGAAACGAAATTCTTCTTCTTCTTCTTCTTCTTTTGGCTGCTCCCGTTAGGGGTCGCCACAGCGGATCATCCATCTCCATTTCGCTCTGTCCTCTACATCTTCCATTGTCACACCAACCACCCACATGGCCACCCTCACCACATCCATAAACCTCCTCTTTGGCCTTCCTCTTCTCCTCCTACCTGGCGGCTCCATCCTCAGCAACCTTCTCCCGATATACCCTGCATCCCTCCTGTGCACATGTCCAAACCATCTCAATCTCACCTCTCTTACTTTGTCTCCAAACCGTCCTACCTGCGCTGTCCCTCGAATATACTCATTTCTAATCCTGTCCATCCTTGTCACTCCCAACGAGAATCGCAGTATCTTTAACTCTGCCACCTCCAGCTCCGCCTCCTGTGTTTTTGCTAGTGCCACCGCCTCCAAACCATACAACATAGTTGGTCTCACTACCGTCTTATATACTTTTCCTTTCACTTTTGCAGATACCCTTCTATCACAAATCACTCCTCAAACTCCTCTCTACCCACTCCATTCTGCCTGCACTCTCTTCTTCACTTCTCGACCACACCACTCTTCTTCACTCTCTCTACCACAATTTGGTCTCAAACCAAATTGATGATCGGAAATTAAGCCAATGGAGAAGAGGAAGCATTTAATGTCTGAATTTATTTGGATTTATCTTTGTTTAAATTTATTTATTTTGTATTTATCACCTCATTGGAGTCTCGTCCATACCACCATTCCCAAATACTTGGGCTGATGGGTGTGTTGCACATTTGGTGTCAATGTTTAGCTTATCTGGAATTTAAATTCCAGATAAGGTATTGTCAATCATCATGCACCGTCTGTCTGTCCGTCTCCTATTTCGACTTTTCCGGCCAAACCGCTGGGCCGATCCGGCTGAAAATTTGCAGCAACGTTCCTCTCCTGACTGGTAACAGGATTTGTAAAGCTTGTTCTGGTCACATGACTTTAAGTAGGTCAAAATAGCTGACTTAGTAAATTTCTTCAAAAATCTTCTTCTCCAGACTTACCAGTCAGAATGCTACCAAATTTTGGTTACATTAGGCCAAGGCAGGGATGCTAAATTGTGGAGGTCATGCTGATCACATGACCAGAAGTGTGTCAAAATGGCTGACTTATTCAATTTTTGGGGAAATCCCGTGAATTCCTTCAAAAATCTTTATCCATACCCACCACCCGGAAGACTACCAAATTTTGGTTGCAACATTTGGCCAGGGTAGGGATGTTGAATTGCGGAGGCCATGCTGATCACATTACCGTAAGTGTGTCAAAATGGCGGACCCGCAAATTGCTTCCAAAATCTTCTTTCGACCCACCAGTCAGAATGCCACCAAATTTAGGTTGCAGCATTAGTTCAGGACCCTGATAAGCTACAGGTCCAGTGTTCCTATTTTTCTTTAAGGAGCTTTGTGCTCTTTCCTCCACATCCAAGGGTGGACAGAGGTTGTGCTTTCACCACTTTTTGGCCGTCAACAGGATATCTCAAAATGTTATGGATGGATTCGGTGAAACTTGGTGGATAGGTTAGGTGTGTGACAAGGACGAATTGATTAGATTTTGGTGAAGAGCCGAATCTGGATCTGGATGCGAGATTTTTTTTTTTTTAATTATCAACTGATTCTTCACCATTGAGATGGGGGACAAAATGATGTATAGCATGATATTTCAAAAACTTCGGGACGAGTTATGACAAAACTTGGTGGATGAGTTGGGTTGGTGATTAGAACAAGTTGATTTGATTTTGGCTCAGGTCAGGATGCAGATAAGCTTATCAGTGGGATACAAAAATGTAAACTGTTCAGCCTAGCAAGGTATGTGCTCTACCAAGTACCATTGTAGTTATGATTTGTGTACATTTTTGCTGATTTATTGTTTGTGGTCAAAATAACATTTGGAGAAGGAATAATAAATTTATACTTTTACATTCTATGTTTTTTTTTTCAGGCGAATCTACAAAGAACGTTTGGGACTACATCCAGAGTCTGTTATGGCCTACCAGCCCCATGCAGATACTGCTGCCAAAAGTGGAGATTTTTCAATCTGAATCCATATTCTCACTTTCTCAGTGTGTCTTGGCTTTTGCTTGGTCTGGGCTCCTAATGTTCACAGTGATTGGCCTTGTTTGTATTTTTTTTGAAAGTACTTTATGAGCAAGCCAACTTTTTCTTGGTGTGTTAGAAAAATAAAGAATATTTGGCATTGACTTTACCCTTTTTTTTTTTTGAGTAGTTGGGTGGGGATGGAGGGATTGAGGACCTGATTATTGCACCTTGATGCAAATGTTGGTTTGCTGGATAAAAGGCTTCAATCTGTCTGTCGGCCTGGTTGAGTGTTGCTGAAGCATTTCAGGCCTCGGAGCACACAATTGTTTACCTTCTAAACAGAGTCAGGGTTTGAACCTGCAGTCCCTGGATTCCTCGATCTTCTGGATCACTCATTACCCTGGACTATAATGATTGTGCAGTTTACATCAGAGTATAAGCAGTGGTGTGGAACCAAATATTGAGGTATTGGATCTCATATGAAGGAGCCTTGTAAAAAAAAACAAAAAACATGTTTTTGCTGTGAAGTCATTGCCAGGTCAACCATCACATTAAGTTTTAACATGACTTGTTAGGGTTTAACATGACTTGCTTTTGGGGGCATTTGAAGCCCCCAACATGATTGATAAATTAAATATGCAAATTTTATCATGGTAAACAAACACTTAACATTCACGCCAACATTGGCAGAACATCTCACAACATCTCACAATTAAGAATCCCCTTTTGAGAAAAAGTCAGATCAATTTAGTCTCCAACCACTGTTTTTTGACAAATCTATGTATTTTTAAAAGTTAAAACAAAATTGTTACCATGTGGTAAGGGCTGGCAGGATCTCCGAGAGGTACTTGCACGCCTCTTCACTGTTTAGCCTAGGTTTGAATCCCAACCCAGCTATAAACTGTCATCCGGGTGTTTCACAGGTAGGGTGATTCATCAATGTGTGTGCCGTCCCTTGGATAGATGTCAGACTGGGTGTTCCATCTGCCAGCATTGGTTGCTAATGCCTTTCACATTAATTGGGCTGTTGGAGTTGATTAAAGGAAAGAGCTTGGGGGCCGGATAAATATCCCAGAGTATTCAAGGAGATGGGAGAGCAGATACTGTCGGCATAACATGTATAATGTCATGCTTATGTGCTCTGCCAACATGTGTTTGTCATTGAGGTATTATCGACCTGCCTTTCCTCGTTCACAAGTACAGCCACATCACTGATCCACCAAGACATCAACTAGTTGTTGGCATCCAAAGTTTTTTTTTTTCCTGCCTTCACATCTTCCAGGGTGTAAATACTTTTGGTGAAAGTAGGGTGAATATACTGATTCTGGCTCACTTTTCCCCATGTAAATGAATGGGGGATTTTCCGCGATTCCTATTTTTTCCCCTAAAAAATAAACCCCATTTTTATCCCAAGGTATATTTATTTGTCTCCCCTTTTAACCTGGGGACACTTTTTTTCAAATAACCCATGCAAGAAGATAAAGATTTGTTCAAGTAGCAAAGTAGTAATGTGATTTGTTAAAGGTGATTCTAAAGAAATATCTGAAACGTCGAAGCCTCGGGACACTCTTTATCAAATAACCAATGCATATTGTTTAGCTCACTCATTGAACCGATAAAGATTTGTTCATTCTCAAATTCCTTCAATAGTTTAATTTTCTTTGCACAATAATCCCCATCTAAAATATTGAAAAACATAACATTTGAATCTTTATATTTTTTAAGATACCTCTTTTGTGCCATTACGAAATGATAAACTTCTCTTAATGTTCTTGTTTGACCACCTCCTGAGCCACATATCATTTTGAGATAATAGTAAATTGTTTTTTCATTGTTCAATTGATAACCATCAAAGTTTTCAGTCCATTCAAGGATATTCATTTTTTTCTATACATCCTCGAACTTACTAGTTTTTAAATTGATTCGCTTATTTGTTTTATTTACCTTTGTTTTAGTTATTTTTTCAATAAGACTTATTTGATATTTTTCACATTCATTATGTTTTCCATTTATATACCAAGACTGAGATTTTCTCCACTCTTTAGTTTGATTAATACTTGGTTTGACCATTTATATATTGCGAAAAAACGCGGCGGTAGCCCTTAAAAAACCCTAACCCATCTTCCCATCGTTAAAACACAATCTATTCTATTCACTCTATCATACAATATCCATATGGAACACAATCTATTCCATTATCTAAAATAAATCTCTTATCATCAAAGGCTCCTAATGCCTTTTTATTTACTTCTTCACTATATATGTTATGTTTATAACTTCTTATTGTATTCATTTTCCTATATTCTTCTTTCTTATTCATCAAACAATTATAATTTCTAAAAGTTATTGATTTCTTTATTACATATTTCTTTATTCCCTTTAACTTCTTATCAATCTGATCACCATACTTATAAGCATATGCCTTTGCTCTCAATCCAATAAACTCACTCATTACTTTTCCACCCAACTCATCCTTAAACTTACCAATAACCTTTTCATTCTTTTTGGAAAATAACTCACTCTTCTTGCTGAAATTACTTGTATCATATACTCCAATATTTTTCTTCATATCTTTATAAACATCATCAGTTTTTATATCTAGGATAAAACTATCAGTGTCCATATACAACAATGAAACATTTTCACCATACTCTTTCTTTAAGTCATTATACAAATAATCATACATCAATATCTTTGATAAATCAAGAACTGCTGTTCCAATATAAATTGGTTTATCCATTACAATACTTTCCTTTTTCATATGAATTGCAGAAAAGTTCTCTGAAAAAACCTCTTCTCTCTCAAAACTTGGTTTATTTATCAATCTCGAAGCTTCCTTCCAAGATGTTGCGAATCTAATGTTTTGCCTGTTTCTAACATTTTCCATAGTCTTTCCAAATACAGCATTATTCATTAATTTATCAAAGTCCCCTTCAAATTTTACTTTTGTATTTGCTCTCATATCTGTATTGAATTGAATATACTTTTTCTCCCAAGGACTTTGTTTAAATTTTAAAACTCTATGAATTTTAGCGACTCTCAATCCTTCTCTCAAAAACTGTTTTAAGCTTCTCTGATGCAAAACATATCCCTCTTTATCATAGAATGTTGTTAATAACTTTTCTGTTGATTTGCCTTTAATATTAAAACTTTTATGATAATCACTGAACCATTCTTTCTTTGGGGTTTCTTTCTCACATGCAAAAGGAAGGTCTTTATGCTTATTATGAAGATCACTCGGGTACCTCAAATCAACTTCAAAATAATAACCTTCTTCTTCGTCATTCAATTCCTCTTGAGAAGAAATAACAATATTCATCAAAGCCTTTTCATAATCCTTTTCTTCCACCCACACTAATTTACCATAAGGCAGAGATTGAGACATTGCCCATCCATACAAATTATTAGCATCAAAATACATCAAATAATTCCTCTCTTTTTCACTATCATAATTTGGAAGATATTTATTATTTGCTTTAGCATATCTTTTTGAACATAATTGTGATATTCCACCTCTCTTGGACTTCTCAATCATCAAAAGCATATCAACATCACTGATTAAATCTATATCTTGTTTTGTCATTTTCAACATTGCACTCCTAGCTAAACCAGGAGCTGTGAAATAGTGGGCAGGGTCTAATCCATAACAATTTTTATTATGACAGAGTGATCGAAAAGCTTCAAACACATCAGCTAACAATAAAACATCTATTTTTAGATGTCAATCATGATATTCTCCAAGGTTCTTTATCTTAAATATTTTCCATATTTCTTGTGCGTGTTTATATTCCTTATCACTTATCTCTTCCTCATAAAGGTTATTATAGAAACTTTCTTTTGAAGGAAGTTGTGTTTCTTTAAATCTCATAAATGAATCCATATAATCATAAGGATAAATTCCCTTACTTGTAAGAATTTTCTCTTTACTTTGAATTTCATTCCTTGTTTGAATTTCCTCTCTCGTGAGAATTCCTTCTTTAATCAGAATATCATCTTTAATCAGAATTTCCTCTTTAGTTAGAATTTCATTCATTGTTCGAATTTTCTTTATAATTAGAATTTCATCTTTAGTTCGAATTTCTTCATTAATTCGAATTTCCTCTTTACTTTGAATTCTCTCTTTAATCTGAATTTCCTCTTTAGTGAGAATTTCCTCTTTTGGAAAGAATGAATTAAGATTTGGAAAAGAGTCCGTGGAGCTTAGATTTGATGCGAGGTAGGCTCGTGGTGTTCCCATAAACTTGTAAGAATCTAGAAACCTAATACGAGTTAAAGGTTTTGTGAATATCATTTTTGTAAATGAAATATACTTTTGACTTGTGTTTGTTATGGCAGAAATATTCCCTGGTGTTTTTGAAAGTTCATTTATAAATAGATGTGTATCATAATTGGCGCTGTTGTGAAGAAAGACTGGAATAAAAGAAGGTAATTTATAATTAAGATTACAACAGGAATGAGCGGGACCTCTATATTTACCAGTAAGATGACAATGATCCCGAACTTTAGACTCCTTAATTTTCCCCTCACAAATATGACAGATATTGTTCTTTCTAAATTCTAATTTTTCTTCTTTGGTTAATTTCATCGGTTCATTTGTTTCTTTCATTAATTTAGTGAGTCTTATTCAATCCTTTTCTAATCGTTTTACAAACTCTTGTGAAGCTTTTTTTCCACTATAATGTTCAAGTTTGTTATACTTTTCTCCAACAGATGATTTGATATAATAACAGAAACCACAAGGAATATGTTTTTGATATTTATTTGTATATGATTCTTTTGGATTAGGAGAAGCAGTATTTATCTTTTTAAGGATACACTCAAAATCAGCGTATATCACAAATGGGTGCATGATAGATTTATTATAATCTTCAAAAGAAATCTTTTCACCAGGTTTAGGCATTGTAATTACAGCTGATTTATGATTACTACAATATTTTGAATGTTGTTCTAATCGTTCTTTTGTATGAAATGGATTAAGACATCGCTTACAAGGATATATTTTGTTTGCTGTTCTGAATACCTGAGAAGAGATTAATCTTGATAAATTATTGATGTATGTGTAATGTGAAATATTTCCAACACTAAAATATAAAAGATCAATGTGTGTTTCTTCATTTTTATAGTTGTTTGAAATTTTTAATATTTGAACTTTGTTTGTATCCGTTAATCCATATACATTTATAGAAAGATTATTATTTTTCTCAAATTTAGGAATATCTGTTAGTGGCATTGGGAATTTAAAATCTTTAATGTCCAAGGTATTCTCATATTTCATATATTGTTTTACTCTTTCTGAATTACATTTTGGTGGATGAAAGTGAGCAAGAACAGACCAGAGAAAACATTTATTATCATTGTTCTTAATATTAACAACTGCCTTCTTCAGTTTTATTTCTTTTGGTAATTCAATATAGGAAGAAGCTTTAAGAGGGTTTGATTTTAGAATGTGTATATCTAAAAAGATTTTTTTTTAAATATTGAATCCACTTCCTACCACTGTATTATCAACATCCTCCTCTTGTTTTGATAGTTCTTCATAAACCCCACTATTCAAAAAATCTTGAAATGATGTTATAAAATGAAGATCTGTTCTCATATAAGGAGTTTGTTCTTCATCTTGTCTTTTCATATTCATTTTCACTCCCATATAAAACTTTAAAGTTTTCATTTCTTTTAATGTCTTTTTAATAACCTTTTCAACATCAGGTTTCACTATTTCAATTGATTTCAGCTATTGATGATGGACCGGGATCTCCAAATTGAAAAATCCTTATTTTTATATGCCCTTTAAATGCCCCATTAGTGTTTTCAATATAATAGTCTCCCTTTACTTTAAACTCATTTTTCTTGTGTTTTTGTGATTGAAGATGTCTATTATAACTTCTCTTCAAAACATCCTTTGAACAGATATCACAATGTTTTCTTTCCAACTCAAGAGGAGATATTTTATGAAATAGATTAAATGTGTGTTTGTTGGTTCGGAGGTGTTTTCTATAATGTTTATATTCGTGATTACAAACATCGCAGTATGTTGTATTCACCATATTTATATAATAAATCTTTGCTTAAACTAAAATTTTCTTGATGAAAATTTCGTTTATTTTACAGGTGAATCTGTGCTTAAAACCATTTTATCCTCCAACTTTTTCACTTAATAAATACAATGTTTCAAGACACAAAAGACAAGTTTCAATCAATCTCTTCATTTGTTAAAGATACTGAGAAATATGTCAAGGATGTAAAATTGAACAAAGATAAATATAACAACTATTGGATAAAAACAATTATGGTGGATATGATGAGTTCTTCAATTTCCTTCAGTGGAAGGGCTTTTAGTATACCTGGTAGAACATCAATTAAAGTATCTCTAACAAAAGTTTCTCCTCTCCTTCTGGTAATATATTCAAAACTAGAAAAAGCAATGAAACAAGAAAAAGTATCAAAAAACAAAAACCTTATGGATGAAACTTTAGAAAGAAAAGATAAGACCATCTGTAATATGCAAGGAGAAATTTGTATTTTTTTCAACAACCCTAAAGATGTAAATCCTGATGAAATAAAGGATGTTAATATATCAGGTGAAATGACATTTCGTTCAAGAGTAGTTAACGATCATTTTAAAATTACCTTTAAAATAAAAAATGTTGTCGTTGAATCTGGTAATGAAAAAAAGTATATCGATATCGATAGTAATATTATGAAATACGAGTCAATATACAACTGAAAGTATAGATGAATTTCAGTTTAAGTAACGTTTTACTTTATAAATATGCTAAACTTTCCTGATTCTCCATATGACAAATTTGAGAATTGTCCTGCGTGTGAAAGACGGGGATTAAACACAGAGTCAAAAGCCTATAAACAATGTATATTCTGTGATTATCTTCAAATTAATGACAATCAAAAATATAAAAAGGAAAATAATTCTTTTAGATTTACACCAAAAATGAATTACTTTACAAGATTGATTAGAGAAATGAATGTAAAGTATGAGGGTGATAACACACCTTTCCTTACAAGGTGTGTTTAATAATTAATAGGTTAATAATTTTCACAAAGTCGAGTTTTCAACCAGAGTATCAACTACTCTCACAAGGTTTTAATGCTGGTCTTCAAAAAGAAGATATAATCGGTTTATTTAAACTTCAAAAAAACCTAAATGATTATAACATTGAAGATATAATTCAACTATTTTGTGATACACAGAGATGTAAAAAGAAATCAAATCCTATAACTTGTATTCTTAGTGATAATACGGATGATATACCGTCTCCCCAAGATTTGGATAAATCAAAAAAGAACCTCGTTATCTTTGATTGTGTTAATGAGAGAAACCAAACGGTAATGGGCAGCTACTACACAAGAGGGAGACATTCTTCTTGTAATTGTATTTATCTTAGTCAATCGTACTTTCAACTTCCTCGTCGTTCCATCAGAAACAATGCTAATACTTTTATTTTATTCAAGTTAAGTTCAATAGATATCAATAATTTTTGGAGAGAGAATTGTTCTACATTATGTAGTAAAAATAAATTTTAGGATTACATGAAGCACACGACTGAAAAATATAAATATATTGTTGTGAAACAAGATGAGATATTAAGGGATATATTTTTTGTTTTACAAACAATTACATATATAAATGACAACTATTATTATAAATCTTGTGGGTAAATCTGCTTCTGGAAAAAAAACTTTCATAAATCAAGGTTCTTGTGTAGTACAAATGAGAAGTTGTAAATTTACTTTAAAAAAACACCCCGTGATACGCATTGTATCAACAACAACTAGAGCAATAAGACCTGGAGAAGTAAAAGGTGAAGATTATCACTATATTTCAGTAGAGGAACATATGCGATTGAGGAATGAAGGTCAAATATTTGAGGAGGTTTCTCTTGGTACAACAAAATATTCACATTGTAAGAGTGAGTTGAGGAAACTAAAATCTGGTGGTCTTGGGATATTAGAAACTAATCCAGAAGGAACGAGACAAATTATTAAACATCTGAGCGGAGTGAAGATTTTATCATTCGGTTTTGATGTTGATGAAGAAACTCTACGCAAACGTATGAAAAGCAGAGATGCAAGTATTAGTGAAGAAGAAATTACAACTCGCATTAATGTTAATAAAGAATTTGATGAAATATTTCCAGAAAAGGATTTATTTGAACACATCTACTTGAATGATGAAGAAAAGGAAAATTTCCCTGTTGATCTTTGATAACACAAACGCTACACTCGTAAATGATTTTTTCTGGAAAATGTTTGATAGTGTGCGTTTGTTTTATTCCCAGCCGTAGTGAATTTAAATTTACACAACAAGAAACTTTCGGATAGATTCAAATACGTTTGTTGTTTATTTATTTCAAAACTTTTTGGACCATTCGTATTCCAGTCTGTTCCAGTTATTGCATTTACCTTGAAGTAATCTTCTTTTTTAGTGGAGTTTGAGATAATAAGAGTTTCATCCATTTTCCCTGAAAATCAAATCCATGAATAATATATAACAACAATCCTTTGAACATTTCTCTAATACGTTCAGTTTCTTCCCTTGTAAGGAAAGGTGTGTTATCACCCTCATACTTTACATTCATTTCTCTAATCAATCTTGTAAAGTAATTCATTTTTGGTGTAAATCTAAAAGAATTATTTTCCTTTTTATATTTTTGATTATCATTAATTAGAAGATAATCACAGAATATACATTGTTTATAGGCTTTTTACTCTGTGTTTAATCCCCATCTTTCACACGCAGGACAATTCTCAAATTTGTCATATGGAGAATCAGGAAAGTCTAGCATATTTATAAAGTAAAACTTTACTTAAACTGAAATTCATCTATACTTTCAGTTGTATATTGACTCATATTTAATAATATTACCATCGATATCGATATACTTTTTTTCATTACCAGATTCAACGACAACATTTTTTATATTAAAGGTAATTTTAAAATGATCGTTAACTATTCTTGAACGAAATGTCATTTCACCTGATATATTAACATCCTTTATTTCATCAGGATTTACATCTTTGGGGTTGTTGAAAAAAAAATACAAATTTCTCCTTGCATATTACAGATGGTCTTATCTTTTCTTTTTAAAGTTTCATCCATAAGGTTTTTGTTTTTTGATACTTTTTCTTGTTTCATTGCTTTTTCTACTTTTGAATATATTACCAGAAGGAGAGGAGAAACTTTTGTTAGAGATACTTTAATTGATGTTCTACCAGGTATACTAAAAGCCCTTCCACTGAAGGAAATTGAAGAACTCATCATATCCACCATAATTGTTTTTATCCAATAGTTGTTATATTTATCTTTGTTCAATTTTACATCCTTGACATATTTCTCAGTATCTTTAACAAATGAAGAGATTGATTGAAACTTGTCTTTTGTGTCTTGAAACATTGTATTTATTAAGTGAAAAAGTTGGAGGATAAAATGGTTTTAAGCACAGATTCACCTGTAAAATAAACGAAATTTTCATCAAGAAAATTTTAGTTTAAGCAAACATTTATCATATAAATATGGTGAATACAACATACTGCGATGTTTGTAATCACGAATATAAACATTATAGAAAACACCTCCGAACCAACAAACACATTTAATCTATTTCATAAAATATCTCCTTTTGAGTTAGAAAGAAAACATTGTGATATCTGTTCAAAGGATGTTTTGAAGAGAAGTTATAATCAACATCTTCAATCACAAAAACACAAGAAAAATGAGTTTAAAGTAAAGGGAGACTATTATATTGAAAACACTGATGGGGCATTTAAAGGGCATATAAAAATAAGGATTTTTCAATTTGGAGAACCCGGTCCATCATCAATAGCAGAATCAATTGAAATAGTGAAACCTGATGTTGAAAAAGTTATTAAAAAGACATTAAAAGAAATGAAAACTTTAAAGTTTTCTATGGGAGTGAAAATGAATATGAAAAGACAAGAGCAAACTCCTTATATGAGAACAGATCTTCATTTTATAACATTTCAAGATTTTTTGAATAGTGGGGTTTATGAAGAACTATCAAAACAAGAGGAGGATGTTGATAATACAGTGGTAGGAAGTGGATTCAATATTAAAAAAAAATCATCTTTTTAGATATACACATTCTAAAATCAAACCCTCTTAAAGCTTCTTCTTATATTGAATTACCAAAAGAAATAAAACTAAAGAAGGCAGTTGTTAATATTAAGAACAATGATAATAAATGTTTTCTCTGGTCTGTTCTTGCTCACTTTCATTGACCAAAATGTAATTCAGAAAGAGTAAAACAATATATGAAATATGAGAATACCTTGGACATTAAAGATTTTAAATTCCCAATGCCACTCACAGATATTCCTAAATTTGAGAAAAAGAATAATCTTTCTATTAATGTATATGGATTAACAGATACAAACAAAGTTCAAATATGAAAAATTTCAAACAACTATAAAAATGAAGAAACACACATTGATCTTTTATATTTTAGTGTTGGAAATAATTCACATTACACATACATCAATAATTTATCAAGATTAATCTCTTCTCAGGTATTCAGAACAGCAAACAAAATATATCCTTGTAAGCGATGTCTTAATTCATTTCATACAAAAGAACGATTATAACAACATTCAAAATATTGTAGTAATCATAAATCAGCTGTAATTACAATGCCTAAACCTGGTGAAAAGATTTCTTTTGAAGATTATAATAAATCTGTCATGCACCCATTTGTGATATACGCTGATTTTGAGTGTATCCTTAAAAAGATAAATACTGCTTCTCCTAATCCAAGAGAATCATATACAAATAAATATCAAAAACATATTCCTTGTGGTTTCTGTTATTATATCAAATCATCGGTTGGAGAAAAGTATAACAAACTTGAACATTATAGTGGAAAAAAAGCTTCACAAGAGTTTGTAAAACGATTAGAAAAGGATTGTATAAGACTCACTAAATTAATGAAAGAAACAAATGAACCGATGAAATTAACCAAAGAAGAAAAATTAGAATTTAGAAAGAACAATATCTGTCATATTTGTGAGGGGGAAATTAAGGAGTCTAAAGTTCGGGATCATTGTCATCTTACTGGTAAATATAGAGGTCCCGCTCATTCCTGTTGTAATCTTAATTATAAATTACCTTCTTTTATTCCAGTCTTTCTTCACAACAGCGCCAACTATGATACACATCTATTTATAAATGAACTTTCAAAAACACCAGGGAATATTTCTGCCATAACAAACACAAGTCAAAAGTATATTTCATTTACAAAAATGATATTCACAAAACCTTTAACTCGTATTAGGTTTCTAGATTCTTACAAGTTTATGGGAACACCACTAGCCTACCTCGCATCAAATCTAAGCTCCACGGACTCTTTTCCAAATCTTAATTCATTCTTTCCAAAAGAGGAAATTCAGATTAAAGAGAGAATTCAAAGTAAAGAGGAAATTCGAATTAATGAAGAAATTCTAACAAAAGATGAAATTCTAATTATAAAGAAAATTCGAACAATGAATGAAATTCGAACTAAAGAGGAAATTCTGATTAAAGATGAAATTCTGATTACAGAAGGAATTCTCACGAGAGAGGAAATTCAAACAAGGAATGAAATTCAAAGTAAAGAGAAAATTCTTACAAGTAAGGGAATTTATCCTTATGATTATATGGATTCATTTATGAGATTTAAAGAAACACAACTTCCTTCAAAAGAAAGTTTCTATAATAACCTTTATGAAGAAGAGATAAGTGATAAGGAATATAAACACGCACAAGAAATATGGAAAATATTTAAGATAAAGAACCTTGGAGAATATCATGATTTACATCTAAAAATAGATGTTTTATTGTTAGCTGATGTGTTTGAAGCTTTTCGATCACTCTGTCATAATAAAAATTGTTATGGATTAGATCCTGCCCACTATTTCACAGCTCCTGGTTTAGCTTGGAGTGCATTGTTGAAAATGACAAAACAAGATATAGATTTAATCAGTGATGTTGATATGCTTTTGATGATTGAGAAGTCCAAGAGAGGTGGAATATCACAAGTATGTTCAAAAAGATATGCTAAAGCAAATAATAAATATCTTCCAAATTATGATAGTGAAAAAGAGAGAAATTATTTGATGTATTTTGATGCTAATAATTTGTATGGATGGGCAATGTCTCAATCTCTGCCTTATGGTAAATTAGAGTGGGTGGAAGAAAAGGATTATGAAAAGGCTTTGATGAATATTGTTATTTCTTCTCAAGAGGAATTGAATGACGAAGAAGAAGGTTATTATTTTGAAGTTGATTTGAGGAACCCGAGTGATCTGCATAATAAGCATAAAGACCTTCCTTTTGCATGTGAGAAAGAAACCCCAAAGAAAGAATGGTTCAGTGATTATCATAAAAGTTTTAATATTAAAGGCAAATCAACAGAAAAGTTATTAACAACATTCTATGATAAAGAGGGATATGTTTTGCATGAGAGAAGGATTGAGAGTCGCTAAAATTCATTGAGTTTTAAAATTTAAACAAAGTCCTTGGGTGAAAAAGTATATTCAATTCAATACAGATATGAGAGCAAATACAAAAGTAAAATTTGAAGGGGACTTTTATAAATTAATGAATAATGCTGTATTTGGAAAGACTATGGAAAATGTTAGAAACAGGCAAAACATTAGATTCGCAACATCTTGGAAGGAAGCTTCGAGATTGATAAATAAACCAAGTTTTGAGAGAGAAGAGGTTTTTTTCAGAGAACTTTTCTGCAATTCATATGAAAAAGGAAAGTATTGTAATGGATAAACCAATTTATATTGGAACAGCAGTTCTTGATTTATCAAAGATATTGATGTATGATTATTTGTATAATGACTTAAAGAAAGAGTATGGTGAAAATGTTTCATTGTTGTATATGGACACTGCTAGTTTTATCCTAGATATAAAAACTGATGATGTTTATAAAGATATGAAGAAAATTATTGGAGTATATGATAAAAGTAATTTCAGCAAGAAGAGTGAGTTATTTTCCAAAAAGAATGAAAAGGTTATTGGTAAGTTTAAGGATGAGTTGGGTGGAAAAGTCATGAGTGTGTTTATTGGATTGAGAGCAAAGGCATATGCTTATAAGTCTGGTGATCAGATTGATAAGAAGTTAAAGGGAATAAAGAAATGTGTAATAAAGAAATCAATAACTTTTAGAAATTATTATAATTGTTTGATGAATAAGAAAGAATATAGGAAAATGAATACAATAAGGAGTTATAAACATAACATATATATATATATATATATATATATATATATATATATATATATATATATATATATATATATATATATAGTGAAGAAGTAAATAAAAAGGCATTAGGAGCCTTTGATGATAAGAGATTTATTTTAGATAATGGAATAGATTGTGTTCCATATGGATATTGTATGATAGAGTGTATAAAATAGATTGGGTTAGGGTTTTTTAAGGGCTTCCGCCGCGTTTTTTCGCAATATATAAATGGTCAAACCAAGTATTAATCAAACTAAAGAGTGGAGAAAATCTCAGTCTTGGTATATAAATGGAAAACATAATGAATGTGAAAAATATCAAATAAGTCTTATTGAAAAAATAACTAAAACAAAGGTAAATAAAACAAATAAGCGAATCAATTTAAAAACTAGTAAGTTAGAGGATGTAAAGAAAAAAATGAATATCCTTGAATGGACTGAAAACTTTGATGGTTATCAATTGAACAATGAAAAAACAATTTACTATAATCTCAAAATGATATGTGGCTCAGGAGGTGGTCAAACAAGGGCATTAAGAGAAGTTTATCATTTCGTAATGGCACAAAAGGGGTATCTTAAAAAATATAAAGATTCAAATGTTTTGTTTTTCAATATTTTAGATAGCGATTATTGTGCAAAGAAAATTTAACTATTGAAGGAATTTGAGAATGAACAAATCTTTATCGGTTCAATGAGTGAGCTAAACAATATGCATTGGTTATTTGATAAAGTGTCCTGAGGCTTCGACGTTTCAGATATTTCTTTAGAATCACCTTTAACAAATCACATTACTACTTTGCTACTTGAACAAATCTTTATCTTATTGCATGGGTCATTTGAAAAAAAGTGTCCCCAGGTTAAAAGGGGAGACAAATAAATATACCTTGGGATAAAAAGGGGGTTTATTTTTTTAGGGAAAAAAATATGAATCGCTGAAAATCCCCCATTCATTTACATGGGGAAAAGTGAGCCAGAATCAGTATATTCACCCTACTGGTGAATATATGATAATTTACTCTATCTGGATTATGAAATGGATGGAAAGCTCTTCTCGCTTCCGGAATTTGCTGTATTTGGCAACTTGTGTGGGTCTGTGTTGCCAATAACCTGTGTTGTTATAATATCTCTCCTGAGAAAAATATCCAACATATCGATATACCTGACCTTCGGGACGAGCTTTGACCCTGATTATTTGGATATCAAAGTACAATAACTCAATCGATTGTGAACAGACATTCCTCTTCTTTTTTTTTTTTTAGTACTCCAATATGGCGGTGGCACACAAATTGCTGATGTCACTAAGAAAACTCCATTGATGAATTTGGCATTCACAAACTATTGTTTCAATGGAAAATAAAGGGTTTCGTTCAGACCCCCTATTGCCATCGTGCATGTGGACAGAAAGGCACCACATTTGAGGTTAGGGTTCAAAGAGTTTGCTAAAATAAAAAAAACATATTTTAGTTTATAGCTACAGTATACTGTATGTACTTCGATTAAAAAGAAAAAAAAACACCACCATTTGACAAATTCTCAACTTCGATTAACAAAAGTTCATCGAGCATCTTACCCTGTGCAGTCTTGAGAAAAATAAAAAAAAAGACATGGACGGGGTCTGCAAGTAGCAAATTTGATTGGTCGAGATGATATGCGATGCTGCAATATTTTGTCCAAGTACTGCTAAACAGGTGTTTGAAAGTGTCAAAGTGATTTGTGTTCAAGTACATCATTAAATTGAAATAAAATAAAGGTTGTTGAAAAAAAGATTTTGGTGAAGTTTACTGTTGTTGATGCAGCGTCTTTTACACCACCTTATTTAACATAATATTGTTGCGGTTCTCGGAACCGCATGCATACAACAGATAGGTGTCCCAAGATAGTTATTCCATTATTATCCATGTAGATAGTCCCTTTCCTTTTGTTTTGCGGGATTGGAGGGAGGCACCGGTGGAGGACCCTCGGTCATGTGGTTGAGTTAATGGCGTCCACGGTCGGTTAAGCGACCCGCCGCGTCATGGAATTATCCATGTGCGACGGCCTACAATTCTGGGGAGTCTGGTGGGAATCTAGATGACTTCCCCCACCTAGTGGTCTTCTCACCTGACTCCGGTCCGCAACAGTTTGGTGTCAGGAGTGGGATGCCCTTAAAAAATTTTTTTATGGGATTCGAACTGGCAACAATTTGGTATCTGGAATGGGATTCAAGCCAGTGGTGTGCTTAGCAAACCCCCCCCCCCCAAAAAAAAAAAAATTAAGAGCAGGATTCAAATTTTATTTAATTATCAGTACAGACCATGGCGGACCAAGATGAGCTGGTTCAGGTGGGTTTCGAGAGTACAATATTAGAGGACTCTGGCTCAGGACAACAGTTTTGAGGGAGATCATTCCCTGCAGCCATACCCAGAGGTAATGGGGGCAACCGTGTCTGGAACAATGATTGAGGACCCCCTGCATCAAATTTCCCTCACGGAGGCCCGAGCGATCCCTATCGGATCTGCACCCGATCATAGCAGATCGGCTCCGCCAAAGCCATTGGACACGGACCAGTTGATGGAGATAATGAAACAAATGATGGAGCACATGGAACTGGGGCGAAACCAACAGAGGAGTGATATGCAAACACTGAGAGGTGATGTAAAAACAAGGACAAATGTGTCCAAGAGCCGCGTCCTCAAGGTTTTGTCTTCACCAGAAGAAGAAGAAGAAAAAACAACAACTTCCGATATTTCGCCATGTGCCTTGATTGAGCCAATAGCGACAACCGTCATGGATGATTGTCGTTCATGACGAGAAAATAGTGCATTTAGGAAATTACAATACGATAAATGGAATAATCTTTAAATAGCAACGTGAACTTTTCGAAACTTTAAAGCAAATGTCCGAATGTATTTAAAAGTTCATGATAGACGCTCTCAAAAGGCACCGTCAATGCGAGGATGTGTACAGGTGTTTAGTATTTAAGGAGATCCGGATCCTGTATATGAAAGAGCCGAGTCAAGAAGGAGGAGGAGGAGGAGGAGGAGGAGGAGGAAAAGAAGAAGAAGAAGAAGCCCGAGCTCTCTTCTGTGGTGTACTGGATAGAAGATGCTTAGCAGGCAGACACGAGCGGGGGAACAGTCGAGCCGGGCTGTGTTGCACAGGCGCGAGCGCGGGCGTACTTTGCCCGCGGCTCTCCTTTATTGCGTATTCAGCACACTCACGAGCCAGGCGACTCCAGCATTACTACGACGCCTCAGGCGGCGCGCACACCTTATATTCCTTGCAGATACGATGACCACGACGACCACTCCTCCCCTCATCATGCCCCGCCCTGCATGCCCGCAGGCTATACCACACTCCTCCCTCCTAAAAGTATGATTATGAAATGATCACCATCATAATAAGCATAAACAGCACGAAGGACTACGGTATAATAGCAGACAAGGCACAAAAAATGAAAACAGCGAAGTATAACAGCACATCACATCATATAATGCGTGGAAGCGAGCTACTGGAGAAGCACAGCAGCACTACACAGCGAAAACGCCCCCAGGCGGCTCATGCTTACATGGCCCTTGGCGAGGTCGCGGCGACCTCCCGAACTCCCCCGGCACCATCAAACGCCTCCGGCCCATAAGGCGGCACCTCTCCCCAGCCAGACCTGAAACAGATAAACCTTTCGAGGCCGGACCCCCGCTGTCTGGAACCCGCGGCGCCACCGCCAGACCCGACCGACCTTGGTGGGGGCGCTGAACAGCACCCTTGGCTGGAAGCAACAAACACTCCCCAACACCCCACGCACCATAATCAGTTGAGATTCCACCGCATGGCCAAAACGGCCTTGAGCGCACCCAGAGAGCCACGCCCCAGGCGCCAGGCACGTCTGACCTTGCTGAAAGCAGAGGTGGGGGTAACGCCGACCAGCGCACGAGTCCCGGCACCGAGTCGATCTCCGAGACCCACACGGCAGTTCGACGGTAGCAATTCCATTTAAACCACACTTCAACCATAAGCTCGTCATAAATCAATAGGAATAACATTTGAACCATTGCAAACTCATTTTTCCGTACAGCGCGTTCTCTTGATAAAATCCCAGCACCCGACAAAGCAACTACCCGCGGCCCGGGACAATGGAAGGCCAACCCAACCTTTTTATTCGCCACCACCGCTCCCAAAGCCACCACATCACATTGATCATAATACAAATCCCATTGATTGATCTCCGCCAAACCCACTCTCACACGGGAACTGCTGGCATTTATTTCAACAACGTTAAACTGCATCACTAGAGCAAGGAAAAACACATATGCAATGAACAGCAACCCACAACCCACATCACGAGTCCGTCTCTTGGTTGTCGACTCGATGTTGTGACTCGCGACTTCCTTTAACGCCACGGGCTCACCGCAACCTGTTGAAGCTGCCCGAACAACACCGGCGTGCATTGCCTCATGAATGCTGCCGAAGCGCGGGAACTCATCGCGAGAGCTGATACGGCTCTCGCCGCTCCCGAACCGTACATCACCGCCGCAGGCAGCAACGAACGGCCGCTCCCGTTGCATCGACGCGACTCCCGCCGCCAGAACCTCGCCCTCGGTACTCGACGAAGGCATCGAAGAGAGCACTGGCACACCTGGAGGTATGAACCGGAGATCCAGCCCGAGGTACGCCAGCCAAAAGTCCCGACCCAAAAGGGCGGGCCCCTCCCCTCGCACCACGAACACCGAGAGTAGGGCGCTTCGCCCCCGGTAAAGCACTGAGACGTCGGGCGCTGCAAGCGGCACAACCGCTTCGCCGGTGTACGCGCGCGATGCGCGGGCAGCACGAGTGGACTCAATTCGACACCCGATCAGTGCCCCGATCACTTCAACCTCCCCTGCCACTGATCTTGTCATCTCCGGATCAATTGGAAGCAGGTCTAACTCTGGCAGCATCTCCCGCTCCGGGTCGCTGGAATCTCTGTGCCCCGGCCGCAAAACTCGACCCGGGGCGTTACCGTGCACGCCATGCACTGAACACCATACCGGCGGTAGGTCTTGACCCGGGACAGAAGGATCACTTCGCACACCGCCATCTATGACTGTAACGATGGGCGATGACCCTCGGCCCACACACCGTAGACGACCTCGAGTGCTCAGACCGCCGTCCGAGTGATTGCATTGCAACGCTCGCCCACGACCCGCGCCGCAGACCGTGCGCGTGGCCGTGCGTGCCTGGCCCATCGCGCTGACCCCCGGACCATCTGCTGTGCCCCGACCAACGAGACCCCGGACATTCTTCAGAGCTCGCGCGACGTCCCACGCCGCGTTCGAGCCGAACCGTGTGTCCTCGTTCTTTAGCCGTGGCTCTGCAGAAATCATTCCCCCGATCTGACGTGCCTCAATAAAACGAACACTGAGCACGGTCGTTGCCCACTCGACGTGGCCGAAGTCGATTCCGACGAAGGCGGGCACGCGTTCGTTTGCCGTGCACCGACCCTCTGCCATGCTCGTGCTGGCGAGACCCTTGGCTCCGTAGCTTGGAACCGCACGGGTCATTTGCCGCCCTGCACACGCCGATCCGAAGATCCTCGTCAGCCAACTGTGGTGTACTGGATAGAAGATGCTTAGCAGGCAGACACGAGCGGGGGAACAGTCGAGCCGGGCTGTGTTGCACAGGCGCGAGCGCGGGCGTACTTTGCCCGCGGCTCTCCTTTATTGCGTATTCAGCACACTCACGAGCCGGGCGACTCCAGCATTACTACGACGCCTCAGGCGGCGCGCACACCTTATATTCCTTGCAGATACGATGACCACGACGACCACTCCTCCCCTCATCATGCCCCGCCCTGCATGCCCGCAGGCTATACCACATCTTCGAGCCACGTTCGCAACGCAAGACGCGGCTAAAAATGGATTGGAATATGCAAACATTGAAGGCGAAGCTTGAACTGGCAGAGTCGGGCTGGCAGAGGTGAAGGGCGAAATGAAAAATGTGGACCGGGATTTTACAAATGGGATCAGGACTGTACGAGGGGAAATGACCGAGTTGAAGGGGAGTGTGGTGTGGAAGGTGTTCGGACCGCGACGACGACGGGCAAGGTCGAGATGACGAGCAAAACGGCGGCGGTTGGGAGAGACATGTGAATTCGGACGGGTAGAGACAAAGAACCAGCAATTGGGCACCGTAAAGGAGGAATTAAGAGGTGACAGAAACATAGAACGGGTAAGGGACGAATTGTACCAAATAAAAGAGGAGCAGACAAAGACAAATAGAAATGGTAAGGGACTGAAATGAAGACGAGAGAAGAACCTTCAGAGTGTAGGCTTTATTCCATTTGATTGGAGCCGCTTCTACGGGCACACCAGGAAATACAGACGCAGCATGGAGTACAAGCAGTAAGGTACACACGCACAACTAATCACCGCAAAATAAATCAGTATTACATATAAATCAGTGTTCTCACCATTCAATGAGCACCAAGTGAACCGCCGACATAAAACGACAATGCCCCTGGGACAATCCCCGCGAAGCCGAGCCGAACCTCAGCTTTATCTCTTCTGTGCTCGAGCCGGGCAACACGTGATCTCACGTCACGACCTTCAATTCACCACATTCTCCCCATCTTTAAAATGTAACTTGAGGCCCAGCTAACGCACCATGATTACTTCAGTGCTACAGGAGTATACATTTCAAGCAATGCGAGCTATCTAAACTACAGAAGCATACATGCCAAGCAGTGAGGATTATTTTGAGTTGTAGGAGCATGGTAATGAGCATCGATATATTATGTAACGAGCATATAGGAGCATGAGCATCGAGGATGCCGATAATCCCCTTTACAGATTGAGTCGGCGAGGGGGTATTATTCGTCGGCCTCTCCGGGAGTAGATGGCGGTTTCACTTGAGGAAGGCTTCCGATCCTCTTGGTGAGCCTCGACTCGTGCCGGAGATGACTCCCCGATCGCTCTCGGGTGGAACGCGGTAGCTCCGTCGTCACCCTTCTCGGGGGGGGGGGGGAACACCTGGGGAGGGGATGTCAGAGGGAGGTGTGCCAGATGGTGGTGTACCTGCGGGAGGAGTACCTGAGCGAGCCAAATGGCGAACCGACACAGTGGTCTCCCTGCCATCCGGGAGCCTGACATGAGCATACTCTGGATTAGTATCGATGAGTTCGACCTCTTCCACCATGGGTTCATACTTGCTTTGTCGTACCGGGCGTTTCATGAACACTGTTCCGGGATGGGTTAGCTAGTTGGGCACCGATTGGCCGTCAACATAACGTCGTTGGTGAGTAAACATTCGTTGTTTGGTGTTGCATTGGTGGACGTGCAGAGCAAAGAGTGTATGGAATTCAGAGCGTCGAGAAGGGTAACCTCCCACCGCTCGGGGCCCAGTCCTCTTGATTTCAACGCCAGAGTTACGGCTTTCCAAATGACTCCGTTATACCGTTCCACCTGCCCGTTTCCCTGTGGGTTGTAACCCGTCGTTCGACTAGTTGCTATGCCGTGCTCTAATAGGAATTGTTTTAGCCCGGCCGACATGAAACACGGCCCTCTGTCTGAATGTATGTACGAAGGTTTCCCAAACATAGCGAAGAGGTCAGAGAGACATTTCACGACAGTGCCCGAGGTCATATCCGAGCACGGAAACGCGAAAGGGAACCTTGAATACTCATCAACAACAGTGAATATGTATCTGTTGTCTGTCTCGGTCGGCAGGGGCCCTTTAGAAGTCAATGTTTAGTCTCTCGAAGGGAGAAGTGGCCTTGATCAACCTGCCAGAAGCCGCACCATAGAATCTGGGTTTTAGTTCAGCACAAACAGGGCATGAAGCATTCATTTGTTTAATATCTTCAATAGAATAAAGAAGGTTCTGTCTGCGCACGAAATGTGCCATTCTGGTTACCCCCGGGTGGCACAGAGACACATGGAGGTCTTGCAAAGCCGGACTGATTGTCGCCGAGCAGTAGACCCGAGAGAAGGTGTCTGCAGCAGGGTTTTCCCTCCCGGGCCGGTAGACTATGTCGTAACTATAGCAAGCTAGGTCTATCCGCCATCTCATAATTTTTTCATTCTTAATTTTCCCGTTATTTTTCCCATCAAACATGAATGCCACAGATCGTTGGTCCGTAACGAGCGTGAAGTGGTTTCCCAGTAAATAATGTCTCCATTTATGCAGCGTTTCGACGATGGCGTACTCCTCCTTCTCTAATGCCGAGTGTCTCTGCTCGCTTCCAGAAAGAGTTCTCGAGAAGAACGCGACCGGCCGCCCAGACTGATTAAGCGTAGCAGCTATCGCGTGATCTGAAGCATCTGTTTCCACCACGAAGGGCACCGAGCTATCGATCGATAATACCACGGAATTACTGATATCGTCTTTGAGGTTGTGGAAAGCTGTTACAACAGCGGCATCTGGTGGAAAGTTTTTGCAATGCACTAGGGGATGTATTTTCTCGGAGTATTGGGAAATCCATCTTGCATAGTAAGCGAACATGCCGATCACCCGGCGCATTGTCTGCAGGTCCTGAGGTGGGGGTAGCTCATGAAGTGGGCGCAATCGTTCAGGATCAGGCTTAATTGTGCCGTCGGCTATCGTGTAGCCGAGAAGGTCAATTGACCTTGCCGAGAATACGCATTTCTCGTAGTTGAGAGTCAGATTATATTTTCTAGCAATGCTCAAGAATCTGTCCAGATTCATGTCATGTTCCCCCTGATCCCTACCGCACACTGTGACATTGTCCACGTAAACAAAAGTGTCTTTGAGGTTTTCATCTGAGATGATGTCGTCCATAACCCGTTGGAAGCAAGCTACTCCATTCGTGACACCGAATGGAATCCTCCTGAATTGGAAGAGGCGCCTACCTGCCTGGAATGCGGTGTAAGGTTTGTCTTCCTCTCGGATGGGAATTTGATGATAGGCGCTTCGCAAATCGATGGTGCTGAATATCTTATAATTGGCCACGCGTTCGACCATCTCGTCTATGCGCGGCAGGGGTAGGCGTCGGGTTGGGTGAAGCGATTGACCGTTTGGGAATAATCGACAACCATTCGTTTCTTATGGTTCTGGCTGCTGGTCACCAACACCTGTGCGCGCCATGGCGAATCGCTCGGTTCTATAATTCCTTCTTCCAGTAATCACTTGGTTTCTGAAGTGATGAAATTCATGTCAGCAGTGGTATATCGCCGCGATTTGATCGCTATCGGTTTGCAGACCGGCGACAAGTTAGCGAACAGCTGGGGGGACGTTACCTCTGCGGTGGTCAAAGCATTTAAAATTAGACGAGGTTTGCTTCCTCCAAAGGGTATTTCGACGCTCGTGTGCTGCTTGAGGACATTATGACCCAGAATTACGTCTGCGCATAAATCACGAAGCACCAGTACCCTTACATCCCGATGCGTGTACCCTTTTACGTCCAATTTAACATTGCAGTACTCTCGTACGCGGGACTGTAGTGATGTGGCGGCCATGCATACCGTATTGTCTGTAGGGTGGATCTTCCATTTCCTGCCCTTCACTAGCGAGCTGTTGACGAAACTTTCAGAGCTACCGGTATCAATCAGTGCCTCAGCCATATGCCCGTTAATTCGTACGTTGATGATAGCCTTGGATAGATTCCCCGGGGAGGCTGCAGTTAGTTTCTTTTGCGAGTAGAGAGCCGCAGAAGTGGGTTTATTTCTCCTTAGAGTAGATTTACATACCCTGGCATAATGCCCTTTCTTGTCACAATTCATAAATGTGGCATCTCTGGTGGGGCATTTGTGGTGGGGTTGTCTTTTGTACCCACAAAAGAAGCATTTACCAACCGGAGCAGTTGCTGAGGAGTTTGACGTGGTCTGGGTATCCGGCTCCTCGGGTGTTTCTCCATCCCCTATGTCTGGCTGTGTCTGTGCTAGTGGGGTTCCTTGAGTTTCCAACGTAGCAGCGTTCATTAGCAGCATCGGTGTCCCAAATGACTCAGATTGCTGCTGGGCCGTATCCATCGCTCGAGCCTGATCGACTACCTTTTCAAGAGTGGGTTGCGCTTTCTCGAGTAAGCGTTGCCGTATGTGGGCTGATCTAAGTCCTTGGATAAATGCCTCCCGGGTCGCTTCATTTCGGTGTTCCTCGGCGTTTACGGCCCGGAAGCTGCCGTCTTTTCCCAGCTGTTTCAGAGCTTGCAGGAACTGATCGATTGTCTCCCCGGCTGCTTGCTTGCGTGTGTTGAGAAGATGTCGTATGTATACCTAGTTCTTGCGCTTCACGTAGAGCGCCTGCAGTACGTCGATCGCTGCTTCGTAGGTGTCACACTCCGAGAAGAGCCTGTATACGCCGGGCGAGACATGATTCACAAGGGCGGCCAATTTGTCAGCTCCCTCTTCGATGATGGTCAGATAGTGTGAGAAGGAAAGGAACCAATGTGACCATTTCATTTCTGAGTCAGTCGCGTTTGGGTCTGCGTCGAACCTCTCTGGTTTGTAGATCTTGTCCATCGTTGGTTGAGAGAGCCGAGAAAACCAAATGGAATAAATTGAAATGAAGACGAGAGAAGAACCTTCAGAGTGTAGGCTTTATTCCATTTGTTTGAAGCCGCTTCTACGGGCACACCAGGAAATACAGACGCAGCAAGGAGTGCATAAGCAGCAAGGTATACACGCGCAACTAATCACCGCAAAATAAATCAGTATTATATATAAATCAGTATTCTCACCATTCAATGAGCACCAAGTGAACCGCCGACATTAAACGACAATGCCCCTGGGACAATCCCCCGACCGAGCCGAACCTCAGCTTTATCTCTTCTGTGCTCGAGCCGGGCAACATGTGATCACACGTCACGACCTTCAATTCACCACAGGGACATTGATTGAGCCTTGAGGTCGAGCTTGTGGAATGTTTTGAGACCCAATGCGAGGGTCGGATTAACCTCCGCAGGAACGAGGGGAGACGATAGGCTCCCTCGAGGCAGACCGTGACGAGGTGAGTCCGGTAAGGCCGTGCGAGGTGGAGCGGTTGCCTGGTGTGAGGGAGAACATGCCGAGCTTTGGGGGGATAGAAGCCCCGGGATCTCGTGGGCTAACCCAAGTCCCCAATGTGATTGTGCCGGAGTGTGTGTGTCAGAAGGTGAGTGGAGTGAAAATGACATGGCATGTGTGAGTGCACGTGAGAAAATGGGACACGGACCGACCCTGACGGGAGTCGTGGGTCGTGTAACGGACGGGAGTGGCGAGCCTTCTGAGTGGGATGAAGTTATTTCGGAAACCGCGCCGGCTCCGCGGGACTCTGCGTGCGAGATCCGGTCCGTGTTTTGCAAACCGCCCAAACGCGGATGATTGCACGATGGGGAGACGGCGTTGAAACGATCCGCGCCGGGTACAACACCAGAGTGCGGACGGCTAAAATGGAAGCGAACTGAGGGATGGATTGAATTTGGAATAAGTATATCCCCGTGTGAGCACGTGTACGCGGCCCGACGTGCTGTGCGCCGCGAGTGGTGTTCGCGGGACGCGCGGAACGAGTCCCTATGGCGACGGACACCGCCGGGCCCGTGTGTGTGGTAAACCTCGCGGAGCGGGCCGTGTGCTAGTGACGTCAGCGGGGATCTTTGGGGGGAAGGGTTTAGCGTCAGATAGACCGGCCTCATGTCGGCTTGAGCAGTCCTCCATGGGGCCCAGTAACGTGAGTAAGGGGGAATTAAGTATAGAATTTAGAAATGGAATGGAGAACAAGGACAGATATGGAATGTGTAGTGGGGACGTAGATGAGCTACGTAGAGTTAAATGGAACGTGTATTTGAATAAGGGACGACGGGGAGCACGAGTTAGGGGGACGTAGTTAGTAGGGTGTTGGTGTGAAAAAAAAAAACAAGGAAGAAACGTGATGAGTGAATGTGGGGGTCAGTGGGCCCAAGTGTTAATGGAGTGAATGTGGAATGCATGGTGTGAACAAATGATTTGGGGGGGGGGGTGGGGGGAGGAGTGAATCGCACCCAAAGGAACCCGGGTTAGTGTAATGATAGTTAGTGGGTTAGTTAGATAAACCAAAAGGATGTCGTTTGGTTGTTGGTGTTGAACGAAGACACAAAACCTTTTGTAGGGTGCAGGAGACTATTGACCGGTTGGGAGCGTGGCCGGTGAAATATGCGTACTGAGTAGAGGGCATCCCAGGTACCGAAGTAGTCAGCCAGATTAGGCCATGGGTCCAAGCGACCGAGTTAGTGTAATGGGCACGGGTTCCCAGAGGAAAGGGACCCGGAGCGCCAAAATGCCACGTGGGTATCGACGGGGAAAATGCCAGGAAGGGCATTCTCCACATTCATAGGCTCGGAGACAGCCTCAGTGACCCGGGGGTGCCGAAGATCGAGTTTGGCAGGTGGGTAAACCTGCCAGTGGAGCCACGCTGCCCAGCCACAAAATTGTACAAGAGCACGGGAGAAATTTGCGGGCCAGGCCCAAATTAATAACGAACACCAACACAGGCGCCGGGAGTAGTGGTTGCTAGAACCAATAGTTTAAAGAGATAGGAGTGTTGAAAATCCCCGGGGATAGTTTAAAGAGTAATATATAGTAGGATAGATAGGAAATGTGTACCACTTTGCACCATCCATCCCTTCGCTGTTCGTGGGATGCTGGACTCATCTTGAAAATGCTGAAACCTGTGCGAGCTATTCTGAGGCTACATTGAGCCTCGAGACAGATTCACTTGTCTCTTCCTCAATCCTTTCAAAAGGAATCTTAGAGATTGGGAATAGACAGTTAAGACTGGTTAGCCAAACAAAGACGACATAAGGGGGTTGGGGGACACACATAATCAAAAAAAAATAAAAAAATATATATATGTATATATATATATATATATTTTTTATATTGTTATGGCTGTGGAAATTCGCAAAACACCATGAAGGGCCCGTTGGTGAGATAACTCTAAGTACATGTGTAGTTAGCCCCAAACCCGTTGTTTAGAGGGGAGATTGGGAATAGACAGTTAAGACTGGTTAGCCAAACAAAGACGACATAAGGGGGTTGGGGGACACACATAATTAAAAAAAAAAAAAAAATATATATATATATATATATATATATATATTGTTATGGCTGTGGAAATTCGCAAAACACCATGAAGGGCCCGTAGGTGAGATAACTCTAAGTACATGTGTAGTTCGCCCCAAACCCGTTGTTTAGAGGGGATTTATGTGATTCATTCGGGCTGCGATGCTTTGAGATAGCCGTTTTTCTGTTCTATCCTTATTTTGAACCAACCACGTCTCAACCGCCATAACCATCAAACCACCACCGATAAACCCTCCACCACTCTCTCTTAAACCTCTCTCCGGCGGCCATTCCCGCACCACCTGTGAACACTGAGCGTCCGGCTGTCTTGGGCTCGTTCAAGATACGCACCGAGCCACGAGTGCAAATAGCGGCCTTTCCGAGGGAAAATTCGGATCAGGAACGCTGCATGCCCACTTCTGATCCGTCCAATTAGCAAGCGCGGAGCGGCTTGGCCCCGCCTCCAGGCGCATCTGTGTGAAATCCATATATGCAAATTCTAGGATCAGGGGAGGTTCACGCCCACTTTTCCTCCGTCCAATTGGCGAGCGTGGCTCCGCCCCCGAGGTCATCCTGATCCGGAAATTTGCATATTGTTATCTCCTGCCGGCCTATAAAACGGTGAGTGCAAGGCGAATCATGGCAGAGTGTGGCAGAGAGGAGTCGGGTGGCGAAGGCATCGAGTTAGGTTCTGCAGTCGGCTGAGGAGAGTTGTGGGAAGAGGCCAAGGAGCTTGGGTCCGAGGCGAGAAGGACGGCGGTCGGCGATGAGGTCGCGGTGTGAGATCGCTCGTCGCGGGACCCAAGCCAGCCAGCCATTCTCCCTCCCCCAGGGCATCAACAATTCCCCCTTTTCCCCTGCGCTGAGATAGTTCAACAAAGGGGGCCCCGTTCCCACCCCACTCCAAACGTCGTGCCAACGAAACCCGCCAAGGAGCACGGAGTCGGGGCACAGCCACGCGGCCACATCTGCGGCTCGTCCGCCAACACGTCACGAGGACGCGGGTAGGACCCACCCCGTTTCGCGGACCTGGCCGCTCCTTCAGGTCACGCACGCATATTGGCCTACAGGCCCGTCTGCCCCCTTGTCTATGAGGGTGGCTTCTTTCCTTTGCTTTTGAGTAAATGAGTGTTGGCACCGTCTGTAAAGTTGAACTGTATAAGTGTTGCCGTGTGTGCGCCTAGTCGATAGAAACTCTGCGTCATTGTTTCTTTTGTTGTAACTGCTATATGTGCATTTTGACTGTTTGGCTGTATATGTGTGCTCTCCGTGTGTCGCGTAATAAATGTGCATTGTGTGAACTGTTTTCTCGTTTCGCTTCGTCTTTTCTTTATTGACCCTCCATCCTGCTTCACGTAAAGGGTTCGTAGTGGGCTTAATACGCCCGATAATTAATCGGAACCGTCGAGGCCGACGATAACACCGCTCGGTTATCACTGTAGCACGGAACGGACTGCTTAAGTGGTTCGTGTCCGGAGTCGGCCTGTGGCGTGGTGCGATCGCCCGGTCGACCATTCGCGCAGGTACTTAGGTAGATCGAATTTGGCGAGCAACCCTATCCTGTGCGGGTGGGCAATTGGCACGATCGTGGTGAGGTTAAACCCCCACCCGTGTCTAGCTCCCGGCGTTGGTCCGAGAGGGTCACGACTGAATTGTCCGTTCCGGTGGGCGAGGCGGCCGCCATTCGAGTCGAGCAGCCGATCGCACGCCGGCGGGCGCGAATTCGCAACAATATATATGTATATGTATGTATATATGTATGTATGTATGTATATATATATATATATATATATATATATATATATATATATATATATATATATATATATATATATGTATATGTATATGTGTATATATATGTCGATTTAAATTGTTTTTTTTTTGTAACAACCCAATGGGGGTGGGTATGGACAAGGACAGGCATAGGCAATAGGTTGGGAGGAGACCGTAGGGTAGGACCGAGCCCGTCTTCGGACCGGCCAACGCCACCACACTCCCTCCACAACCTCACGAGACCTCACCGAGGCCGGCCAGCTTCATGTGCCAACCTGTTGTACTGTCGCGCCTTATCTGGTCTGCATTTGCCATGCCTATATTTGCCTTGCCATATCACTCAACTTGTCCATGTGTTCCAGGACCATCTGTGTGGGAGCATTTGCAAGGACTGCCCTGCAGGCAGCCGCGTTACCGGGGACTGTTTTTGTGCATCCCGGCTTTTTGTTGTGGATAAAGGCCAGTTTAAATGGACTGTGAGACGGCGTGTGGCCTGTCATGTTCGGGAGAGTTGCCTCCATCAGCCAGGAAAAGGAGGAAAAAAAATCCACCAAACAAAGGACCATTGAGGGTCCTGAAGATGCCGGAGCATTGATTGCCTGCTGCTGCACTCATCCCCGAATGTTGCCTTTATTGTGTTCTCTCCTCATGTCACAGGTCCTGGGCCATGGGTAATGTAAATATTAGAAATGTATATAGTTCTAACCCACCTGTTTGTCTGTTTAGTTCCAATTTCTGGCAATGTCGATAAGTTGTCTGTACGAGTCTGTTAGTTTAGTTACGCAACGCACTAGGTTATTTATTTTTGGGGCATGTATTCGAAATGTCACACTCAGGGATCCGTAGATAAAATGTACTCGGGGAACCTACACCTGCATGCCACACGAACGTTAAGGACTCTGGTCGTCTTGCAAAAGGGAGGGGGGTAGTGTTGCGGTTCTCGGAACCGCATGCATACAACAGATAGGTGTCCCAAGACAGTTATTCCATGATTATACGTGTAGATAGTCCCTTTCCTTTTGTTTAGCGGGATTGGAGGGAGGCGCCGGTGGAGGACCCTAGGTCATGCGGTTGAGTTATTGGCATCCAGGGTCGGTTAAGCAACCCGCCGCGTCACAGAATTATCCGTGTGCGACGGCTTACAATTCCGGGGAGTCTGGTGGGAACCGAGATAACTTCCCCCATCGTGGTCTTATCACCCGATCCCCCGCCCGCAACAATATATTAGTTATTAATGCCTGTTGTTTATGTCCTTTATAATGTCCTTATAAACAGTTTCCTGTTCGGAATGATTTTCAATTTTGTTTAACTGCCAGACTGACACAAAGTAAGAAATGACCAAGCTACTGTTCTTCAAAACGCACCTTGGAATCTTTATTCACTAGCAGATGGGACACACAGCTTAATTTCCATCCAAGGGCTGTTGGGTGGGGTGGTAGGATGGAGGAGTCTGGGTGTCATTTGGAAACATTAAGAATCTTAATGGTTGTGAACTCTCCATCTCCATGTTAGATTTAGGGTTCTACATGCAGTGCTAACATAAATCTTTGTAATCTCTAAAATCATGCAAACCTCGAACCACTTCTCCTTCACTCCTCCAACCCACTTCAACCTTAACCAAAAGCCTATTTTGCCATAGCTGAAATAAACGAAATTGCATGGGTTAAGCATGGAAGAAAAGACATCTGAGATGTTGGGATTCTGAGTCGATTCTATTTATTCAAACATCACCATCCAACCCACCCGTCCTTTACCTGGTGTAGGAAATCCCCCGATAAACCAGAACTCAAGTATATTTACATGTTATAAAATCCAAGGGAAAATGATGCTGCTGCATGGGTTTGTAAAACCAACTAGAACAAGTCTGGAGACGGCGATGGTTCGCAAGCAATGTACACGGTTCGCCTTTTTTTATTTTTTGACCTTCGAGGGGACGCCACGGGCAAACTGGCGGGAATCGGGAAAAACGTAAATGATGAAAGTTGTATTACTCGAAGAGCACTACTTGCATACCAACTTTCATTCGAAACAGTTGAAAACCCTAGGAGCTCTGCTCAATTTATTGATTTTTTTGACATTTTCGAAGTTCGTGACCTTGACCTTGGGACGAAAATGAAAAATCGAGCTCCGTGGGCTATGCAGGTGCCATTGGGCTAACCAAAGACTGAAACCCTTGCCAGATTCGATAAATCTCCTCGGAGAAGATGTAACTTGAAATCGGCTACCCCCTAAAAACACGTTTTTTGGGCGTGGCTCCGCCCATAATGGGCGCAGCATGCCCATTCTCAGGAAAACACAACTAGATCATAATATAAATCTCCCACCCAAATTTTATCATGATCGGATCAAAACCCATGGAGCTATGCTCGGGACAGACAGACAGACTGCATTTGCCATTTGACAGACACACACCCATAACGAATATAGTGGTCACTTACTGACTCGTGAACCAATAAAATTTAAGGCCTTTTCTCACGATCAAAAATTTCCTTGTTGGACACAGGTCCAACATATGTATTTTGGACAGACCTTTTCAGACTAACATTTCAACACTGTGTCGAAATCAACTCTGCTCGGGAGGTCGCTTGAGAGCTCTTCACGCGTGTTGAAAGCGGTTGTGTGAACACTTCTTGAATTGTGTTCGAACTGTACTGCTAGCTCGGCAGATCAGCACACTGTAGTCGCGAGCCACGAACAAACAACCATGGACCCATGTCATGAAGTCCTTCTAAAATACCGCCGAGTACGCAGCATCATTTGGTGATTTTGGGTATGTTCTGTGCAAACTCTTTTCTTCCATAAAATTCTCAAATAGATGTACATAACAAAGTATGGAGAAGCTTCACTGAGCGCAGCCCTGTTGGAAATGAAGGCCTGTCACTTTGGTGCAATGCAGCATGGGACTGTGCTGGCTCTGCCGATCACTGAAACACACACGGAGATGACAACGACATTGATTGGACCCGTGTAGCTTTCGACGGATCGAAAGTTGATCGTGTGAAAAGGCCTTTACAAGTTTTGTGAACCTCATTTGTGAAATATAAGGGAATCGATAAACTTGAAAATAGGGTTTGGTGCCAAAACCACCCTTTACCATGTACCACAAACACCTAGATAGGTAACAACATTTATGCATAAAAACCCTGATGTCGAATTGACACCAAGTCATGAAAGTTCAATGATTTATGGATTGTGGGGCTGTAATAAAATGCATATTCTTGATATCAGTAAATGTCATATCCTTAACGATGTTTAATTTCGTTTAAGAATGACATTACCCAAAAATGGTCAAGTAGCGTAACTATAGGGAAATGTGAAAGATAAACAGGCATTGGCAGATGAATGATTAGAAAAATGAGTTTTTGCGTCTTCAGATATCAATATTAATGGAGGAGTCGGGCGTTTTTTGTGGCTTGGTGCATTCTGCCCTTGGCTCCTCACCTGTCGAGGTGGGAAAGGAATAGTGTTAACAACGAGAGGTGAAGGAAGAGGGACAATGTTGGGAGTGGAGAGAAGATAAACGACGAGGACGAGATGCATTCTTGAAACAGCATTTAAAACTAATCGAACATTCCACTATTCATCCAACGATGAGGCATAAACTTCCGGTAATGAGTGTCAATGGTCTATGTAAAACGATCAGTAAAGGGATAGAGGTGTCATGTGATCTTATAGGCAAATTGTTGTAGTAATTTTGACACAAGTGTGTTGGTTACATCTTCATAAGCCATAAAATATTTATTTATTTATTTATTTATTTATTTATACAATGTTGCTTGTGAGGAGCTAGAATGTAGAATGGGTCAGGATGCAACAGAACAAAATGAGCAGTATAATAAGGGTGGGGGAAACGTCAACAGCAGGGAATAGAGGGAGACTTGGAGAAATGAGGGTTAGGGGAGGACACATGGGGTGAACAATATGGATACAGTCACAAACTGTCTGGAAACTTATAAAGAGGTGGGCTTGGGGAGGGTTAATGGGGATAGAAAAGGTCATGGTCTTGGGTGGGGGATCCATGAGATTGAAGAGAATTGCTGAAGTTGGTTCCACAGGTGAGAAAAAAGAGGAACGAAGAGTGGAGGTGAGCAGTGGTTCTGGATTTGGGGAGTTTCACCAGAAGGGGACCTGCAGAAACCTCTGGGGGATAAAGCACAGAAAGAGCAGAGGGTGCAAGACCAGAAAAGAGCTGGAAGAAGACAGATAGATCATCAACATGCCTGTGATGGGAAAGTGATAGGCCCATAGACTCAGATTCAGCATGGGAGATTCCAATGATCTTGAAGGCCTTGGTTTCCACAGCATGAATCTAGTTCAGGATCAGAGTTCAGGTTTGCCAATGAAGGACTTGAAACGATGGAGGATACCCAGTCAGAGGCTAGCTTTGGAGGCTTGCTCTGAAATGTGGTTTTCCAAAGAAACTAGATCATTGCTGAAAGTGAGACCCAGGAGTTCGAATGACTGAACTTCCTCAAGAGGATTGTTAGGAAAGTAGATAGGAGGGTTTGTGAGACAGTCTTTTCAGAGTGAGATTGTGAGAGTGTGAGATTTGTCAGGATTGAAAGACATATTCCAAGTGTTTGACCATCTTGTGATTTTGTTAATGTTTGCAGAGAGGGAATAGGCTGCAGTCTGCTTATCTGAAGGATGGGGATGTTATGGCTAAGGATGGAGTCATTGGCAAAGAGATATAGAGGATTTCCCAGAAAGACAGAAATATTTTTTGTATTCTTTCATATGCAGCCTGTGGCTGCTAGTTCTATCATTTTCTGGAAGCACGGCTGTGCCACTGATGCAATACCCCTGTTGCCAGTAAGCTGGTACTCATTTTGCCAACCTCGGAAAGATTACAGGCTGAGTCAACCCACCTGGTGCTATTTCAATGGTTTGACAGGGGCTCAAACTCAACACCCTAAGATCTTAAGCCAGCCACCTTAACCATTAAGCCAACATCAGGCTTCAAAGATTTGTTGATTAGGAATAGGAATGGGCCCAAGACATTGTGGGCCAAAGGTTTGAGTGATTGAACTTCTTCAAGAGGATTGTTAAGAAAGTAGATATTGGAAGACAGTGCGTCTATGTGTATGCCTGTTCACTTGTAGACATGAAGATGTCTTGGCTGATCTCCAACAAATTTAGCATACATGCTGGGAGGACACACGGGCAGGTCTTGGGCACAAAATAATCTTCTCTTCACTCCCGTCAGTGAGGTAGGGTTGACAACTTGTGATTTTCACCTGTGCATATGGTTTACTGACCCTGCCACGTGGAAGGGGATTACTTACCACGGGCACAAAATGATTTTTTTGGATGGATGATGAGATTGTGTGAAATACTGAAGGAGCAGGTGTTTCTATAATACATACAAACAGACTGACAGTGAGAAGGAAGCGTTTGGATCTCAAAGGAAGATTGTTGCAGATTTTATCTCTTACTATTTATTTAATTGCCCCAATTATCCCCATCTTCTTGTAGGTTTCACCAGCCAAAGTTTGAATGCCCTAACGTTCAAGTGATGGTAATTTGGGCAGGAATCTGCAATTTGTTTGAGGTGACAGCGATAATTCGCCGACTTTTCATTTAAAAAAACACCGTGGGCTCTTTAATGCCCACCAACAAATGTTAGCAGATGGGACACGCAGTTTATTGTCCACCTGAGGAATGGCCCACACATTGATGAATGCTGAACACCAGGATGGCAGTTTATAGATCGGTCAAGATTTGAATACAGGCTGGGCAGCTCAAAGTTGGTGTATGTTCCTCTAAGCCATTCAAATAGCCCCTATACCATGCACTATACACTGATTATAGGGTTGTTTGGTCTCTCCAAGGAAAGAGTTTGACTTGGTGAATTCACATTTTCATTAACTAAAACCATAAAGAAATAGCAGTTAAACACATCCTCCTTACAATGCATACATTAATGCAAGCAGTGACAGGCATCTGCGTTAACTTGATTGTAAATGAGCCTCAAATATTATGCGATGTGGTTATTAACAAAACCAAAAGAATAAAATAAAACAAACGAACTTGCATTGATACATAAAGTTAATTTCCGAATTGAATTGCAAAATATTGAGTATTTTCATTCTCATACATAAGCACTACATTTTGAATAATGTATGACAATGAATCAACGTGTCACGTCGTCATGAATGGATTGTTTTACAAATCAAAATTTTATTTAAAAAAAAAGAAAAGGCAAACTATTTCAGCTGAAGTTCATAGGTCAGGTGATTCCATTACAGACACAAGTGTGCAACTTTGTGGGACAATTACCCCCAAAAATTGCTGTAAAGTTCTCCCTTCTGACTGATTCTGCCATTGCTTCCATCGACCAGGTATTGTTTATCTTTCCTATTATCTCGCCTCGTTCACAGGTGGCTTGTGGGCTAGGAGCTAAAATGCGGTGATTTACACCTGGGGGACGCGGTTTGCAGCTGCTCGTGTGACGCTGTTGCTCTCACCTTTATAAGAGGATAAGGTGAGCAGGACCTGGTGGCACTCTGTCATTATTGGTTGACGGCTTGGAAGACCATGGCTCGTGTGGCTCTGATCTTCATTGCCTTGATCACGACCTACCTGATCTATGATGTCTCTACCACTGAGCTAGTAAGATGAATATTGTCTGACACTGAATAAGGAACCAAAACCCACCTGTGTCTGATTAATATATTGAATTCATTCAATTCGATTCTGATTGAGATTTATGATGGTTAACTTGACCCTTTTTGTCTTCACCCTTGAAGCAATTTAATTGTTTTGTCGTACACCTGCTCTTAGTTTAACTTTATTAACTTTAACTGTTAAAGTACTTTTTTGTATTATGTTTGTTAAATTGGAACATGATAATCTAATGTGACATGATTTTCCACAAGGCATTGGCCTGATCGTGTTCCCATCTGAACCCCGTGTTCACGACATGAGGTGTTTGGAGAACCTAGGTTCAAATCTCCAAGTATCACAAATGTATGCCCATTGTCGACGAACGTCCAATTATAATCCTTCTAAAAGTAGTCCACTGATGTCTACTGATGTCTCTACCCTCCCCATGATTCATGTACAAGCTTCATTATCAGCCTAAGAATATAGCAAAGAAGTAAAAAGATAAACGAAAATAATGGATTTATTTATTTATCTTTTTTCAATTTGTTATGGTCTTCATATTGATTTTGTCTATTTATAATGATTTATTGCCGTCTTTATTTGAGGCTTTGAGGTCTTTTCATGAGTCTTTTAATTATGTTTTGAAAAGTTTCATCTTCTGAGTTGGTTCTCTCAATTGGTCTGCTGTAAATACAGGGTTATACATTATTATGATTTTCAATGAAGTTGTTGTGCTCTTGGAAACTTCTCAAAGATCCACAAGATGTCATCAAAGTCGAATCTGAACAACACTGAATAGGCAGCAGCAGTTCAACACAAGAGCTCAATACCGGTCGAGAAAAGCATAAAACATGGTCTCTCCATTGAGTCGAGGCAAAACCACCAGGCAAAAGTATCACCAACCCAGGTTAAAATGCAAATGAAGTCCTTTCTTGGAAGCATCCTCTACATGGCCTCTCGCGAGCCATGTGTTTGGCGATTGTTACATTAATATTTTCTCTCCTTTTAGCTTCTATGGAATTGGAATTCCATGTAAGGTATTGTCATCGTGCATTGTCCGTCCATCCATTTCCTATTTTGACTTTTCTAGACAAACTGCGAGGCTGATCTGGCTGAAATTTGGCAGCAACGTTCCGCTCCTGACTGGTAATCTCTCTCTATCGAGTGCAGCCTGTGGCTGCTGGTTGCATCATTGGTTGGGACGCGGCTATGCTGCTGATAGTGTCCCCTTTACCAGTACACTGGTACTCATTTTGCCGACCTCGGAAGGATGACAGGCTGAGTCAACCTCCTGGCGTATTTTTTTTTAATTCATTGGCCAACGGGGCTTGAACTCATGTCCCTAGGATTCCAAGCCGCCACCCTAACCACTAAGCCAACACCAGGCTCCTGACTGGTAATGAGGATTGCAAAGCACGTTCCAGTCACATGACTTTAAGTAAGTCAAAATGGCGGACTTGGTAAATTCCTTCAAAAATCTTCTTCTCCTGACCCACCAGTCAATGCTTCCAAATTTTGGTTGCAACATTAGGCCAGGGTAAGGATCTTAAATTGCGGTAGTCATGCCAATCACATGACTAACTGTGTGTGTCAAAATGGCCAACTTAGTCAATTCTTGGGGAAATCATGTAAATTCCTTCAAAAAATTTTTTCTCCAGACCCACCAGTCAGAATACTACCAAATTTAGGTTGTAACATAAGGCCAGGGCCCAGATAAGCTGCAGGTCCAGTGGTCCTATTTTTTTGGTCAAAAACCAAAACCAAGCAAGATCCAGACTAATCTTCCAGCATCACAGGGATCTTCTGCTTGGGTTTCCAACTTGGTAATGCATGCAACTCACTAACCACTCCGGTGCGTTGACTTGGGATCCTCCAGGCTGTGGGCCAGAGACCCTGTCCAAGCTGCTCATTATTGCACAAGCAGCTTACTTGACACGGGTCCACCAGAAACCTTTCGACATTTCTACAAATTTAGAAAAGCATTCCACCTGGCCGACCCCACAAGGTGGGACCAATTGGAGCATCACAGAAGAAGAAGAAGAAGAAGAAGAAGAAGAAGAAGAAGAAGAAGAAGAAGAAGAAGAAGATGAAGAAGAAGAATAGAAAATGTTTCAACTCTATAGATTTGTGAAATCCTGTGGATCCCTTGAGAGGAGTATTTTTGAATGTGCTGCAGTTTTATTTTTGATATACCAGGATGGAACAAGAATGCATGCATCGACGTCAAAATGACGTTTACACATTCTTATTCACCTTTGTGCTCCGTATCTTTATTCTCAATCTTCATTTCATTGCTAAACCTCGCATTTAAAAATAAACAAAAATTCCAGTCCATAATAGAGGGGAATCATTCAAATAGATTTGCTCTGAGGGTTCAGCAACATTAGGTTAAAGATGAATGAAGATTCTATCTCATTCCTAACATCATTATTGAGCTCTAACCCGAACTAAACTTCAAATGGAAAGTCATTTTCTTGCCGAGGAAGTTTGAAAACTTCATTGCTTAAGAAAAGATAAGTTACATGGATAAGACTTTTGTAGCAACAAATTGCAATGAATAAAACACGTTTATGCGTTTCGCCCATCAGGAAGAAAGGGATTTTGAAGAACCTGAAGACTCCGCAACAGTTTCTGATACTGTAGAGAAACGTAAGCTTATGCACCTCACATGATGACCTTTTAAAACAGAGCCCTGTTTACACTCCAAAAGGAGGGAAAACGAATTCTGCTCATCTTGCCTTCACCACATTGAGACACTAATGCTAAAGAGTACAACAATAGTAATGAATGTGGTTTTCTCTCTATCGAGTGCAGCCTGTGGCTGCTGGTTGCATCATTGGTTGGGACGTGGCTATGCCACTGATGCAGTGTCCCCCTTACCAGTACACTGGTACTCATTTTGCCGACCTCGGAAGGATGACAGGCTGAGTCATACTCCTTGTGTATTCATTCAGTGGCCAACAGGGCTTGAACTCAGGACCCCCTCAGGACCATAGGATCCCAAGCCGCCACCCTAAGCCAACACCAGGCTAATGTAGTTTTAAAAGTTGTTTTGGAGTTATATTTGGAAAGGTATTGCATAGATTGACCTTTGTATACGAAGAAGACCATTCACATAAAACCTGCGAACCACCTGGTCAATGTACTAATAATGCAGAAGCTGCTACCCAGATAGCAACGACACCGTGAGATAGCAGGTGTCAGGGAACCTCCAAGAATACCAGACGACATGTTACACGCAGTCCATACAGGAATTAGTAATTTGTTCGGGATACCAGCAATAACTCGCCTACTTTTTGTGATGAACCACCTGGGATCTTTAACATCTACCAACTAATTCTGGCAGACAAGACGCCAAGTTTAACGTCCATCTGATGGATGGAACACACATTGATGGCTCACCTTGCTTGCGAAACACCTTATAGCTGGGTCGAGATTCAAACCCAGGCTAGGCAACTCATAGGTAAGTGTGCATAACCTTAGGCTATCCAACCAGTCCTATTTTGAAAGATAGGTATTTGAGAAGGGCTGAGCTGAAATAGGTAGGCAGGAACATGGCACACGAGGAACAATAGTGGGCAGAAAAATTCTCCTTAGGTTACCAAAGTCAACAACCCATAAGAAATGTGCAAGCCATAAATGAAACATGCATACTTCCAATTTTTTTGACCTCCTTACTTGGTAGCAGATACCTGTAGCATTCTACTTTATGTGCATCTTTTTCTTTCAGATGTCAAAAATCATGGTACTGCAGAGTATTAATAACTTATCAATTTATTTTAAATATTGATCAGCTGCATCTACTTCCACTATATTTTGTTGTAACCGAGTAATGTCATGAGCCAGGAGTGTCACACAAACATTGAGGTACAGTTTTTACCATCTCAGGGAAGCCAGGGCTATGTCGGCCTACAGTACATACTGTAGTCATCTTTATTGCTGCTAGTCAATCCAGGGTCCAGTCTGGTTTCAAGGGTGTCATTATTTTTTGTGCTTATTTCCAGCATTTAATAGCTATTTGCAGTTCAGTATTCCATCCAAGAACAATGGTAACCTGTGTCCATATCTCAGTATTGCTTATCCAGTTAATTCGGGTAAGCGTTACTTACCAGTTAATTTCACAGATTGTTTGTTATTGCCAAGTTCTCTTGCCTCTTCCTTCAGCAACAGCATTTCAGTACTGCATTATCTTGTTCACCTTATTGTAATCTCATTCTAACCTCCTTTGCTTAAACTTTGAGGGTTTCACTTTTACCACCTAAGGAGACCTCAAGGTTCAGAGATCGATTTTTCTGGTGACATTTGTCATCATGCTGCATTTTGAATGCTGTAGCCAGAGGGGTGTGTATAACCTGCCAGGCTAGGGAAACGTTACAAAGGACTTAGTCACTATAGTGGGGTGAAAATGATAGTTCCATGATACTTTATCTTAGACACCCTGAACCCGCGTTTGATGATTAAACCAAATAGTGTTTTATTTACTTATTCATAGTTCTAAATAAACAAGTTTGGTTTAAAAAGAGGTTATGGGGCACTTCACCTTTTGACTTTCAATGCCGACCTCCCCACCCCACCTCACCCACCTCTCTAACCTCCACCCACCTAAAGATGATATAATCATATACCATTTTTATAACTATGTAACAATGCCATTTAAAATAACAAATCAGTTTTTTTTTGCAATTATAAAAAGGAAACGAGGCCGATATAGTCATAAGACATCTTAAATATACCACCAAAAATCTATTTAAAGATAAAACCATGTTATTAATGTGTAACTTTCTCTTCTTTTAAATAAGAAAAATGGCTACTAAATATTGCCACACTTGCAATAAGTGTGTATTCTTTTCACGAATTTTAAACGTCATCATGAAGATAAAATTCATACTGGAGTCAAAAAAAGACGAACCAATGATTCTTTGTCAGTTGTTTTTGTTACATAATAAAAAGACATCCAAGAGAGCATTTTAAAACTGCAAAACATAAATTAAATTATTGCACTGATATAAACATTGAAGTCATTTTTTTTTTCCTTAAAATATATTTAAAAGAAAACTACTTCATTACAAACAGCCAATCCTATTCTTAATTAGCAATTGGTCACTGGCTTTGACACTAATACAAATTTTTATTACGGACCATCGGCATCAAAAAGCGACATATACCGAATAAACAGTTTCAAATGGAACACCTCGCCACCATTAGAGTATTCAAATTGCATCAGATGTGGCAATAAATGTGAATTGTTTCTCCCAGCTTGCTGGCTCCATGACAGAAGATGCCGTTTGGATTTTTGCCGGCTCCATCCCTTCCTCATTTAGAATCCCATGTGGGCACGGGCAACTTGATCGTAAAACAGATTTTTATTTTAAACACAAAATCCTCGAAATGCAGTGAATATAAAACTGATTTGTTTATTTTAATTTCAAACACAAAATCTCGTAATAAATCGAATGAATAGACAAAGATGAATTGCATTTATTATAGGAGTGTTGTATTTTAAAGATAAAGACCTATCTCAAATACAGCAAAGAAAAAGTTGTTTTCTCCTTCGATAAATAGGCAGAAAAACACTTTGTCAAACTTGTGATAAATCTTTTAAAAGGTCTGATTTTAGATGACACCACAATGCAAAGATGCAGATTGCAAGCAGAAGAAAAGGAGCATTATTCATTGTGATGTTTGTGATTGTAGACTTAAAAAGGGTTCAGTATAAACAACATATAAAAACTAGATATATGCGATCACAAAGCGATCTCCAAGGTTAAGCAAATTATGTGTAAATTATATAATTATAAGAATTAGGTTCAATAAAAAATGTATTCGGCATTTTAATGCCACAATAGCGAAGAATGCCCCATCAGGAAAGCAAGTCGAAGAAGTCGATGTGAGAACGCAACTGTTTCATATTTTCACACATTGTGATTTTAATAATTGCAACATTTACAGAAAGCTGCAAAACTATGAACGATCAATAGATGATAACATGGAAGGCAGTGATTTTGATAATCCATCCATCCATCCATCCATCGGGACCATACTCCTTGCAGAGCGTTGGTGCTGCCGAAGCAGACTCCTTGGCTATTGGACACAATCATAGACAGCTCGCCACTCCGACATACTATACCAGCATGCTGGCACTCATTTTGCGACCTCGGAAGGATGACAGGCAGAGTTCACCCCACCTGGTATTAATTCAACAGCCAAGTCGGATTTGAACTCAGGATTATAGGTATATTTTGGATCCCAAAATGGATCCCAAATCCACCACCCTAACATTTAAGCCAACACCAGGCATATTTTGATATTGTTAAGATTAATTATATTGATTTACACATTTTACAATATAATCCTTTTATCTGTTTCTTCTTACATTTAAATACCAAGAGTCATCCAAAAATAAATGTCATTTTCTGTCTCTGTCTGTGTGTCTATCTGTGTCTGTGTGTATGTCTGTGTGTAACACCAATCATGTCAGAACTACTGGGCCAATTGCAACCAATCTTGGAACATGTACCAAGTTCAACCCCGTGGTGAACATGGGCTATTGGTTTCATCTGTAGTCATGGGGGTTCAGGGGGGAAGGTCGACGAAAAAATCTCCATTTATATGTATATCGTGTAGCGCCACCCGGTGGTGGTGGCAGTGGGTATTACAAGTCAGCTGTGGAGATAACTTGTATTTTTGCACTGGACACATCCCGGGAAAGTGTGAAGCCCCAAAGCCAATATTCACTAATCAGGGGAGGCAGGGAAAGGGTGGGGGTGGGAGTCTGGTGGGGTTGGGGTTGGGAGGGAGGGGAAGGGGTTGGTGAGAGTCCAGATGGAGGGAGGTGGAGTGGGGGGGGGTCAAAGGGAGGGTGGGAGGGGAAGGGGCGGAAAGGGGGATCCGGCATTGCCTGGTAATGCTGGGCACCCCTGCTACTTCAAACTAAAAAAGTGGTAATAAATACAAAAAATGAAGATAATATTTATTTAGTCAATCTTAGCTCATCTTTAAATTTATTTCATGATAAACTGAGGTTAAAGTAACATGTGGAATATTACCTGAGTAACAAAGCAGTTAGAATTTAAATGCCTCCTGAAAATACAACTATTACATTTGATGTTTATTTTAAAAATCTATCAAACATCCTTTTTCAATATAGCAGTGTACTATGTTAAATGTATCTGAGAATTTTTTTTTATTGTTCTTTATTATCTTTATTGTTATTGTTTTTATTATCCAAACAAAACATACACGAAAGAATATCAAAAACATATTCCATCCGGTTTCTGTTATTACATCAAATCATCTGTAGGTGATCAATATAACAAAAATAAAATTGTACAGAACAGAGGAAAAGTTGTGGTGGAATAATTTATTAAAACATTAGAACAAGATGCCTTGTTTATTAAAAACAGAAATTTATTTATTAAAAGACAAAAAAACAAGAAATTTATTAAAACAGTTAATTAAAACAAATTTATTTAAAATCTAGCTTGAACAAGGCCCAAGAGCTCGCTTGGCGTTGCCGGCCTGAGAATTGAAATTGCATTGCTGGCCATAAAGCTTGTCTTGCTTTGCTGGTCCTAAAGCTATCACCTTGCATTGCTGGCCCAAGAGCTCATCTTGCTTTATCAGACCGAGAGCTCACTAAACATTGCCGGCCCAAGGGCTCACCTTACATTGCTGGCTTGAGAGCTGGCCTTGCATTGTTGGCCAGAGAGCTCACTCTTGCGTTTCTAAAATTATAAACCAAACTTTGACTTGTAATGAGCAGTTCATGCAAATGTAGAGAAGTTCATCATTGATTTGAAAGGCCAACACAAGTTCAGGCAGGTTTAGAGAAGTTAATAATTAATTTGAAAGTGTCACTTTTCATTTATAAGCAACTATTACTTGTAGCTCAGATTAAGTCACATTAGATCTGTGACTTGCGACAGGTACCATGTAAACCTGTACTAACCTGTTTCATAGTCGGGTTGTTGGAGACGAAACCATCTCCCCTATCAGATTTCCTGTGAGGAGGGTGTATGATATGGACACCCAGCAAGATCAAAAAGAAAACCTGTCAAAGGGTGGAGGAGCTCCTTGTGAGCTAACAGCCATCCATATCTTGTGCGCAACTGTGTCTGTGGATGTCCTCCTGTAGTTTTGTTACGTTTTATTCAGAGGTTGGTGGCAGGATTTCCACTCCGGCCACCGTAAAACCCTTTATTCCGCAAAACATACTAAAAGTATAAATACATCTGAAAAACCACTCCATGGGAGTACCACTTTGATGATCGGAGGAAAACCATGGGGTAACCTTCCCAGGTAAGATTGCGGTAGTGTGTGTCGGGATGGTGCTGACATGTCGTCCACCAGATGGCAGTCTCCTTGGGTTACCCTGAGGTGGTCTCTTTGGGTGGGTGCCTGGAATGTCCTGACCCAAAGAGAGGATGATCACTTGTCTCTGTTATTACCTGAGCTCAAGCGTTTGAACATTGGTAGTGCAGCACTCTCTGAGGTTCGGAGACCAGATAGTGGCAAGATCATGGCGGGTGGTTACACCGACTGTCCGTCTGGTCGGTCTGATGATTACCATGCCCAAGGAGTTGCTGTAGCTGTGTCCAATAAGCTGACTCAAATGATAATTGAGGTAACACCGGTCAACAAGCGTATTATGAGACGAAGGATTCGTCATTCCTTGGGTGTCATTTTCCTGGTTTCTGTATATGCTCCGACTGAGGCGAGTGATCTCACCGTGAAGGACGCATTCTATGCCACGCTTGGGTCTGTGTTTGGTCAGTGCCCCAGGCGAGATACTCTTCTCGTCTTGGGGGATTTCAATGCAGAAACTGGAACTGATAGGGATGGTTATGAGACATGTGTTGGTCCCCATAGCACTGGAACTGTGAACCAGAATAGCACTAAGTTCCTTGACTTTGAAAGAAGTCATGGACTTAGGGTAGCTGGTTCATGGTTTCAGCACCCACAGGCTCATCGCTGGACTTGGTATCCCAACGCTGGTGGTGTGGCAAAGGAGATTGACCATGTGCTCATTGATGGTGGCTGGAGGATGATCCAGAACTGCAGGGTCTACCAGAGTGCTCAGTTCTGCAACACCGACCACATGATTGACAGACATCATCCCAACTGACTGGAAGAGGGGCCTTGTTGTCGCTCTCTGGAAAGGGAGGGTTGATCGCCAGGACTGCAACAACTACCGAGGGGTGACGCTGCTCTTAGTGCTGGGCAAGGTCTTTGTTGGATAATTCTTAATAGGGTTCGCCACCATCTGCTTGAGCACCAGCGTCCAGAGCAGTCAGGCTTTACACCAAAGAGGTCAATGATTGACCGTATGCTTGCTCTTCGGGTCCTCACCGAATGCAGATGAGAGTTTCGGCAGGGGCTGCTTACAGTCTATGTTTTCCTCTGTAAAGCATTCGATTCAGTGAATCGGGATGCCCTCTGGAGGATTCTTGGCCTTCATGGGGTGCCACCAAAACTGATCAATCTGATGTCTGAACTATACTCTGGGACTAAGAGTGCTGTGAGATGTGGTGATACCATCTCTGAATTATTTCCAGTTCCTACTGGAGTTCGTCAGGAGTGTGTAATGGCCCCCACACTTTTCAGCAGTTGTATGGACTGGATTCTGGGGAGGATGTCGGAGAGATCAAGCTGTGGTGCATCGTTTGGGAATGTCAAGATCTCTGATCTTGATTTCGCAGATGATGCAGTCATCTTTGTGGAGACTGAATATCCATTTGGGGACACTTGAGGTGCTGAATGAGGAGTCAGAGCCATTGGGATTTCGGGTTTCCTGGGTCAAAACGAAGATCCAGGCTTTCAATGACATCTTGGATGCTGCGATCCTGTCTGTACCTGTTTGTGGTGAGGATGTTCAGGTCACAGAGAGATTCACTTACCTTGGCAGTGATATTCATGTCTCTGCTGGCTGTGAGCCAGAGGTCAATAGACATCTGGGTCGGGGCTGGGGAGTCATGGATTCACTGGATCATGGGATGTGGTGCTGCGGGGACCTGTGCGGGAGGATGAACGTCCAAGTCTTCAAATCCTTGGTGCTTCCATTCATGCTTTATCGATGTAAGACTTGGACTCTGACCAGGGATCTGAGACAGAGACTTAATTAATTTGGAAGCAGATCTCTTTGGAGAATCCTTAGTTATTGCTGGTTTGACTTTGTGTCCAACGAGCAATTGTTGAGAGAGAGACTCAAATGAGTTTTGTTACCTGCATAGTCCATGAGCATCAGCTGCAGTATGGACATGTGGCTGTTTTGCTGACACTGATTCTGCTCACCAGATTCTCTCAGCGATGGAGCCTCATGAGTGGAGGTGGCCAATGGGCCGACCACGTGCCTCGTGGTTGCAGCAGGTTGATCAGCATCCTAAGGAGATAGGGATGGGCCAGGCATCTGCCTGGGGGATGGCCAGACGGAGGCCCCCTCGAGTACTGGCAGAAAGTGGACACAGCGAGTCGTTGCTCCGGCGCATGCTCCCATACCTGACCTGATTACTTGTAATTCACAGTTTATGCAGACCTAAAGAAGTTAACATTGATTTGAAAGTATCATTTTTATTTTTAAAACTGAATTGTTATTTCAATTGACTACATGGTTATGTAATTATAAAGGTTATGTATGATTATATCATCTTGGGGGAGGGATGGGAGTTTTTAAAGGTCAAAATGTCAAGTGTCCCAGAACCGTTTTTTTAACCCAACTTGTTTTTTTTAGGACTATGAATACGTATATAAAAGATGTGTATGTGGTTATGTCATATTAAGATGATTAGGGGTATCTAAGATAAAGTGTCTCAGAGTTATCATTTTTACCCGACTCACCATTTATTGACTTCAGACCATTAAATTATATTTGATGTGAAATGCAGACTGCGGGAATGCCACAATATTTGAATCGTTCAGATTATAGTGCATACAGGTAGATGGACAAAGTTGGTTAACATGAAGAAGTTGCACTTCATCAGATGACGCACACCAAAACTACAATTGGCAGAAAATATCAAAACAACAAAATCTTTTTCCTGGCTGTATTCAAGTAGAGGATGAATTGTTTTATTTGTAACAAAAGGGTAATCAAATCATTACACAGACAATTGTATTGCAGAGTTTTAATATCCTCACTGTATGCTCATACTTCCACCTTTTTGGCCTTTATCTTCTTCCGAAAATTTCCAAACTTATTCTCCTTCTCTAATCACTCCTCTAACACTTTCTTTGTCTCCTTTTCTTCTACCCCCTCTTCTCTCTCTCTCTCTCTCTCTCTCTCTCTCTCTCTCTCTCTCTCTCTCTCTCTCTCTCTCTCTCTCTCTCTCTCTCTGTCTCTCTGTCTCTGTCTCTGTCTCTTTCCTCTCTCTCTATCTGCAAGTTGAGATGGCAAAAAGAGTCGACAACAGTGAGGAATCGGACCATGTTTAGACCAGAGAAGGTTAGGCAAGCAGATTATGCTTTCTCTGAAGGTCACTTATGAGACATCTGTGTTTTCACTGACTATTCGAGAGGGACATGATAATTCTCCTGTGGTTAGATTGGGTTGTATTAGTTCAGAATGCAAATCTTTAATAATGTTGCCTTCAGAAAGGTTTGAATGATAACGTCTGGGATGATGTTCCAATTATGTACCTCCCACACCAGTCCTGTATACACCCCATGGAGTAATCTACAGATTACCTGCAAAGTAACACACTTTGAACTTGATTTTAAATCCTGGTATAAAGACTTGACTGCCTCATAATAATCATTTGCTTCTATTCCTTGCAGGTCATCGCCACCACGGCCATCATCGCCACCACGGCCATCATCACCACCACGGCCATCATCACCACCATGGCCATCATCACCACCATGGCCATCATCACCACCACGGCCATGGTCATGGTCATTTAATGGGTCACCAGCATGGCCACGGGCATGTTCATTTAATTGGTCAACATCATGGGCATGGTCATTTAATTGGTCACCAGCATGTCCACGGGCATGTTCATTTAATTGGTCAACATCACGGCCATGGGCATGGTCATTTCCACGGCCATGGTCATGTCCATGGTCATGTCCATGGAGGTTTCAATAATGGACAAGTCAACGTCATAAACATCCCTGGCCATGGTCATGTGCATGGAAAGGTTAGATTTCAGTGCATGACTTTTATATGATTGCCAAACAACATATCCTCAAGTTTTAAGTGTTAAATATCAAATTTGTTTGATGATTGCGAATATATGACAAATTCCCACAGAAGTGGAACTCTTCATGTGATGGCTCTCCATCAGGAGAGTGATTAAATACAAATTTCAACAAATATATATTTGGAATTTCTGATTGTATTTGAATATAATACAATATTTTACTTTAATCCTTATTAAAGAAAAAAATTTTAAGCATCAAATTCTACTTCATTTAATTTTTCCAGAGGCAGCCATTTCTTGTTTACCACTTGCTTTGAAACACGAGAGATGTCACATGCATTTTGGCCCAACATTTTATCTTTCCTCTTTTACGAGAAAAATATGATTCACTGCATCTCTTATATCTTCAGATGTGCATCTATGTTGTTTACCTTACCTTTGATTTTCTGCTGCAGGTCAAACCTGGCTTTGGTGTTTCAAAGTATACTCCGAGTAAGTGCAAACAAATTTGAATTGAACATTGGCTAAAGGTAAAACTGTAACACGGTCGAGTCTGGGTTTGGAATCAATTCCCTAACTTTCCAATTAGGTCGAATCCCTAACTTTTCAATTTTGAGAGGTTTAGAAAAGTTAATACAATGGAGGATTGGATTGAGAGGTTGAAGGACATTGATTATTGCAGATCATTTAACGTAAGACCCCTGAAAAGTCTTTGCAATATGAAAATTTACAGACAGCCAATTTTTGAAGTACCGTTATATAATTGCATTATTCCAAGTTTGCAGATACCCGTGGAAATTCCACGTAATGTAAAATATGACTTCAAACATATTATGCAAAGAACAGTTAAATATATTGAGAATTTAATATTGTTCAGTTATGTGCTCCCTAAAGATGTTACTTGATCAAATCAACCCCTAGTCCTGAACCCCCCCCCCCCACTCACCTAACCCTAACTGATCATCCCACTTCCCAGCCTGGTCTTCAAACCCCCTCCCCACAAATGTCCTCAACTCCCCCCTACTCAAGTCCTCAAACCTCCCCCTTCAAAACCTCAACCCCCCTCTCCCAACTCTCTGTCCCCCCTCTGTCCCTCTGACCCCAACTCTCTGCCCATTGGGACCATACTCTGTACAGAGGGTCGGTGCTGCTGAAGCAGTCTCCTGGGCTATTGGGCACAATCCTGGACAGGTCGCCACTCCGACGCAGGATACTTGCATGGCTCAAACATCCCAGCAAGCTGATACTCATTTTGCCGACCTCAGAAGGATGACAGGCTGAGTCAACCCCACTTGGTATTAATTCAATGGACAAGTGGAATTTGAACTCGGGACCCAAGGATCCCAAGCCCACCACCTCAACCATTAAGCCAAGCCCACCACCAGGGGTACTCTGCCCCCTCTACCACAACTCTTTCCTCCCCTCCCCTTTTCTTTCAGTTCTTTACAATGTTCCCTTTCATTAAGAACAACCTTAAAATTAAATAAAGACGAAACAACAATGAATTCACAATCATGCGTGATTCCACCATCTCGTGATTCATCAGTAAAAATAGCAGATAGATAAACTAAATGATAAAAAAAGAACACATTTAGGGTTATTGGTAATGGGGAAAAAAATACAACTGGAAACTCGGACAAAGACCTTTATAATGACCAGTGGGCACTCCTGCCCTCTGGGCCAGTTTGACATCCATCGGACGGATGTTAAACCACGTGGTCCCCTCTTCGAGTATTAGTTGGTGGATGTTAAACAACCCGTAGCCTCTTTTGCGAAGAGTTGGCGAGTTATCGCCCACATCTGGAACAATTCACAAATCCCTGCCATTTTCAAATCGATCGTCGAGTCGGAGCAGCTGATTCGTGAAGTCTTTTCCGAACAAAAAAAACGTTTCACAGCTGACACCACAAGAAGGCAGGAGTAATTGTAATTAATAGTAGCCGACTAATTGGGATGGGAAACACCATAAACGGGCTTTTTGATTTGAAGAATCAGTTTTGTGTATCTAGAAAAATAACAAGTGTATTTACATGAATATATATTAATTGTTTTACTGCAAGCAAGGTAAATTTTTGAAGTAAATTTTAATCTCTTTTATGTGTTGTCTTTGGATGTAGATGACACGTCAGTCATTTTTGTTCCTGTTTTTTTTCTCTCTCTAACAAGACTAAGACTCATGGGGTTGCTTGTATGCAGGGCATCAAAAAAGATTGATGATAGAGATGTCCAAGACACACCAAATTTTTTGACAAGTCTAGTATATATTTTTTTAAACAATATATACGTTAATTTTCTTATTAATCTATGTGCTTCTCCACTGAAAAATGGAAACAAATAATTTGCCAAATAACAACATCCTCCGCAAGCCATATCAAGGCAGCTAACCAATCTGTAATTAGGTTGTGGTGGTTGGAAACCCAATGGATCTCACTGTTACTTTCAAACATAGTAGGGCATTGTTTCGCTGCCTCTGCTTGGGTTTAAAGGTATAAGTGGTGCTATCTTCATTCGGTGTGAGTGCAGGACTTGGTTTTATAGTACAGGCATGATGTACCGACTGTCATTTACTTATGCATTAATTAGCTTTTGACAGGCATCCACAGGTAAAGGAGGCCCCAAAATGGTTCCTCATAAAATGCTTGCCAAAATCTTTACCTTAAAAGGCATTTCATTTACTTCACCAATTTGAGGAGTTTAAACAGGAAATTACATCTTGGCAGTGTGCAGCTCTCTACATGGTGACCCAAACATTAAACATGTGTGCACATTACTGTCGAAGTCGTGAATAAAATCCGTCCCTGTTGATGATGGCGTCCCTGTTACAAAACTGCAACTATGACACATTAGTTGTGGACTCGATATCAAGTGGAGATATTTGCTGACCCATAGATATTGTGTGCCATTTTTTTGCAGAGGTCCATCATGATGTGGACCTTGTATTTGTGCTTGATGGTTCCTCCAAAGTAACTGCAGAACATACAAAGGTCATGAAGAATCTAATGATCTCCATCATCAAAACTCTGAAGATCGGAGAAGATAATACACATGTAGGTCTTTTCCTCCTCTCATTGTCATACTCAACGATCATTGTTATTGCACGGAACTCCCTGTCATAACATGTCCAATTTGGTTTCATGAATTACAATGATCATCTTGCATGTTATTTCGAGTCTTTCTTTTATCAAGCTCACTCTTGCTACATTGGTATGTTTCTTTGCTGCACCACTCTAATATTATTCCAACTGCACGCATTCACTTCTGTAACCTATCGGGGGTCATTCACCTGGCATTTAAACTTGACATTTAAAGGATTTCTAGATTGTTTGGGGTTTGTTTTTTTTGCAAAAATGTTGAGTTTATAGGATCTATTATATCAATCAGGTAGTCACAAACTAACTGTTCTATCCTCATTGTTTCTTTCATGAGAATTTCCATTCTGTTGATTGTCATCTTTTCAGCTGCTTGGTCATGTTTTCTTCCTGCTTCAGCTTCGTATCTCATCCAGCAATTACAATCTTTAGAGCATTTATTAGTACGTATGCAAAGGTATCGTAGTGGGGAGGAAGTGTGTTTGAAAATTGGTTGACAAGATGTGGGAGAGATAGGAGAGCAAGATTGTTGGGGAAGAATGGTCAACCAAGTGTCATTTTGTTTGGTGCCGGTCTCTCTGTGCCCACCATCTCAGCCCATACCTGCATGTGGTCACCAATACTTTCCATCTGCTCCTTTAAATGTGATGATGACAACGATTTTCTCTTTCACTGTTTTCTCCATGTTTTTATTTTTGGACGATATATGATTATTACCAACGGGTCCTGATGTTTTGTGTTTGCAGGTTGCCATGGTTGTGTTGGGAGGTGATCCCCGTGTAGCTATTCCTCTTGGAAAATTCTTTAAAAGCAAAGAAATAATTGATGCAGTGAAACATCTCAAGAATACCGGTGGACCAAGGAACTTCGGAAAAGCATTCAAACTGATTGCTTCTACTGTGTTGACGCAAGGTGGAGGACAACGTGCCGGTGTTGATCAGGTAGCTAACACTTCATCATCATTTGTTTCCTGTTGTTGTTATTGGTTAGTAGTAGTAGTTCGTAGGTAAAGCTTTCTTGCCCCTGCAAGCTGTCGAGTGCAGGTTATATTCCTGATGGAATCAGAGCAGAATTTTTCTTCTTCTCCTTGCAAATGACAACTTGGCTGCTGGGTAACTATCATTTTGTTGGGGCGCAACTATGCTGCTGATGTTGTGTCCCTATACCAGTACACCAGTACTCATGTCACTGACCTTGGAAAGTCTGATGACATGCTGAGTCAACCCCACCTGGTGTTAATTCAGTGTCCAACGGGGCTCGAACTCAGGACCCTAAGATCCCAAGCCAGCCACCATAACCATGAAGCCAACACCAGGCTTGGATACAACTCCAAACTATCCAAGGCGTTGTATCATAGTGTTGTCCTTTCAGAAGTGATGTTAGGCCTCGCTGCCTTGTTTGTGGGCACTTACTTCTGACCGTTAATGACCTTATTTTATAAATCGAGTAGTCGGTTGTGTGCCAGTGCCCTTGCAACTTAAAATTCCTGCACAAACCTATGGGAGGCACTGCATCAGCGGCAGAGACACAATTCCATTATGATGCAACCAGCTGATTAAATTTAAAATTGAATCCCCGTTGAATATGCATTAGATAGATGCATTAATCTCCATTTTCTTTTTCAATCCACATTCTCTTGGCGTTTTGTTTTTAATTATCTGTATGGAGACAATCTTCTTACCCTCATAAACTCTTTTCAACCTGCAGGTCGTGATTTCTCTGTGCACCGGCCCATCCGCCGATAACATGTTGCAGCCTTTGCATCAATTGAAAAGTAGAGGAATCCGCTTCCTTGCCATTGGAGCTGGTTATGCAAACCAGATGAACCTGAAATTACTCGCCTCAGCGTCATACCATATCTGGTCCTCTGTTAACCTTCAGAATGTGGTTGGATTCCACACAAACATTGCTCAACAAATCTATTCCACAAGTGAGTTTTATCACAATTTTTATTTAATGTGACAGCACCTTTGTTGTCAAATGTGTGTGGGTTTTAGTTATCTTCCCACGCGCGCGAAGCGAAAAGTGGGGTTAAGCAATAGGTCCACTTCTGTCTGTCTGTCCATCTCCAAACGTCAGTTTATGATCGAGGAACAACTTCATTTCAATTGGATGTTATATCTTGAACATGAATTGGAAAACGAACCTGCAGTTTAGCAGTACTTTAACTCTATATATGTCTCGATCCCACATGTGTGGAGAGGAGTGAGATGGTTTTTTTTTTTTTTCTCTGTCTGCCTATCTTGCAGTCAAAATAAATTTAAAATAATTCCAAACAGGAAACGTACTGTTTTTAAGGTTATGTCATGAAGGACAAAAACAACAGGCATGAATAACTAATCTAACGTGTTCAATAAGGTGGTATTAAATAAGGTGGTAAACTTCCAGAATTAAGTTTCATCTGACCTTTACAATCTATATTTTATGTAAACTGAATTATATACTTGAACACTGTAGAACACAAATTGCCTTATTGCCACTTCCAAAAACCTCCAGTTTTGCAGTACTTGGATATATTAAATAAGGTGGTGTAAAAGACACTGCATTAATGGCAGTAAACTTCCAGAATTAATTTCTTTTTTAATATGACCTTAAAAATCTATATTTTATTTAAAACTAGACCCGTGAACCCGTTGGGTTCCCGTTGTGACAGCGGTTGATGAAAAAAATCATTTCAAGAAAAAAAAAGATAGCTCCAGCGAACTATACCGCTGAGGTTGTTTGCATTGATCAAATTCTCCTGGAGAGTACTTGACTGAATCGGGAATTGATTTTTTAATAATTTTTTTCGTTGCTCAATTTGAACGAAACTTGATACTGCACACCGCAGGCGAATGGTGAATAATGTGGCTGTAATATTTTGCGCTATTGTGTACTGTTTTGGCTGTATTTTAGGAACATACATACATACATACATACATACATAGATTAATTATATACTTTAACACTGAAGAACACAAATTGCCTTCTTGTCACTTCCAAAAACCTCTAGTTTTGCATTACCTGGACGTATTAAATAAGGTGGTGCATAAGACACTGCATCAATGATGGTACATTTCTGAAATTGTTTTTATACGACCTTTAAAATCATTATTTTATTTCAATTTAATTATGTTGTGGAACACTGCATGTCGTAAGGTGTTCTATGAGCTCGTTCGTATTATAAAAGGAATGAAACGCTTGCAAAAAGAACATGCGTTTCAAAAAATGGTGCGTGCAAAATGGTTCCGAGTAAATGATCGAATCTTGCCTCGCAAGCTGTGACCATCGGCCTGGTGTCAGGAAATATAGATGTGCGTCATATGTTTGTGCATTACCCATTTGTCAGCTCACTTCATTCAATTTGCATCTCTACGAAAACCACAGCTTGTACACACCATGATAGTATATGTTTGTGCTTCGTTGGAAATACGACATCATGTCATCTCATATGTTGCTGTTGCTTCCAATTATTTTGATGAAAATTACATGTTGGGGGATCATGGGGGTCCACCAAGCGATAACACTCAGAAGTGAGACGCTGAGCTTGGGGGGAAGTGCCATCACTTCCCGGGGCGCTCTGGGTACCCACGACGTCACAATAATGGTGCCGCTTTTCTCACCACACTCAGCTGGGCATTTTCGAATAAGGAATTTCCTTCTCCCCATGGTTGCCAACCTATGGGGATTGTCCGTGATGTTATCCTTTTAAATGTTGACTATCGAGCGAGGAAGCAGTGCATACCATTTTTATAGTGTTTGGTATGACTCAGCCAGCATTTACTTCCACATTGTCGTTTTCTTTTCCTAATTTGGAAAATCCAGTTTCCGTTCACTCTTCTTTGCCTTCATTGTTCCATTTGCTTTCTCACATTTCTTCCCCTGTCAAAATATTCCTATTTATTACCTCCGCCACCGAAGGTGAAGGAGGTTATGTTTTCACCTCTTTCTATCCGTCCGTCTGTGTACGGGATATCTCCAAAAGTTGTGGACAGATTCGGATGAAACTTGGTGGACATGTTGGGTGTGTGGCAAGGAAAAATTGATTCATTTTTGGTGAAGATCTGAATCCAAATCTGTATACGAGAGTTATTTAATTTTTAAAGTGATTCTTCACCATTGAGAGATAGGGCCAAAAATGATATAGTACTGTATAGCACGATATTTCAAAAATGTACTGGGCCTGATATGTTCTCCTGGATCAGGCATTGCGTGGTGGAGGAATGCTCTCTACCGAGTGCCCTTCTCGTTGCCTCTGTATTCACACTTCTTTTCTCACATGTCTTTTCTGACAGACTACAATGGTGATGTTGTGTTTGTGGTGGATGCGTCATCCTCCGTAAGTGCTGCTGACCTCAAGACTATCCGCTCCTTCTTGGTCGGTGTGGCAGAGCGGACACAGCTCGGTCCAACAACCACTCGCTTTTCTGTGGTCGCATATGGTAGTGTTAAACCTGTGCTGATCGTTGGATGGGATGGTGCTAAAAGTCCAGGTGAATTGAACGCCAACCTGAAGGCTAAATTGAAGCCACTGGGAGGCAAAGCTAACACTGGAGCAGCATTGACATATGTCGTCAAGAACCTATTATCAACTGCAAGGAAAGATGTCAAGAAGGTGAGCCTATCATTATGGGGTCACCCATTTATTACAATGAATGGCAGCAAATATGGCCGAATTTTGATACCCCACCCCTCTCCCCCAAAACCTTCGTCGGTTGCTTCTACCGACCGGTATGCGACTCTTCTTTCCCTTAACCTCTGTCAAGTCTTAACCTCATTGACCTTCTCTTCTCACTCTTTTCATCTTCTCATACCCTCATTTTAGCCTTTCTTCTCTTCATTTTCTCATTTTTTCCCTCCCCTTTGTATCATAACTACCTGCCATGGGAGTGTTGTTCAGCTTGTTTTGCCCCTTTCAATGAAGGATTTAAATTTTCATTTGTTATCTCCTACTTCCTGCCCTTCTGATTTGAGCTGCATCTAATTCCGACATCAGTGGTCAGACTATTATTGTGAGTTAACTTAATTTGTTCAACGTCCAAATGCCTAAACCCTGTAAATCGTGATTATCAATGACATTTAAAATATACACTTATTAGTTTCACAGTATTTTCAGTTTTAATCTAGTCATCGTTGGTATGCAGCACAAGGCTGCATAGTAGCATTATTGGCTGATGGAGCGGCTGCGCCACTGATGTGATGCCCTCTGCTGGTTCGGTCAGGAATTTGGAATTTGTTCATATTGCTGGTGATAGCTTATCTCCTCTTCGCAAAGGACACCGTGGAATCTTTAACGTCCACCAATGAGTGCTGGCAGATGGGATTCCCGTTTGACATTCACTCAAGGGACGGCACACACATTGATGAATCGCCCTGCACACGAAACATCAAGATGACAATTCATAGCTGTCAGGATTCAAACTCAGGCTAGACAGGTTAGAGGTGAGTGTGTGTACCTCGAGGCCATCCTTTCAACCCTGATATATAGTGTCGAAGGTTTATAAGAGGCCCAATTAACTCGATGAAAGGCACTTTCCTTTGTTTGTTTGGAACTCTCACTTTTCCTTCCCCCCTTTTGAAGTAAAGCATGAGATAGGTGATATCATCTCCTTTAACAGCATTTCTTATCAAAGTAGTTACCTTGGTGTCGAAGTTGTAGCTGAATTATAAGGATCATCGCCTTTTTCAAGGGAAAATTTGTTTCGAGTCTCCGAGGAATATTCTAGTTTTTGGCAGCCTTTCCCTGGCTCATCCTCATCTCCATAATAAGTGTGAGAGCCTTGGGACGATCTTTATCCGTGGAGTGCTGATACAAGCCACACAAATTCTCAGCGAATGTTTGAGGATAGAGCCTCTATACCTGCTATGACGCAATAATAAATTACATTTGATCCAATATTGTGGCACAGGAAAATGCACTTACAAGGTTGATTTCACTCTTGTTATGGATCTGACCCAGGGTCAACCAGGACCAAGCCAGGAGCTGAATATTTTTGAACATGCCAAAAATTAGGGCACTTTTCCATGCACGAATAACCGCTTATGGCAACAAGGGCTGTTATCAGCTTTGCGAGACTCCCTATTACTCCCTTTGGGAGACTCAGCCCCTGATGAAATGAGGTTAGCCAATCAGGTTGAAGGTGTCTTCATTCCTGATGCTGAATGTCTCATAAGGAAGATATACAAAGAACACAGGCAGAGGCCCTTTGGCCCTTCATGTCTATACTTTATCAGTAACACTTTAATTCAGTTTATCAAACTTATTTCATTGGGAAGGCAGATGAGGAACATGAGTGTCAGAGGAACATTATCAGGGTTTTATTTTTTTTGTTTGACGTATATAAATCCTCTCACAGACATCACAGTCACTCTAAATGTATACAATCACCCATCCATACCGAAGTTACCAGACAGTCCGGCGAATGTCCGCGTACCCTTCTACCCTCAATGCTTCTCGATACCTATCTAATTCCAGTTTGATCCTAGCTGCTTGAATGGGCACAATCGGTTAATTATGGAAAGACAGAACCAAACCCTCTCTTAAACCAAAAAGAAAAGTATAAATTTTGCTTGATACTTTGTTTTGTTGATTCATTGTCTTTAGCCTGTAATGATGTGCTATCATTTGGTGTATTCCTTTGTACTTGACACCAATGACTCCAATTACCACTTGTCTTACTTTGTACTGTTGCTTCTGCCTTACCCCATACCCTCGTTCCATGGCACTCATTCAAAACCAGGTTGTGGTCTTGATCACTGCCAATCCCTCCTCTGATTCGATAACTGCTATTCCTGGCCTCTTCCGTGGAAACCACGTAAAAATTGTGTCTATCGGCCTCCGTCAGAGTGACCAAAAGCAGCTGAAGACCCTCATCTCTGGTGGTGGTTTGATGTACTGGTTTTCACACTATAGTCTCCTCGAGAGGATCTCTTGCAATGTCCTCAGTCGAGCCTTCTTCTTCAGTGGAAGTAAGGATTATAATGTCTTCACTTGCATACATTTTGTCGCACTGTAATTAGTGAACAAAAGATTTCAAAGCAGTATGTCTATGGCTCGCGATGGAAATGGGGTTATTATACTCAGATGTGCCCTACTTCTTCTGCCACATGGCGGGGTTGGGCTTTGTTTTCTTGTTTATAATGATCTAAAGCTCACAGAAAAGCTTGGACTCGTGTCACTATAGTTTTAAACGAAATATAAAGACATTAGTTGTTGTTGATTGCCTTTTTCATCCAAAAATGGCTGTTCAAACAAAACATGCGAACCACCTGGTCAATTTGATTTGACCGCAGAAGCTGTTGCTCAGACAGCAACCACACTCTGAGATTAGCAAGCAGTGTAAGCTGGGGCGTGTTCCATTAGCAAGCAGCTTGGTATTGCTTTCCAAGATGCTTGCCTGGCCGCTCGGTAAGTGAAGCAAGTGATTAAGAGAGGTGATTGGTGAGCGGTAATCGAGCTGCTTGACAACGGAAACATCTCCACATGTTGGCAAATATGGCTGCCGTCCTCAAATTCAAAATGGCCGCCGGAGTAAAAATCAAAATGGCCACCGGAGTGAAATTCAAAATGGCCGTTGGAGTAAAAATCAAAATGGCCACCGGAGTGAAATTCAAAATGGCCGTTGGAGTAAAACTCAAAACAATTGACTATTTCTTCAATTTTGCTACAACAGAGGATGACACTGAAACGTGAATTTCATACTTTTATTGTTACTTCTACTTTCCATCCTAATCCTTAAAAAATATACAAACATGCAAAACCCCTTCCACAAAATTCACAGTGGTAAGTTTATAGATATGCTTGGCATGGGACTCCTCCTTCTGACTCCCCATTTCTTTATCTTTCTTTACTTCTACCT